>NW_006261964.1:19563465-19574394 GCF_000493195.1 Citrus x clementina
CCCCAAACACACGAGCTCACTCTTGGCCTATAATTGTCAAGATGAGATTCTCATCAATATCATATTCAATTCTGGCCTTCATAAGATACGCAACTTCCTTAAACCATTTACTCGAGCCTAAACATATCAATTCACCAAACTACACTCGACCATCTTATAGGAGCTGATTTCTAACACGCAAAAACTATGTCTGAAAAATCATAAATATTACAAAACTACTGTAAGCATTTTGGCATCCAATATAAATGTTAACAAGATTAATTAGAGTCCCTAACCATCTCCGAAAACTAATTTTTCCGCAAAAGCATTAAAATTGTCCAGTGACAATATAAGCAAGGGACTGCTGATTCAAAAATTCATAACTTTAGTTATGCATGTTCAAAAGTAGTGATTCAAGTTTTGACCTTCAGAGGAGACTATAAGGAATCAGAAGTTCAAATTTATAAGACATTTGCTAATGAAAAAGTAACCCAGACTTGCTTTAATATTACCCGTCGCAATTCTGGAGAACAGTTCCAGGAGTGCGGGCAAGCCAGCTCTATGATTGTTTAATGATGTTAATATAATGACAAAATTACAAAATTAAATATACGAAAAATAAACATATGTGTGTGCCGTAATAAAATTTTCTAGAATTTTTAGAAATCTTATAGGTTACGAAATAAATTATAGAAGCCAGAATTGCTGCTGAAAATCAAAATTTTCCAGAACTAGAGTTTTAACTTCGAAAATCAAAACATTAATATACAATGAGTTTTTTAACAATAATCATATGGATAGAAAGATAAAGATGTCTAGTTTAATAAATTATGAAGGTTTATGCATGAGACTTAATGAAAACAACAATCGTTTAACATTGAATCTACATTGTTAATAGTTTTCAGGATAATATACACAAAACCATTCAATTAATTATCTAGAATCATACATAAAATTAGAAATTCAAAAGATTATAAATACTTACCTCTCCAAGAAGAATTTCACTCAAGACTACACCTTTGAAACTTAAAGCCCTTTCTCACACACTTCTTGGAAAATTTCTAAATGCAAATGAGAAGGGGGTATTTATTGAACATCAAGGCACACACAAGGCACACACAAAGAAAATAATAATAATATAATGAATTAAATTAAAAAATACAACCAAACTTAATCATTCAAAATAATTACTCAACTGCACCAATTTCTCCACTTAACCAAACTTTAATCATTCAACATTATTACTAACATAAAATAATATATTCTATAAAATACATATAAAAGAAAAGTAATAAAAATGAAACTTGAATCATTCACTTACGTATTATAAGTAGAAAATATTTTATCCTATAAAATGCGTACATTAAAAAATAAAATAAAAAATTATATTTTACATATTATGTTTAAGCTTTTATGGTTAGTGATGTGATTGTTGATAATCTGGATGATTTATTAGTGTTTTAAGAAATGAAAATATAAACATTGAGATAGAGTATGGAATAAGGTGTAATTTATGGTTTTGACGGTATTATGGTAAATTTTTACCCCAAAAGAATATATTCAGGAGTTATAAGTTATGGGGTAAATATTCATTACGAGTTATATTGCATAAATTTAATTGTATTTCTCATGCTATGAAAGTAATTATATCATTTCATTGATTTAGTAAGAGCCACAAATGTGAGTCAACCTACAAATATCCGCAATAGCCAGGTTGAGTGTCATCATAGTAAGTGGAATGCTAAAATAATATTTTAAATTTTTCTTAGGATTTTAATTTGGGTAAAGAAAAGCATGTTTATAAGTAATGTTTGATGCATCAATTATGTTTTCTAGAAATGGAATTTATTTGCCTATTGATGTGTTTCTAAAATGATATTATAAATAATTTTCTTTATTTATTTTGATTATAATTTCGCGAGAGTATTTTAATGAAAAGGAATATAGATGTATTGCATCATTGAAATTAATGTTTATGTACATATGTATTAAAGTTCATTTTTAAAATCATTAGATAGTACATTTCCCCTCCAGATATAAGGACAAGTATATAAATATATAGTTATAGAGATATAATTGAGATGGAGGTCTTTAGTGCATGTCTATGCTCACCCAAGGCTTTAAGTTATGTGCTTGGTCATTGTTACCCTTTGGAAGTTATGTTAAACATGTGGTATGATGAGATACATGAGATGACATGTCATTAGTCTATCGTTGTAGCTTTAGGAATGACAGTATACTTTATGTATGTCATTGCACTGTCCATATGAGATTCGAGGATGACAAAATCGTTCCCATAGGCACTTGTTTAGTGACAGTTTTAAAATTGCACACACAGACACACACACACAAACACATATGTTTTTTCTTGATATGATCCTCATGATCATTATGCCCAACATCATGTATTTCTTTTGTATACTAGTTACTTGATTTAAGGTTTAAACGTTCTAACTTTTTTTTTAACATATAGTTTTATGAAATTATATATTGCAATAATATAATTATTTTTCAGTAAGTTTATTTTCAAACTTATTATCCGCTTGCTGAATTTTATACTCACCCTATTTTACTATATTTTCCCCTTACAAGAGATGGTAGGTGCACGAGTCAACTTAGTGACTGTAGTTATTTTGAGCTTTGACCACATGATGGTGGTAGGAAACACAGATGATATTATTAGGGCATTTTGATCATCTTATCTTGGATTCTATAATTATTATCATGATTTGATGAATATGGATTTTTAATGTATGTTGTTGTTAGTACAACGTACTCTTTTCATAATTTGGAGATGTTAGGTGATACTTGGATTAGATCGTTTTAAGTATATTATTTGTTGTGATGTGTGATATTAAGTTTGAGGAGGTTGATTGATGAAGTTAATTCAATATTGAACTATTTTAGGAGTGCGCCTTTTACAGGTTTGCATGTTCGAAATTCCAAAATATAGGGGAAATTCTATAAAACTTTTGGCAAAATCCTTATCGATAATTTTGTCTAATTACATTACATGAAAGTAAATAAACTCGCCCTTGGAGTTTCGGGTGGGTCATTTCATTTTGTAACATTCTTTATGCATCATGAGAGAAATTAAAAAGTCATCCCCATAAGCGGCGCATTAGTACCTTTATTCTTCTTTTGTGGATTTGAAATTTCAACCTACCAACTTCTATACTCATTCTTATAAGAAAACTAATTTATGCTTATCAATAAACTGAAAAAGATAGTAAATTAAAGTACAAACGATAAAAACATATATATTTGCTTGCTTATGTTTGGGTTAAAGTTTATATAGTTTCTATATTTTGAAATTAATTCTTGTTTACTTCTTATATTTTGAAAAATATCTCAAAACCCCCCTGACATTAAATTATTGACACCCTCACTGTCATTTTTGTTAGTTTTAACAATTAACACAATCATATTTCTTTTCTTGGATATTAACAAGAAATTAAATTATAAATTAAGCCCAAAATATAAAATTATGTACAATATTTATATTTTTTTTGTTTTTATTCATTTTTTGGGCTTGGTAATATTAATTTTCTTTTAATTTTTATTAATATCCCAAGAAAAAGAAAGATTATTGTAAAATATTGTAAAAGAAAATAAAACAAAAAGTAATGACAAGGATCTTAATAATTTTACATTAGGGATATTTTGAAGTATTTTTCAAAATATAAGAACAAAACAGACAATAATCTCAAAATATAGGGACCAAATGAATTTTGTTTTAATTTCTTCTTCACATAAATAAAAATTCTAGTTTTTAAAATTTTTGAGAATCAATATTCTCTATAATCTCATTGAGAAAGTCATAGAATGAAAAGCTCTTACTGATGTAGTCTCTTTGAGGAAGAAAGTATAAGTCATGATTCTCTTTCTTTCTTTTAGTACCCTCAGTTTTACACTCATTATTATTCATTGAATCTTGGATGAATTAATAGATGAGATTTATTGAAATTAAATTCTTAGAAACTTTTGATATTTTATCTATATTAACTTATTTGTATTCGTAATAACAATTTTGATGATAACAAACATGTTTTAAATTGATAAGTTTGAAAATTTCTTAATTAGATCATTTCTTTAAAGTCGTATAATATTCACAGGATTGAAAAAAAACTACCTGGAAATAAACGGCTAACCGTTTATAGAAAACGACAAACCGATTGCATTCTAGAGAGTAAGTTTCTAGATAACGGCAAACCGTTTATGGATAACGGTACACTGATTGTATTCCAAAGAGTAGGTTTCTAGATAACGGCAAACCGTTTATGGATAATGGTACACCAATTGCATTCCAGAGAGCAAATCTCAGATAACGGCAAACTGTTAACGGATAACGGTAAACCGATTACTTTCCAGAGAGCAAATCTCAGATAACGGCACACTGTTTATTGATAACGGTAAACCAGTAACAGTCTAGAGAGCAATCATCTTGCAAACGGTAAGCCGTTTATGTCAAATAGTTAATCGATATCTTTGGACAAGATTCTAGAATGATAACGGTAATCCGACATCTTGATAATGGTGATCCGACGATTTAACTTTGGCACAACGGTCACTTGCTTAAGCCATAACGGCAATCCAATAAGTGATAAACGGCGATCTGACTGTGTGCAGAAAGTCAACAACGGCTAGTTTTCAGCTCCATCTATAAAATGGCTCTATCAAATTCAAACAAAAAGTGATTCAACCGTTATCATTGAGCTAGTTATTGAGTATACAACTAGTATTGAGCTTCAAACTTGATTGTTTTTCATTTTATTTCGCACATTGAGCTATCACTTGTATTCAAACGCATTGTGTGAGAGAGATTTATTTATAATCCTTTTGAAAAATCAAATTGAGAGATTGTAATTGTTGGGATACACTTGGATTAAGAGATTGAGAATAATCTCTTGTTGTAAAGGTTTATTGATATCTTGAAAGTCAATTGTAAGAGTGGTTGAAGCCTTGGAGGCTTACTTAGTGAAATTCTTAAGCCCGGTGAGCTTGGAGGCATGGATGTAGGCACTGTTAGCCGAACCACATAAAAATCAATTGTTTAATTTCTCTTTCCTTACTCTTTTATTATTGTGCTTTATTAAATTTATTGTTTTTTATTTTATTAAGGCAATAGATTGAATTGTTGTGTGGTTTTTTTTTCTTGAATTTAAAAATCTCAATTCACCCCCCTCTCAGGTTGCCTAATTATTATTTCAATCCTCCATATAGACCCCAGCCTAAATCTTTCTCCCTTCTGTATTTTCTTTCTCCTTTTACACATTCTCTATCTCTCTTTCTCTCCCCCTCTCTCTTCTCTTGTTTTTTTAATCCTGACTTTTCGTTATTTTGTTTTTCTCAGCTGTAAAATTGTTTTACTCTCTCCAAGTTCATCTCATAACTCTCTCTTCTCTTCTCGTCTCATTATTGCTACTTTCTTTCATAAAAGTCAATTAACTGTTTGACACATTGTAGGGAAAGAATAGTGAAGAAGTTGAAAGACCCTTAAACAATTAGAGGCATCATATGTGAGGATGTTTTTTAAAACGTTAGAGTAGGCTAGAACCTATTATGAAGATTATGATAGACAAGAGATTTTTTGGATTTCAAGTCGATCTTCTTCCAAAAGTAGAGTGGGTTGTAATGAGGTGATTAATGGACGACTACTTGTGCCCATCAAGGAAAGTGTGTGTCAAAGAATAATAAGCCTAATTTTAAAGAAGAACACAATGAAGAAGATATGAATTATGTAAATACAAAACAAAGAAGTAGAAGTTGTTCAACAGTCAAATGTGGGTGTAAAGCTAGAATGCAACTTATGTATGATAAATGGTCAAACAACTAGAAAGTTATGGTTTTAAGAGAATCTCAACATCACAAATTAGTTACTCCTGCTAAAAGAATTTGATAAAGTTAAACAAAAAACCATATGTGGAGTTTTATACTATTCGTTGCATGATTTTCACAAAGAGTTGTGAAATGAATTTAGAAAGAGTAGAGAAATTTTTGTGGTTGAGAAAAAAAAAAGCTAGGGATTAAAAAAACAAAAAAAAAAAGAGAAGAGAGAGGGAGAGAGCAAGCACGTGCAAATAGAGAGAACGAGAGAGAAGACATTTGGGATGGGATCCATACGAGAAGAGAAAATATTTAAAGTTCTTGAATAGGGGCTCGTATCTTCTCTAAGTTTGATTTAAAGGCTGATTTTTGGCAACTTGGTATTTCACCAGTTGACCGTCACAAAACTGCTTTCTGCATCCTTGATGCCCATTATCAATGGACTGTTATGCCTTTTGGTCGGGTTTATTGACACTGGTACAGATACCAGTATGATAGATCCTTCTGTCCTTCCCTCTGATTATTGGGAAAATCACTCGAAACTTTTCCAAGCAGTTAATGGAGAAACTTTTGAAACTCACAACGTTCACCCTCTTTGAAGGCCAAGAGTGCCGTGTTTTCGGGTGGTGTCGTGAAAAACTATTTTCAAGTATAATTTTCGGATTTGGTTGGTACATGCGGTGCCTCACTACCCTGTATGCTATAAAACTGGTCTTTCCTGTCCAACCAGTCCTCCGCCATCTCACCACTCCTGAATTCTCCCCAGACCTTCTATGGACTCTCCTTGAATGGTACTCCCCACTCCCGGGTATGTCTCCTTCAGACCTCCTACTTGCTAAGCAAGAATGTTCTCAGTTGCTTCAGCAAGGTCTTATTGAACCTACTGATTCAGATTGGGCTTGTCGACAAAATCTGTGAGCAAAAAGAATTCTTCAAGGACCTCATGGAAGAAAAAAAAAATCCTTTTCTCAAGCTTGCAAAAAACCCTATCTCAAGATGTCATGGCTTTTTGAAATAATGAAGGAGCGACCTTAAGACCAAAAGGCATAACAGTTCATTGATAATGGGATGCTAAGAATATTTTTAGAGGATTACTAATCTGCATATATATAACCATATAGTGTAAAAGATAGATTTAAATATATAATTAATTATCTATTAAATAGTATCTTTGAGAATTTAAATTTAAATAACTCATTAGGACTGCAGAGCTAAGATAAAAGTTAGAAATTTTAACTTTTTCTATTAAGATAATGTCTTAAAATAAATAATATTATTTGAAAAATAATGAACTCAAAAATATAATCTCTTAAAATAAGTGATGTTCATCAGATTTGAAGACGTAAAAACAAACAATCCCATAATAAAGTTTTAAAATTAGAAATATGCTGAAATTTTAATTGTTTGTGAGATTAGGAATCCCCACCAAATGAGATGATTGATCAAACGTAATATGACCATCTACCGAATCAGGTTGGATGAGGTTGGATGGTTCATATCATACGTGATTTTTACAAGATCAAATTAGATGTTCAGATCAAACATAATACAAGCCTTGAGATCCTATTCCCTAATGAAATATAGTAAATACAATAAAGAACCATTCTTTGTAAAATTGTGCTATTACTGGCTATTTTTACAATAGTATTATCATCAGGCGAGTTGTTCTTTCCTACTCGCATTCTTCCTTAAGTTAGCTTTCTTACGAAGACATCCCAAATTTGCAACGCAACTAACGGAGATGCCCTTTATTTTTGTTCCAAAACTGCCATGCAGCTGAACTGCCACACATCACCAATTAGTAGGCCAACACCGCCACATCAGCAGGTGACCTCGTGGTGTAGAAACTACGAAGACTCTCTCTCAGGCTGCAAACAAAATTCACAAGTTCTGCTGTGTTGCAAAAGACAAAACTTAACCTACATGTTCATCTCCTTCATGAATCAGCTTAAATGGTGAAATGAAGTGCTGTAAAAGTGAAGACAAAAACGTTTCCAATAAACGGAGGTGAACACCTAAAAGAGCCCACACATTTTTATTATCATCTAAGCTCCAACACCTTGCATTGAATAAAAATAAAATAAAATAAAAACAAAAGAGCATCAAAATCAGCTTTGACTAGTCTTTCTATTAAGCGCCCAAAAGTTAATCAAATATCCCCTGGCAATGAACTGGTGAATCTATATGATTAGCCTCCTTTGAGGTGCTTATCATGTGATCTGCATACAATTTCAGGAAGCCTTTCTCAAGGGCTTCCCGCATCCATGGATGCCGGCAACACTCTATAGCCTCGGGGACAGTTAGCCAGCTTCTTTGTCGTGTGCTCTGTTCAGGCCAAGACTCGAGCTCCTCCTTCACAAGCAAAGCAAACATGGCAGCTTTGCATAAACCTTCTGGACTAAACTCATCTTGAAGGGTTTTGCTCTTAAACTCATAGTAACCCAGAAATTCCTGAAATGCAAGACTTCTTTTATCTATAAAATCAATGCTAAAACAAGCAGGTTCTATGTAAAACAGATGATGGTTGAAAGCATGGAAAAAGAAAACAGAAAATAATTAATAAAGAATAAATAGTGTTCTCATTTTTCAAAGTTATCAAGCTAATAACTACATACATACCCAGGCCCCAGAAACACCAAATAGACTAAAAAAACCCTGTAAATTTGTCCTAGTTAAGCAAAAAATGCCATGGAGTAATTGCCAAACTAAAATTCTGCCACTTTCAGTCATAAAGAGCTGTATAATCAATTCAAACCTCTCTCCCCTTTATTCTTCTACATATCTCCAACTGATTCGACTACTATTTTATGTTTTTTCTTCTCTTGAAAGTAAACATCAAGATACAGATTAGATACAGACAAAACAAGAAGAGAGAAAAAGCAAGGAAGAACCAGAAGAAAACTGCAAAACTGCAAAAGAAAAAAACCATACTGTTAACATGATATCCAGGTAAAAGAGAGTATTGCTCGGACTAGATTCTAGAATGCACATGCAGACTAAAAGTCCTTCTCAATGCATGAAAAATGAGCTAAATGTACGACCACGAACAACCAATAACTAGAGGAATCAGGTCCACATAAAAATATTATAGCTGAAGTCCATGGCAAGAACAAGTTCAGTATTTTTTCTGTTCAACAATTAGCAGATGTGACTGCCCAATAGTACATAACTTTCTTGTTGAAATGCATTGGAATTCGATAAACCCAAGAAAGTGAGATTCGTATGTGAATGTGCCCTCTCTATCTATCAATATATTTTTAAGAAATACAAAGGTTGTGAGGCATGAGTGAGGAAGTTCTGATGAGCTATTGACCTCAAGATCGTCTCAGTAATTTCTGCAAAAGAAACCAAAAGAGTGCCGGGTAAATCCTTAAGACAATCATTACAATGATATGCTCAGCTTAAGATCTTCTCTCCAAAAGCTCACAAATTGTTGAAGTGTCCCTCAGTGATCTGAATGGTGACATGTTAAGGTAATTATCTCTTATATGTGTTGAGTGACCAAAACCCGGTCAAACAATTTATGAAAGACACCCAGCATGTCAAACCATTGTCATGGCAGTCCCCTAGGCCAGATCTTAACATATCTTCAAGAAACCCTAAGGTATGTAATACCACAACCTCTCAACTTTATTTCTCTAACTCCGCATGTTCTTCACATGAAATTTTTGGCCTTCAAATTATCATATTGATTCACTAAGTGATCAGAATGGTGGGCCTACTCAGATGCTAACTTGAAGAACTTATCAATATCCTGTTGGAAGATTCAATCAAAGATACCCAGCAAATCAAGTTGCTGTCATGGCAATTTTTAGCAGAGGCCAAGAAATATCTAAATTAACCATGGGTACAGTCCCATGCCTCTTGCATATCTGTAGCACTGAGAAGCTCATCCCATTCATATGAAGCTTCAGCACTGAAGAAATCTCACAAACTCTGACAGCTTCTAACTTTTAGCAGCACTAATTTTGTAGCCATCTCTTCTACATACGCTCATGTGAATTTTTTGCCTGGCTGCCTATTTCTCTAACCTCATGGTCTGACCAAATCTTGTCAGAATATATGGAAGACCAACTCATAAGGTCACAAAAAACTTAATCATGAATATAGAGACTCCATTGATGCATCTCGAAATGACCAAATCATAAGGTCATCATAACTGTTCAGGCAATTGTATGGAACTTACTAATATGCCAGAAGAATTACCCTACTGATTTTTCTGATAATTTTTAGGCAACTAATATGCCAAAAGCATTTCCCTACTGATTTTTCTGATAATTTTTCAGTCAGGCAGAAGAAATCATAAGTAAAGAACATGTCACCAAATAAAAAATATGGTAGAAGATAGGCGGACTGACATTGGTAGCATTTTGCTCTGTACTAATGTTTTCAATCAACAAAGTCATCAATGCCCATGCGTTCATTTATTTAATCAATTCACAGACAGTATGTCTTGCCCTCAGGTGACATGCATGGAACTTCCAGCTATTACTATTTCGCTCAAAACACAGTTTTCAATTTGGGGCTTGAGATCATATTTCCATGAAATACTTTGTTATGTTCTTTTTTTTTTTGGGTAATTGTTAGAATTGAATGATTAAATCAACTTGTAGTTCATGACAAAGGAAGTTAATTGAAATCGCATACATCATCCTTGTTTAATTTATCCCAGTACACTCAATAAGTTGACTGTAAACTATTAGGGTCAATATTTGAATGCAGACATGAACCTAGCCATTCACACACAAAGATGAAAAACTTTTGAATCTACAATGCTTCAGAATATTGAATACCAAGAAATACAATTAAGTTTAGAATAATGACTTAATCAGTTATGCATAGAACAGACAAATAAAGAAGCAATTTTTCTCACCTTTAGATGCCCTCGAACTCCAGCCTCTTCCAAAGCTTCACGTAAGGCTGCCTCCTCAACGGTTTCATCATTTTCCCAGCCACCCTAAGATCAAGCAAATAGCAACAACATGAATAAAACTAAAAACATTAAACATTTGATTTCTTTCTCATTTATTTTTAAGGTTTTTGACAGAGATTCAGTTTTCTTTTTCTTTTTCCCCCCTTCGTTCCTTCTTTGTCCATCTTCTGTTTTTTTTTTTTTATAATAAT
>NW_006261964.1:19574494-19579818 GCF_000493195.1 Citrus x clementina
CAAGCAGCACTACACACTGGGTAATCACTGAAGAAATACAGACTTCAAACATCATCAAATTAGGATAATACTCGGATAGTAGTGTAGACCTTTTTTTTCAGATTGGAAACAAAGAAACTTGTATTAAGAAGAAAAACACAAAAAAAGAACCCCTTATGATCACAAAAAGATCTATACAATAGAATATTGATCAGATTTTGTAAGTAGGTAGTAAAGGATCTATTAAAATACATTCTAAGTTATTTAGGGGAGAAAAACAAAACTAACACAACCACACAGAAATCAAACCACCAAGGCTATCGAGCTCATTAATTAATATCAGTTTCACATGTAGGCCCCCCAGAGAAAGATAAAGAGAGTAATGAGCTATAAAAATTAAGAAAAAAATGTCAGTTAGATGTTGGTTGTGAAGGGTTTAAAGTAGATAATCTCCTCTTAAAGTGTTTATGGTGGTAACATTGAAACAGATAAAACAGTGGAGGTGAGAAGCAACCATATCAATGCTTGAAAAGTAAAAAATGAAAGAATTTGAGGATTTTGAAATGAACTTCCAAGTTTTTATCAAACTAGCTTCAAGAGAAAACCTTCTTTCACAGTGAACATATTTTAAAATTATCCCTTTGATGTTGAGGGGTCCAAATAATCTTGATTAAAATTTAAACTTAACAGTTGCAGCACACAAAATATTTGACCATGAAGTAAAGTTAACTATAATCTAAAATTAAGGACCTGAAAATTTAGAGAACAATAACCACTAATTAAATGGATTAACTGTAGAACATTAACTGCAAATTTGTAGTCATTCACAATGAACTATTACTTTCTTTTTGTTTTTTTTGGGGATAGGAAACAAAGAAACTCATATTAAGAAGAAAAACATGTACAAAAAGTGCACAAGGTGTCCACAAAAAAGAATTCTTTGAGATCACAAAAAGATCTATACAATAGAATACTGATCAAATTTTATAATTAGTATAGGATCTATATGTCTTTATAATCTCCCCAAAAAAAAAAACAGACTCAAAAACACAGATTTAAGTCACACCCCTTCCCAATTTAGATGAATGACAAAGATAGAAGAATCTTGAAATTCCTTAGTAACTGAGGTCCAAAAGAGAAGCTAGTAATTGCACTCTTTCCCACAAAAAGATGATGTCTTCCTCAGACTCTTCAGAAAACCTTCTATTTCTTTCAAACCAAATCACCCAAAAATGGCCAGTACTGAGCATCTCCACAAGACTTTTTAACTTTTTCAGCTTTCCCAAAAGCATGAATAAAATCTGAAAGCAAAGAATTGCTAGAAGCTGGCATAACCCTACTCTGAATGCACTATTTCTATTGAAACCCACACATTTTACAATTGAGAATTTTCTGTTGGAATGCTGCATGCGATGAACAATAGTCATTTCATGGAAGCAAGATTTGATTCCAGGATTGTTTGTAATTGTTCCTTGTACAGAAAAATAAATCTACTCTCCTCCATTATGCCCTTAAAAGGCGACTTTAACAAAAAAGTACAGACTCACTAGCCACTAGCAAGGATCTGTATATATAAGGAAGAATCAGTGAGTCAAAATGCATATTTGAGCTCACCTTATAAATTGAAGATCTAACAATTGTCAAAAAGTTTTCACTCATGCATTACAGAGGAAACGGATATAAACTATCTCAATAGTCTGTTTCGTTCATCCAACATCTAACCTATGCACTTCAATGACTTTAAGATGCCATTTACTTGTGCAATTTCCAGCTTTCCTTAGAGAAGTGGAAGGATAGGATTCTCAAAGCCACAGACCCGCTATTTATCTATTTTCCACAAGAAACAGATAAGCTTATATTAGAAAGAAGAGATTTACAGAGAAATGAATAAGAAATCGCGAAGAAAGAGACACATAAGGGGGAGGGAAAACGATTCAAAAATAAAATTGCATACGTATCAGCTATCCAAATAAAAAGATCCATATAATTGTTTTAAGATCAAATACATGTCCATTTTGCTTCACAGTAATTGTTTATCATGTGAAGCTATTCCAGGCTGCAGTCCATTTATAAAGAATAAAGGTATTGGCATCGTGGGGTAAAAGGAAAGGCTTTGGCAGTAAAAATTTACATCTCAAATACAAAAGGGCCACCCTAATGATAATCATAATATTCTCGCATACTAGCAGAATATTTATTCAACTCAGTAAAGCAATTCGAAGGGTGACATTCATTTATCAGTAGTGACAATGAAAGCAAATGACGGTGTCTACAACCACATGCAATGCAAATGCAAAGGGGATCAAAGTGAAAAATGAGAAGGTACCTTGGGAAAAAGAAGACCAGGTCCACTAGTTGAGTTGATCATAAGTACCTCAACAATCTTTTCAGATCCGCCATCACCATCACCATCACAATCACCTTCTTCACAATTTCTATTTCTATACTTAAAAGGAATACACCTGTCAAAGAAATTTGAATTAATTAAAAGAAAAGTAACATATATTGTAAAATGCAAATCACACACGCCAATTGACGATTAAACAAAAAAATGAATTCAATCAAAATAAAAACTAACACACCCACCCGGCAACAAGGCGGCAGCCGGCCTCGTAGCGCTGCTGATGGCGACCAGTACGAGCCACCAATTCAGACATTTGTCAAAAACTCTAGTACTACTAATAATAATATTATAAAATTAATAAATAAAGGTGGCTATGTCAATCTCAATCTTTTCATAACGAGCAAACACAGCATTATTATTTCAAAATATCATGACCAATCCATCAAAGTCTCTTTCTACCTTCCTGGCCTCAACAACCTCTAGAGAGAAAGAGGAACAGAGAAAAGCCAGCCATCGGGTGGAAGTGGAACGGTGTTGCGTACAACGCGTCAGCGTGAGGTCTTTCTGTTGTTTGGGTCGGTTATTTTTATTTTTAATTTTTTTGGTTAAAAATTAGTTTTTTATCACCTATAATCAAAACCAATCACTTTGGACTAGCGTTGGCTGTTGCCTGTGGGTGGCGTTATTTATTCTCTTAAAATTACTCCCAACATTCAAACTTTAACAAAATTATTTATTATAAAAATATTTATATTATAAATTATTATTAAGAACAATGTACTATGAATAAATATAACATCACTATTCTAAATACTCATTGAACACACAAAATTTTTAACTTAATGATCAATATACTAGTTGATAATAAGGATGGATTAGAATCGAAATAAGTAAGAATCAGAATAAGATGGAATTATAATGAACTAGAATGAAAATCACAATAAGTAGTTTACTTAAGCTGTAAGAATTAAGATCAAAATCAAAATAAATTGTATTTCTATTGATGTGTTTACTTTGTTTTAGGTTAATAAAATACCCTTAATTCTTATCGTAGTCTTCGTCGTCGTCGTCGTCATTATTATTATTATTGACAATAACAATAATAATAATAGTGGTGGCGATACTAATAATAGTAATAATTAATAGTTATTGTTAATAATAATAATAATAATCACACCAACAAAAATAACAACATTTTTTAATAATCAGCAAGTGGTGGTGGCTGGACATTTAGCGAGCAATAGCAAAGTTTAGAGAGTGACAGTGATGAGCAGCAGTTGATGTACATCGGTGCAAGGCTTTGCTTTGTTTCACAAGATCGACATGAGATGGTGATGTGTGACGACAAGCTTTGTTGCGTTCGACGACCGACATGCAATGGTCATGGCTATGGGTGGGCATTTTCTGGTTCGGTTCGATTCGGATCCAGAACTGAAGCGAGCCGAAACCGATCGGTTCTTAAGAATTCAAACCGAATAGAAACCAAATTTCAAAACCAAACCGAACCGAACCGAATGAGAGGCTGTGACGGGGAAAGATTGTCGTGCCGCCAACGACCGTGAGAGATGAATGTCGATTTAGGGATTTACCGATTAGGGTTGTTCTTTTTTACAAAATAGCAATTAGGATTGAAAATTGATTTTAGATTTTAGGTTTTTATATTTTAAATTTAATATGTTTTTAATTAATTCAAACGAATCGATCAGTTTTTCGGTTTGGTTTGGTTTGGTTTGGTTTTGGACTGAACCGAATATAAACCAATCGGTTCATAAGTTTTCAAACCATTCTGTTTTATCATTACAACTGAACCGAACTGAAAATTTTTTATTTGGTTCGGTTCGGTTTGGCAAAAACCGAACCGTTTGCCCACCCCTAGTCATGGCTTTGGGTTCTCATCAACAAGACTGCTAGAATGCAAATGACGATCAGTCATGCTTGCTGTGCGTTTTTTTTTTTAAACAAAGGATAAAATTAGGTTTATGAAATTTTTTGAAGTGCAAAAATATCAGTCCCAAGAATAAGAGTCTGATTCTCAACCCCTCCCACACTTGCGAATCATACTCCCATTCTTTAATCTCATTTTATTGTGGGCCCTAATATAACGATTCTTATTTCCATCCTTATTTTGTGAAGTAAACGTTGTCAATGATTCAGATTCCGGATTCAGATTTCCTAATTCAGAAAGTAAATGCACTGTAAATCTTAAAACTTTAGTTTTTGGTATTTAAATTAAAAATAAGATGAACAAATGTTTTCAGGAAACAAACTAATATTTTGAATGATTTTAACTACCTCTAACAAGACATGTATGATCATTTGGATTTTTCGGTAAATTAAAAAGTAAAAAACAAATGTTGGGTGAAATTTTTATTGACAATTGACGTGACTCAAAAGTGGTTGATTACTCTCATGTATATAAGAATATTTAGTTATAATATAATATAGTAAGTGCAAGGTCGAACGACTCGAACCATAGAGAATTTAAAACTCTGGCAGTCGGTTATTAACACAAATTTTTCAAAATCCTCAGCCTTATGCACCATATGTTCCACCACCCTGGAAAAATCTGGAAGACACAATGCATTCATTCATCAGAAAGCAAGATGCTATTAACAATCAAAATGCACAAACTTTTTCTGATTTGAAAGATACGCTTGCTAAAATTGCTTCTGCACTCACCATTCAAGAAAAAGGAAAATTTCCAGCCCAACCACAACCAAATCCTAAAATTCAACAAAATCCACCCACAGACCAAGTCAAGTCAGTTATAACTCTTCGTAGTGGTAAGGTTGTTGATAGACCTATGCCTGAACCTTATGAAAATGATGAAAATTCAAAGGGTAAGGAAGGACTAAATGAACTTACACCTAGTGAAGAAATAACTAGTGTTCCACCTGAACCACCATTTCCGCATGCATTGAATAAACCAAAGAAATCAAACCACTCTTCTGAAATTTATGAAATCTTTAAGCAAGTGAAAGTTAACATTCCTCTATTAGAT
>NW_006261964.1:19580219-19605533 GCF_000493195.1 Citrus x clementina
CCGTTCATATTTGCTTGGCTCTAAATTGTGTGTTTACTGACCATGCTACTGTGAGATATTGATGAGTAAACAGGATGCCAAACCGAGACAAATTTCGTTGGATTTTGTTACTACAAGAATTTGACCTTACCATCAAAGATAAAAAGGGTGCTGAAAATATTGTTGCTGATCATCTATCAAGACTCACATCTGAATTCTGCAATGATATAACACCCATAAATGATTCTTTCCCTGATGAATTTTTATTTTCTGTTACTTCAATGCCTTGGTATGCTAATATTGTTAATTTTCTTGTTACAGGTAAAATGCCTTTGCAATGGAATGCTCAAGAGAAGAAGAAATTTTTTGTTGAAGTAAAGAAATTTTATTGGGATGATCCTTATTTGTTCAAATATTATCCAGATCAAATTTTTCGGCGATGTATTCCTGATAATGAGGTAAGTAGTGTCATTAATTTTTGTCATTCTGAAGCATGTGATGGTCACTTTTCTTCAAGAAAAACTACTGCTAAAATTTTACAGTGTAGATTTTATTGGCCTACCATGTTTAAAGACACATATGAATTTTGCAAAAGTTGTGAAAAATGTCAAAAATTGGGATCAATTACAAAAAGAAACATGATGCCCTTAAATCCCATACTTGAAATTGAAATATTTGACTGTTGGGGAATTGATTTCATGGGTCCATTTCCATCATCTTTTGGATTTGTGTATATATTAGTTGCAGTTGATTATGTCTCAAAATGGATTGAAGCAATTTCTTGTCGAAATAATGACAGTAAAACTGTGATTAAATTTTTAAGAGAAAATATTTTAAGTCGATTTGGAATCCCTCGAGTCATTATCAGTGATGGAGGTAAGCATTTTTGTAATAAGTCATTTGAGTCTTTAATGAAGAAATATGGAATTACACATAAAATTGCTACCCCTTATCATCCTCAAACAAATGGTCAAGTTGAATTAGCAAATAGGGAGATAAAACAAATTTTGAAAAAAACGGTTAACCCAAACCGAAAAGATTGGTCTCGTAGACTTAATGATGCACTTTGGGCTTACCGCACTGCATTTAAAACATCATTAGGAATGTCACCCTATCGGTTAATTTATGGTAAACCTTGTCATTTACCTGTTGAACTTGAACATAAATCACTTTGGGCTATTAAAGCTTTTAATTCAAATTTGGATGATGCTAGTAATGTGCGAAAATTGCAATTGAATGAACTTGAGGAATTAAGGAATGATGTATATGAAAATTCAAGAATTATTAAGGCAAGAACAAAAGCATTTCATGATAAAAGAATTTTTCGAAAAACATTTGAGATTGGTCAAAAAGTGTTGCTTTATAATTCTCGTCTTCATTTATTTTCAGGGAGGTTAAAGTCAAAATGGAGTGGCCTATTTGTTGTAAAAAATGTATATTCACATGGGGCCATAGAAATTGAGAATCCAAATAACGGTGTCAGATTTAAAGTTAATGGTCAAAGAATAAAACCATATCTGGAACATCACCCACGTGACGAGGACACCGAAATTAATTTGGATGACCCACCAGTTCTTGATTAAGTCTTTAATGATTTTTTTTTGTTTTACTATTATTTTACCGTTTCATTGTTTGATTTTTTTTCTTTAGATTGATGCACTGTACATAGTTTTTTTTAACATTGTTTTTCTTGTGTAAGCGTGTTTGTTTGACAGTTGTACATTCTCTCATCAATTTTCATTTTACATCATGAGCACCTCAATGAGAAAATACATGTTCGCACATCTTAAAAGATTTCGGCGTATAAAATTTCACTTAAGAGGCCTGATACAAAGCTGTAAATCACATCCACTTTGGGATCTGTAACCACCAGAATTCGTGTCCTATGTTGAGGATCTAGAGGGACAACTCAGAACAGTAGAGAGTGGCGTATATGAATTTCAAATGGAGTTTGAGTTTAACTCAATGAGAGGACGAATATAAGTTCATTTTCCTTTTATATTGTGTGCTTCTTTTTGCTAGCTTTCACGCTTGATTTGATTTTGCAGATTTGATTTTGGTGTGTTTTGATTTATTTTCCCGTATAAATGGCGGATAACTGTACTCCGTGACTTCTTAAGTTGGTATCTTCAGTTTCCCACAATAACTGAAACCCCAAAATCAAACATGGAAGAAATACAACATAAACTCCACAAGCATTTTCCCTCTCTCCCTCAAAATGCCCTCAGGAAAATTTACAAAGCTCGTTGTGAACGACTGCATTTGTTAATGATCAATGGCATTCCTTCTGACATTCGTTGGTTAATTGAAGCAAAGGTCCGATTAGCAGGTGAGTTTTCTGGTCAATTTGTTTCTTACATGCCTGGTTTTGGTAAAAGTACGTTTGCTAAGAAAAGGAGAGCTAAACGACTTGGCTCAAAATGTCATAACTGTGTAAGACTTGGTTGCAAACGACCAGATTGTAAATCTTTAGGAATGGTTTCTGATACTCGTGAAGATAAAATTAAATTCGTTAAAGATGGCATGAGTAAAGAATCGTTGGATGATATCTTACGATCTCTTGAGACGCATCGAAGCAGAATTGTGCAACGTGAGATTTACAATTTGTGGATACTATTCCAAAAACAAAGTGCACAGTTAAGTCTTGGGAATCTGACTAAAAAAGGCCCTGTTTGCCAGTTTATAAGAAAACTGGATGGGAAGCCGATCCTCGACCCATAGAGGGCGTTCAAGCCGTTACTGGACGTAAAACCAGAGGAAGATGTGAGCCACAATCACAACTACCAGTAAATATCCTTTCACTTCACTGTTATTTTACTTTACTATTATTTTATCATTTGCATTATTGCAATTAGCGGTGTGATTTTGTATTTAATAAATATTTGTTTTCTTTTACCGTTTGCTTTTTCTAATCATTATTTTCTTTTTACTATTTGTTTTTGAATTATTAAGCCACGAGCTTTACTCGTCATTTGACAAATATGCCAACCCATTTATAGTTGTTTCTCATTATTTATGTCACCAAGATCTTTAAATATGAGCTTGTTTTTCAAACACTCACAACTTGTTTTTGAAAAATTAGTCCAATGGCATCATCTTCGAGTAAACAATTCAAAAACATTTGTGTGCTTTCTGGGTTTCACTATGGAAAGTACAAAGAGTTCGTTCAGGCAGCTGTAGATCTTTGTCGTGTCATAGCAGAGAGGAAACTGCATCTTGTATATGGAGGAGGTGAACGAGGGTTATCAAGACTTGTCTCAGAAGCTGTTTTTACCAAAGGAAGCCAAGTACTCGGCATTATCCCAAAACCCATGAAACCGCTAGTGTACATGTTTGGCCCACTAATTGGAGAAGAATTAGTGGTATCAAGTATGCAAGAGAGAATATCTGAAATGATGAATCATGCTGATGCTTTTATTTTCTTGCCAGGAGATCTTGCAACTTTTGAGGCACTAATTATATTTGCATCTTGGGCCCACTTGAACATTCATAAAAAACCCATCGGTTTGTTAAATGTTAATAATTTTTATGATGGCTTGCTAACTTTTATTAACCATGCAATAAAGAATCATTTTGTTCCACATTCTGTAAAAAAACTCTTTATCTCTGCTTCTACTGCTAATGAGTTACTTGATCTTTTGCAAGCTTATACACCAGAGCCAGATCCACAGACTGTTGCACTGAATTGGTCGACTAATGATGGTAACGGTAACAGTAGCAATAATAAGAAGTGCGATTTAGATTTAACTCTCCGTTTGTAAATATTTTCTGTTGTAGTGTTCATGTGATGTCTTCTACACTCTTTCTCTTTCCTTTTAAAACATTGAGGACAGTGTCTTTTTGAGGTTGGGGGAAGGGAATAGTTGATAATTGTGGAATGTCTTAGTCCTGGTTATGTGTTTACAAAAAAAAAAAAACAAAAACAAAAACAAAAATTTTTTTTTCTGTAAAGACTAACTTAGGACAAATTTGAGTCGAAGATGGCAGGATATAGAGAATGTAGTCTCTCTAGAAACACATCTTCTTAATCTTAAGGGTGTTGTTAAAAAAAATTTTTTTTTTGACTTTTTCTTCATATTTGTTATTTGCTTTTAAGCTTCTGCATCAAGTTCAGGTGAGATCTCCTCTTCTTCTTCTTTTATTATTCTCTTTTATTTTTATTTATTTTTTTTTCTTTTTGCATATCTGTAAAATTATAAAATGTTAGGATAATGTTTAGATTAGTTGTGGGGTGGGGATAATTGACGTATGTTTTAAATATGTGTGTTGTTTTTCTCTTTTCTCTTTTCTTTTCTTTGTTAAAAACAAAAAAACAAAAAAAAAATTTATTTTTTGTCTAGGATGGCTGTGTAAAGAGTCACGACTTTTGAGACGCATCCTAATAAGTCTTGTTGTATTATATTTTGATTTTGAGATTCATAGTAAGTTGTTTTTGTTCCCTTTTCTTTGAATTACTCAAATTTGTGAACTCTCCACTTGGTTATTAAGTTATTTAATTGTTTACTCATTTAACAGGTATTATTGAATCATTCTTCACACACACATTATGACACATACTAGTGGTTGTAAGTTAAAATTTTACAGCATTTAGTTCTTTTGATTTATTAGGAAACGTATCTAAGGTAGTAGAAAGTGTATATTTCAAAAAAAAAATCAAAAAAAAAGAAAAAAAAATTAATTTTGTTATATCTAGAAACCCGAGTAATTAAGTCTGTAGGGGTGTTTCAACACCTAGTGCCCTAAGGTCAACTGGTCTGGGAGTCACTGGCCTAACGCTCGCTACATGGGTAATAGATATATTGTTTGTTTATTAGAAACCCGAGTAATTAAGTCCGTAGGGGTGCTTCAACACCTAGTGCTCTAAGGCCAACTGGTCTGGGAGTCACTGACCTAAAGCTCGCTACATGGGTTAGAAATGTAATATATAAAAAAAAAGTGTGAATAATCTATTGCCTAAAGATATAATTTCTAATGAATTTTAGAATGAAAATGTTGTTTTTCTTTTCTTTTGGTAGAGTTCATTTATTTGGTAATTTAGAGGATAGATGAACAACTATTAACTTGCATGTGAATTTTATAAATCTTAATATAACGCTTTAATTGCTAGAGGGCTAGCAATAAGCTGGTTGGGGGGTGTGATTAGTATTAAAAATTGTTTAATTATCAAGCGATAATATGTTATTTTATGCTTATGTTATAATTTATATTTGTGTTTATGTAATATATTATGAATTATTAATTATGTTTTAAATATATTTAATTTTGTGTATTTTTATGTGTTTATTAGGAAAATTATTAATTTCACGTACTACGAGGCTCCAAACAGATAAACGGAGGTCAAATTTGGATTCCGGAGGTCCGAAAACCTTAAGATCAGTCAAGATCGGCTTAAAATTGGGCTTGTGTAAAAACAATTGACTTTTCCTGTTGACCGAGCACTGATTGGATGATGAAATTATTTTCTATTTAATTTTATACATGTTTTATATTTTGAAAATTTGATTTATTGTAGACAAACAAATGAATTTGGCACAATAAATTCTTAAGATCTTAATATAAGGCATGGTGAAATGGTATTTTGACTTATTGTAGACAAATTAAATTTTGGCACAATAAATACTTAATCCATCATAAAATTAAAGTGAAAATAATAATAATTTGTATAATTAATCTTTTGAGTAATAAATCTAAAATAAATTGGCAAAAAGAATTTATTAAGTTTTATTTATTTCTAAGAGTGGATCCATAACCCTAACTAGTTCAATTCCATAGTTTCATTTAAATTAAGTTGTTTATATTCAAGTTTTAATTTCAATTTTTAGATAAAATAAAATAAACTAATTAAATCTTTTCTCTGTGGATCGACCTCGGACTCACCGAGTTATAATGCAACAAGACACTCTTATACTTCGGAGTTAAAATTTACTTTTAAGTTGTGTCACTTAAATTACACTAGTATTATCGTATTAAATAATGTTGTGCAAAATGGGTTAGGATATTTAACTAGAATACTTACTAATGTATTACCAATAATTTAATGTAAGTATTAGTATCACTTGTTTTCTTTCAAAATAGTTGATGAAATCAGTGGCAAAGCCAAGAAATTATTTTTACTCATTCTAAATTAAAATAATCTTTTAATAAACATTTTTTTATTGAGATTACTATGAAATTCTTTTTAGTTATATATAAAAATATTTGTTAGGGACTAACATGAACTAATATAAATATTATTTATTTATTAAAACTTATGAGAAAGTTTTAAAAATTATTGGATCTCAAAGAAATTTTTGGGGGCTAGCCTAGGCTGAAGAATAAACATGAACCAATCTTTCCAATTGCATTAGATTATAAAATAATTAAATTTTGAATTGATTGTTAAAAATGCGAATTTGATATTGCTCTGATGTGATTTATAAAATATTCTATTTTAATATACAAAAATTAAATAAATAGTACAGTGTTGTGAGTTTAAAAAATAAATTTTTATTAAAGTTTTTTTTTGTTTTTGCTTAAGAAGGGCTCTTATCAGAGCTAAGAACTAACAAGGCGGGGATATACTACCCCATAAGTGTCTTGGGACATAAACTGGAGTACCCCTTTAGGTGGAGAGTTGAAAACACGAAGTCCTAACGGAAAAGAACAAGCTAACGTAGCCAAATAATCCGCGGCAAAATTAGCTTCCCTGTAAACATGAGTAATCTCCACCCGCCAGTTACGTTTGATGAGTTCTTGGATAGCACGAATGAGAGTAGAAAATTCATTGGAGTTCACCAAGTTGTTCTTCACAAGTTGAGTAACACAGCGACTATCAACCTCAACACAAAGCCATTAGATCCCTTTGTTCCACGCAAGCATCAATCCTTGATAGAGACCCCATAATTCCGCCATAGTCACTGAACAAATCCCTAGATTCATCCCAAAGCCAGCAATCCAATGACCATTGTGGTCGCGAATCAAGCCCCCTGCAGCAGCTACACCAGTCGGCTTGCAGGCACCATCTGAGTTCAACTTGCACCATGGCCACTTCGGAAGCGACCAGCCAATCCATTTGTTAACTTTTCTGTTTGTCGAGATCAAAGAAGACCCTTGAAGCAGATGCACCTCCTCCGTGCGAGCCTTGACATCATTTACCATGGATAAACCGTCCATAGCTAGACCATTCACCCAGAACTGGTTCCTCCAAAACCATAATCTCCATATCGCTATACCAAAGAAACAAACCCAATTTCGGATTCCAGAAATAGACCATGCATTTTGAAGATTCTGCATCATCCATTCTTTAAAAGGAGCTTGGAAAAAACGCTGCCTCATCGCTATAGGAATCACCCGATACTAAAAACCTTTCGTAACCATGCAGTCTCTTAAAACATGCAATATATCCTCAACCGGGGCACCACATCTATCACATTCAGTACTTATCAACATGTGACGCCTTGCAATCTCAGCTTTGGTTTTCAATCGCCCATGAAGCGCTAACCAGATGAAAACTCTAACACCCTGAGGGCCTTGCCACTTCCAAGCCAACTTCCAACTAGTATCCTGTAAAAGATTATTCGGAGGGCTGATAGCATTATAAGCCGAGGAGACCAAGAAATTCCCCTTATTTGAATGTGACCAATAGAACTGATCCGGACCTAGCAAAACTGTGGGGGGATGTATTGACGCAATCTTCATGATGGTCGTGTGAGGAAGAAAATGATCAAATAATGCCCAGTTCCATTGCCCATTCGCTGCCACACAATCAGCAACCTTTAAATGAGTGAGATGAGCGGGAATAGAATAAGTGACCTGGCTCGCAAGGGGCTTATCCTTGTACACCCAGCAGTCCCACCAAAAACGGATTCTCTTACTATCACCAATAGACCAGCACACACTATCCATCGTATCACGCCAAACTTTACCGATAGCTTTCCACATATGAGAACCATAGCGAGTCGGCAATGTCAGAGGGGGGTTGGAATTATTAACCCCATATTTGGTACACAGTACCCGAACCCATAGGCTATCCTTAGCTGAGATGATTCCCCAACTAAGCTTCATTAAGAGCGCTTTATTCATCACGTTTAAATCCTTAAGCCCTAGGCCTCCATAAGCCTTTGGATTGCACAAAGTATTCCAGCTAACCATACTCATTCTCTGCTGATTGGAGTTTCCACTCCATATGAATTTCCTGCACGCTTTATCAATCTTCAGATTAATTCCAGTGGGGAGGCTCGTGGTTTGCATAGCGTAAACCGGGATAGCTTGTATAACTGTCTGAGCAAGGGTTATTCTGCCAGCCAAAGACAACAGAGATGCATGCCAGCCCGAAAGACGCCTTTCCACTTTATCAATAATGTTCTGGTATGTATGCTGCGAAGCACGGGTATGCAGCAGCGGCATCCCAAGGTACGTGCCCAAGTCTTTGGTGATGGGGAACCCAAGTTCAACCCCAATTCTTTTCATGCTCCTAGCCGAGATATTTTTGGAGAAGAAAACTTGAGATTTAGACTTATTAACTTTAGCTTCTGAGCTCTGGCAAAAATTGTTCAAGACCATATTTATCACTCCAGCCTGCTCAATATTTGCTTCGGCCAAGAGTAAGAGGTCATCAGCAAAAAATAAATGAGAAAGAGGAGTACCGCGACGAGCAAGTCGAATTGGCTGCCAATCCCCAGCAGTGACAGCTTTATTAATCCCATGGCTGAGCCTTTCCACACATAGAACAAAAATATACGGGGAGAGAGGGTCTCCTTGCCGTATACCGCGGGAGGGAACGAATTCATCAGAAGCTTCCCTATTCCATAATACTTTCATTGTTGTCGAAGTAATACATTCCATAATGATCTGGATCGTCTCCCTAGGAAGTTTTGTTTCCTGCAGCGTCTCATAAATAAAATCCCAGTTAAGTCTGTCATACGCCTTTTCAAGATCCACTTTAATCGCCATGAATCCTTTCTTCCCCGTTTTCTTGCGCATGGAGTGAATAACTTCTTGGGCAATCACAATATTATCAATTATATGACGGCCCGGAACAAAGCTAGTCTGCTGAGGACCAATAAGACTCGGCATTAGTGCCTGCAATCTGTTCGCCACAATTTTAGAAATGGTTTTGTAGGCTACTATGCATAAACTAATCGGGCGATACATTTTTAGATTAACCGGATGATCAACCTTTGGGATGAGAACTAGAAGCGTAGTGTTAACTTCCTTCGGAATACTGGCGCTGCTGAAACTCTTCTTTATAAATCCACAGAACGATTGGCCAACTATGTGCCATTGGGATTAATAGAAAATCGCATGAAGTCCATCCACGCCAGGGGCCTTGAGTGGCTTCATGCTAAAAACAGTCTGCCGGATTTCAATATCCTCAATGGGAGTAGTGAGCCCTTGAGTGAGGGTTGCATCAAGGATAGGGAAGCAGCCCCTAATTGGATATGGTCGGAAAGCCAAAGTCTCACTAGTATAAAGGGCCGAGAAGAAATCTGTGGCATGCTGCTTAATAATTCTATTATCCACTATCCATTCCCCATTATCATTCTGAATAGCTGTGATTCGATTCCTTCGACGTCTGGCCAAAGTTTTTTGGTGGAAATAAGCCGTATTTCTATCCCCTTGGATAAGCCAATCTTTGCGTGATTTTTGAAGCCACAAAATCTCCTCTTGTGTAAGAATTTCCTCTAACTCCTTCTTCAGTTTAAGTTCTAACCTGGCCAAACTTCGTCGAGACTTAGTTTCTAATACCTTTTGAATCCCCCCCAGACGTGCTAAGATCCATCGCTTCCTTTGAAAGATATTGCCAAAATGGTCTCTATTCCATTCCAAGGCCTTCTTTACAAATATATCAGCAGCATTTAAATACGGCAAACTGTTAATCCATGCATTGGAGACAAACTCCCCAAAAGACTTGTCGGT
Source organism: Citrus x clementina (assembly GCF_000493195.1). Classification (NCBI taxonomy): domain Eukaryota; kingdom Viridiplantae; phylum Streptophyta; class Magnoliopsida; order Sapindales; family Rutaceae; genus Citrus; species Citrus x clementina. Next base: position 19,590,096 of record NW_006261964.1, read on the forward strand.
AAGCCATGCAGCTAAGAAACGGAAAGGTTTTTGTCCCCCAGTGTTGCGTGCTTCATTATTAAACCGAACTAAGATGGGTCTATGATCTGACGCAATCTTTGGCAAGTGTAAAACTGTATTGTCTGGGTACTTGTTTAGCCACTCTGTATTAGAAATGGCTCTGTCCAGCCTCTTCATAAGGAAGCCACGAGACCAAGTGAAACGGGGTCCATGGAAATTTAAATCAAACATTCCATTCTTATTAAACCAGCTCTTAAACAACCCACATACCCCAGAAATATGTGTAGAGCCACCTTTCTTCTCAGCAGCACAAAGAATGGAATTAAAATCGCCTCCCACCAGCCACGGGCCATGAATCGTTCTAGCTAAGAAATCAAGGTGATCCCACAACTGCCTTCGCAACATAGGATTAGGGCTCGCATACACAGCTGTGATCCAAGATTCAAGAATATTATTCTTTGAAATTTTGAAATGGACGAATTGCTTGTGATTGATCAAGACTTCCACTTCAAAATAACCCCGCCAAAGAATCCATATACCTCCCGAAAAACCCGTAGCTTCAATACGATGAGAGTAATCGAAGCCGCTGCATTTAATAAAATCATCGGCTTGCTTCCCACTGATTCTAGGCTCCATTAAAATAACCATAGAAGGTCCATAATTTTTTATAAGGGTATTAAAAGAGCGACGAAAGCCCTTTGAGGCCGCTCCCTGTACATTCCAAAAAAGAATTTGTAACTTCATAAGAAAATATTAGAGGAAAGAAGAGTCTTACTGCAGCGGCCGAAATGTCTCTTCCGCTAGGTCCATGGCCGTTTCTTCAACAAGGGATACATCACCTTCCGAAGAGTCAGCCCCATCCTCACTTGTAGCCACATAATCACTGTCATTCGCGTCATCTTCCATGTCCATGTTAGCAGCTAAACTCTGGAGATTAGGAGGGTCACCATCCAAATCTGACAGAATAATATGCCCACCAGCACTGTGTTGGCCATTGGAGGTTTTTGGATGGACATCAGCAGGAGGGACATGTGCAGTGACATTATTTGTAGAGAAAGAGATGGCCGAGTGATGGAGGGGATTTAAACTGGTAGGGGCGTACACAGGTATAGAGAAAGGAGTGGGGCTTGCATGGCTTGCATGGAGGTTGGTAACACCTCGTGAGACATGTGTGTTAGTAGGGCTTTGCGGAATTATATTATCTTTAGTATGGATTATCTCATTCAGTCCAGTAGATGTACCTATGTGTCCCGGATCCGTAGGATTAGCTAATTGGTGAACATTTTTCTTTCTAAAGGGTTTATTTTTTGACGACCAGGAAGGTCTAGACTGAGAAGTAATATTATCTCTATGGGCCCATTCCATATGGGCGTCCTGTTTTTCCTCGTGGTTGGATTCCTTGTCTCCGAGATTAGCTAAGATATGGAAACGTGATTCCTTCCCATACTTCTCCCGCAAAACTTGCTCAGTTGCCTGATTGGGATTGCTTTCCTTCTCCACTCTCGGCTTTCCTTTGCGAGCCACTACCATCCATGGCCCGAATTTTGGTTCATTTCGGCTGTCATTTTCGGCCTTGCTCTTCCACTGCTGCTCCTCTGGATCACCTGGGATAGTCACTTCGTCCTCAGTCGGACCATTACTCTCCCTATCAGAACAGTCGTCCTTATAGTGTCCGTACTTCCCACAGTGAAAACAAATAACCGGAAGATTCTCATATTCAACTCTCTGTAATTTACCATCCAGCTGAAACTGTGAAATCAGAGGGCTCTTAAGGTCTATTTCCACTGCAATTCGAGCAAATTTACCCCTCTGTGCAGATTCTGTATTATAATCTATGCGGATAACCGATCCAATGATTTGCCCTAGCCGTCGGAGTATTTTCTTATGATAATAATGCAGAGCCATGCCCGGGAGACGAATCCAGGCCACCACTTTATCTATCTCCCCCTTAGAACTATCAAAGTGGGGTGACCATGGTTGCACAGTCAGATAATGTCCCATAATAGTCCAAGGTCCAGAGGGTAAAGCATAATCCGCATCTCCTGCATTCTTGAATCGAACCAAATAAAAATCATTTTCTAGGTCAATGATGTTAAATCCCGGCGTCAAATTCCACAGCGATTCCAATCTGTTACACAAAGCCCTATATCCTATGCGGCGCCCCAACAATTTCACCACAACTGTATTTTGCCAAGGCTTGATCAACTGCTCATGAACTTTCGGTGAAAAAGTTATAGAAGGCATAGATTCAGTATTCATAAAAAGCACATCCTCCAGATTTAAATCTAAATCTTCGTCGCTGCCAAACAACTCTTCCTCTGTGTCCTTTTGTGCCTTCATCAACTGATCTCGAAAGGAGAGGCGCTCAGAAGTATTACCAACATCACTTTGAGCCCTAAATTTTGCCTTCTTGGTGGATCGATCATCAGCCATGGGGGGGGGGGGGGAGGGGTTTTCTCAAAGCTTTCCATGATTTTTAGTTTACAAACAACTTTTTATTTAGTAATTCACCAACTTTTATTTTTAATTGAAACTGTTAGCAATTTTTTGTGTTTTTTTATTAAAGTTTATTTGTTTGTAGCTTCACCATAATTGACATAAGTTTTAGGTTGCCTAAAACTTAATTATATCATTTTGAAGATAAAGTACAATGCAAAAATAGATTGGCTTACTCTAATGGAAATTTTTTCGTTTTAATAAATACATGACTAGTGATGGAAATTGTGGTAATGATATTATTTTATGGCTTTAATTTGGTAGAGTTTAACAGTGCCATTAATTATTTGGTGGATTAAATTATAAGTTATCTAATTTTAAAAATTTATGCCAACAATGATAGACATCTCATGTTCTAGATTTGTCAATCTTTTGAGTAGCAAGGAAAGAGCTTATAATAATAGAGCTTATAGCAGTAGAGCTTATACCAATAGAGCTTTTGGACAAAAAGTCATTGGGTGTTTGGTTGTCAATAAAAAAAAGCACTTTTGAACCATTAAACTGTGTGATATTTTTTATATTATATATTTTTAGAAAAGCTCTATAACCTCTACTCCCAAAAGCTCAAATTTTGGGCTTTTGCTAGTAGAGGTAAATTAGCTTATTTAAGTTAAAAAACTCTACTAAAAAAATAACCAAACACCATAAAAACTTTTAAAAAGTGCTTATACGATTAAATAAGCATTTATGGCTCTTAAATAAGCCATACCAAACAGGCACTAAGAGTCTTATTTAAAATTTCTTTTAGGAAACTCAAAAGTGAAACAAAATTAAAAATTAATTTTTGTGTTTGATAATTTTTTTAAAAAATCACTTTTGGTAAAATTATTTCATCCTACAGCAAGTTTTGAAAGCAAGGAAGGAGTGACTTTTCAAAATCTGATTTTGAGAATCAATTTTATACTCAATATAATTTATATATATCCTCATAAATTATAAAAATTTAAAATTATCCTTATTAATTAGGAAATAAAATCATTAAATTTAAAGAGATTATTATTATCACCAATTATATTGAGATAACAAAATAAAAAATAAAATTGATAATATAAAATATTTATTTTAGTTATCAATTACTGTATATACACAATAAAAATTATTTAATATTATATTTAATTCAATTATTTATATTCTTACGATAATTTAACTATAAGATTTACCAAATACATACGATTGTTTTCTAAACTCACAACACTTTTAAAAATAACATGTTTAATTAATTATCTTCATAAATTATTATTTTTACAACACAACTAACAGTAATTATTGTAAAAGCCACAACATACGAAACTAAGGACTAGAAGGTAGCATTCAAGTTTTAGACATCCCATATGTTATTCAAAAAATTTAGTATTTATTAAGTGAACATTGTGATATGAATATTCATTTCAAAAAATAGGGCATGAAAAGGTCCAAATCATTTTTTAAATCTTCACCTTCCACAAAATTTGAATTTAAATAACCAATTAAAGAAATATGATTAAAAATCACTCAGTTGATCCCCAATAATGTGATAACATAATTAATTCACTTAAAACTTATGAAATTTTGTCACCACTTTATGAATGACAAATTACATATCACAACATTTAACATAAATTTAAAATATTTAGCATATTTATCATTATTTGTTGCTAAAAATGTAGATAAGTGTTAAATAAATAGATTACGAAAACTTCCCAAACACTTTTTTTTGTTAAAAATATTAAAATAAACTACTTTTGACATTTCAATAACAAATTAACAATCCAAATGGGACCTCATGATAACTTTTTAAATCTATTTATTTGAAAATCAATTTTTGTAAAATAAAATTCCTAAAATGCCTTTCATAAAATCATGGGATATTATCATTTTCCCACCAAAATTTTTCTAACACATTAAGTCAGTACCATGGTTAGGTAAATACAATATTTTACTACCAAGTGTTCATACTATTAACATTTTACCACATTCCATTAAAAATAAGTTAATATCTAATAGAATTTGAGTTAAAAGTTGATTTTCCCCCTTGACCATAAAAGACGATTTTCTCCTTTCAAAAGAAAGAAATTACAAAAAAGAAATTTATTATTTGTCCACAAATTTTTTTTACATATCAATTCAGTATCAAGATTTCTTAAAAACTATATTTTGCCACCTAGTATTTAAGTTTTTATCACTTTGCCACCAAAACATTAAAATAACTAAATATTTAACTTGGAGTATAAAAGATGATTTTGTTATTTGAAAAGAAAGAAATTACAAAAGGAAAATTATTCTAGAAAAGTAGTTATTCTATTTAAAAAACGACTACTTTTTTTATTATATAAAAATGTTGTTGTGCATTCAAATATTAAGTTCCAAATAATATAAGTCAAACACTTTAGTTTTGATAATATCATTCAACACTAGCAACCCTAAGCCATTTCAAACACTACAACAGCAACCAAATACTCTAAATTTAACAAATATGTTAACATTTTGGTTTCAACATGAAATTCCTTAAATGCCCTTATGATATCAGTAAATTTTTTACTGTGTTAATGTTTTGGTAGTAAAGTGATAACAACTTAAACATTAGGTGGTAAAATATAATTTTTACAAACTTAGTACTGAATTGATATGTTAGAAAGCTTCTCATGGACAAATGATAATATCTCTTTCACAATTGAATGGTGCATTTTGGCTTTAACGTGAAATTCCTTAAATGCCCTTATGACATAAGCAAATTTTTAACTACATTAACAAAATAGCAATAAAATGCTAACAACATAAACATTTGGTGGTAAAGTGTAGTTTTCATCAAATCATAGTACTAAGTTGATGCATCAGAAAAACTTAGGTGGAAAATAATGTTTAGTATCGTACATGAGTTGCTCCTGTAGAAAATACCAATCCAATCAAATGATATGCTTAATGTCTCAAATGTTTCATGTTCGACGTTAGCGGACCACCACTGGCCACCACTAAAAACTAATGGTGGTGACATGTTATCTGACTTGCTATTTATAACTTTAAATATAATTGAATTAAATATTATATTGATTTTTTTTATTTTTTGCCATTAATAACAAATTTGGAATTTTCTCTATTTTGTCAATTTCTAACACATATAAAAAAATTTAATAAGATATCAAAATTGCTTGAAAGTAATTTTATTCAAAACTGAACACAAAGCACATATGAGCTACTCTATCAAAGTTGATTGGAGGTGCTTTTATTCAAAGCACTACAAATCAAATGAGCTATCTTATTCACATTCGCAAGCTTACCCTTAATACAAATAAGTTTTTCTTTCATCTAATTATTTTGTAAATAGAACTTCTATGATACTCTCTATAGTTGTTGTTGGGATTATATGCTCTTTAAAGCATGTTGATTTATTTATTTTCTGATTAATAAAATATTTGAGTATTTCTTCAGATATCTTTGTTGCATAAATATTTTGAAAAAGGTTTGTTTAGTTATATTATATGTATTTATGTTATCATCATATAGATTCACAGAAGACATAAATAGAAATTATCTTATGATTAAATAAATTGAGCTCGCAATTGATAAATAAAGTTGGACACTCTATTTATGTTTAGACTGTAATAAATTTATTGAATTATTTGTCTTAATCATGTATGAATTTGTTATTGTACTTTGACTACATTGAACTAGATCACATATAAAATTTAACTAACTTTTAAATGACTGTTAAACTTATTAAATCTCATAGGTATTGATTTTATTGCAATCTTAATTTTGAGTTAATTATAGTTTCATGATTATAATTGTTATTCCATTTGAATTATTAATGAGCACGACATATAGTCATAGTTAAGATTGCCAATATCTTGGTGGGAGAAATTATGAGCAGTGAGATTATAGAATGACAATATAGAATTTGTACAACACATCTCTTGATGGGTTTCCGGTACTTGATCATAGAATTCTCTAGTCAGAATGCATCAAGATAATTAGTATATTGGAAACAATCATTAGAGAAAACTAATAAATGGCAAGGACCAAGATGTAATTAAATTGATTGGACAGTTGAGATATCGATTTAATTACAAATGTGGTACAAATGATTGTTCAGTAAATAAATCAATTTGGCATGGGTCGAATTATTATTCAAGAACACTAATAGATTGATATGCGAGATAACTAGCATGCAATCATAAAAACCAGTTCCAATCTTTTAGTGGAGTAGATTTGAAATTAAATAATCAAGCTAGTTCAATTATATGCCTAATTATTGTAGTTACTATTGTATGTATCCATATGTAATTAAGATAATTACTAGTATCTTGGTGGGAGAAATTATGAGCAGTGAGATTATAGAATGACAATATAGAATTTGTACTACACATCTCTTGACGGGTTCCCCGATACTTGATCATAGAATTCTCTGGCCAGAATGCATCAAGATAATTAGTATATTGGAAACAATCATTAGAGAAAATTAGTAAATGCCAAGGACCAAGATGTAATTAAATTGATTGGACAGTGGTCGAATTATTATTCGAGAACACTACTAGATTGATAAGCGAGATAACTAGCATGCAATTATAAAAACCAGTTCCAATCTTTTAGTGAAGTAGATTTGAAATTAAATAATCAAGCTAGTTCAATTATAGGCCTAAGTATTGTAGTTACTATTGTATGTACCCATATATCCCATTTAACTCATTTGATTGACAGCACCACTACTAGATTGATAAGTAAGATAACTCACCATTTGGGTTAAAATCCTAAATATATTATTTGGTGGAAGGCTTCATTTAATACACTTGTGTATAAGTGGCTTTGTGTTATTTTACAAAGTGGGTCACTATAACGTTAAGGCCACTTTTGGTTTTTATCTTATCTTTTAACTAGAAAATAGAACCGCGCTTCATGCGGTTTTGAAAAAATAATTTAGTATTATCATTTTTTCTTATTTTACACTTGATGAAACTAATAAAAAATATGAATTGATTTTTTTTAAGATGAGGTTGCCTTATAAAATTAATGTTATTTATGAAAGTTAATTATTTGTTTGTTAACTTTAAATATATATATTAATGTGTATAGTTAAGTGTACAAACCTTATACCTTTTGTAGTTGTTGATAAGTTCCAAATTATATTCAACTTGCTAATTTTTTAGAACTTTTATATCTCTTTTTTTTCAAACCAGTTCCAACAATCTCAATATCACCCACACCACATAAACTTCCGACAACATCTGTAATATTATGGAAAAATAATATAAACATGTTAAAACATAAGGATCAATAATTTCTAATATACACTTAAAGATTAACAAACATTAATAATTAAAAAAATACCTCAGAGGATTGTGTTATCATTCACACGTATATCAACCAATAAAAGCTAGAAAATAGAACCGCGCTTCACGTGGCTTTGAAAAAAGAATTTAGTATTATCCTTTTTTCTTACTTTACACTTGATGAAACTGATAAAAAAATATGAATTGATTTTTTTTAAGATGAGGTCGTCTTATAAAAAACAAAAAAAAAGCTATTAGCCAGCAATACAAATAAAGAAGCAACGCAAGATAAAGAATAAAATAAGATAATATATTATAGAGTGATTTTATTCATTCCAATTGTGTGTGTACAAAACAAAAAGATGAGCTCTCCTTTTATAGTTACATAATCACTCCATGAAATTAATGAAAAATTATGGATCATAATTCCTTGTGAGATAGTGGGAGTTATAGGGAAGCTAAAGGTTGCTAATGGGAGATAGTTGAGAAACTAAGAGATATATGTTATGAACATCTACAATTATTTTAATAAATTCATAACACTCCCTCTTGGATGTTCATTACAAAGAATATGCCTCATTAAAATCTTTACATAATTGTTATTGTGTAATAACAATCAAATTAATTATGAGAAGTTGAAAAGCCAAATCTAAAAGAAAATTTCTCTATTTATTAGATAATAGAGAATATACAAAGATAAGAAATGGTGATGCCACATTACCTCCTCAAGTCCCAGCTTTATATATATATATAGAAGATATATAGATATAGATTATTTTAATAAATTCATAAACTCCCTCTTGGATGTTCATTACAAAGAATATGCCTCATTAAAATCTTTACATAATTGTTATTGTGTAATAACAATCAAATTAATTATGAGAAGATGAAAAGCCAAATTTAAAAGAAAATTTCTCTATTTATTAGATAATAGAGAATATACAAAGATGAGAAATGGTGATGCCACATCACCTCCTCAAGTCCTAACTTTATATATATATATATATATATATATATATTTAAATTAAAATTTTTTTTTATTTAAAAGGAGATAAATAGGGGGTCTAGGGTTTCCACTAAGAGATACAAAAGGGTTTATTTCTCCATAAAAGGAAAAAGAGGAGCCATAATATATAGGGCGTAGAAATTTCTTTTTTCTTTCTAGTTTTGAGAGAAAATTTTTCTATTACTAATTACTTTTAATAGTGATAAAGATGCCCACACGTTAAGTGAAGAATCCAACTTGAGTCATTACCTAAAAGATCGTTGGGGATAGATCGTGATCCGGTAAGATTGTTGGTGACAAATCAGGATCTAACAAGATTGGTAGTGCCGGATCGTGATTTGGGTGCCTAAATTATTTCTACAAAAAAACAAAGGTACAATTTCTAGATTATGGTAATTATATATGTTGTATGAGAATTGTGATCCAAATATTTTTGTTGCATAACGATTTTTAACTAACAATTGGTATTTCATATTCATATATGGAGTTACTATATTAAATTAATCTCTTGTATTATGTGTATAAGATGAGTGACACTAATTTTATATATTATATATTTTTTGAGCATATTAAAGGTTGTTTCAATTCATTGTTAGAGATTTACTTATATTGATTTTATAGATTTGTAACAAGAGAAGTGGTCTACTTTCACTATGTTTATCTCTTGATTATTTTATTTCATTACTCTTAGATTCTTTGTAAGCTAATAATAGCACAAGAGTTTATGTAAATATTATTTTTTATTATAAAACAAAAGCAAAGAACTCAAGAAAATAAAGAAAAGGTTGATGCGGCAAGAAGAAGCAAATACAACAGTGGCTTCTGGTATTGGCGGCGTAAAACAAGAAGAAGATGGAGGGTTCCTTCTGGATTGTTTTGTTAGACACCCTAAGATTTCAATAATTTATATTTCTGATAAAATTATAGAAACTCTTGCATTTAAGTCCACAAGAATTTGCTAGCAATAGTTAGGAGGAAAAATATGTGAACTAGGGTTTTTTATATCCTATGGCACCCTATAGTTTTACTATTGTACAATTCAGCTAAAATATTTGGGTTTTTGGTGAAAAAGTTCAAATTTATTTATATTGGACCTAAATCCAATTTTGGTTGTCAATTGGATAATATAATTAAAAATTTGATAAGCCGAATAGTAATTACTTGGGCAAATTTATTTATATCGGTCCCAAACCCATTTTAAGATTTCAAAATTGGGTAATATAAATGGAAATTTGGTAAGATCAATAATAAAAATTATTTGGCTCAAGAAATTTTTAATATAAATTCGGGCTTATTTTATTAAATTGATTGGGTCTAGTTTTTATAAAAAAAATTATTTAAAAAATAAGACCCAATAGAATTTTATTTAAAAGATGCCCAAATTTAAAAACCCAAAAGTTTCCAAGCCAATGGATATGGAAAAGAGCAAGTGCTAGGAAGAGAAAGAAGGAAGATGGGCGTTGACTTGAAGCCCAAAAGATATTAAACTTGTAGATTAAATCAAATTTTCCTTAGGAAAACTATGAATTGAGATGGTTTAATATCTTTTATCCATATGCTATGCTTGGTTGATATCATGCATGATAACATGTCATATAGAAAAGATAGCACCTCTACATGCATCATAATACATGGCATCTATAAACTATTAATATATATTGTTTGATCTTTGCATGTGCTTGATAATAATAGATTTCATCTAGATAATATTATTTCAAGAAACATGCAATTAATAAAATAGGATATAATATGTCTATTGTTCAAAAGGAAAAACCAACTTTAAAATATTGAGTGGGACAGGAAAAATTCAAGATATTTTTTCCCACGGGCTTCATTGTTAGTTCAATAATAAAATAATTTATATATCTCGACTTCATAATATGGTGATGCTCCATACAGAGAGTATATATATTAGACATTTTATTTGATGAATTTTTTCATAGATAAGATCGAAATATTTTTCAATCTGTTGATCACCCCTACGGTGGCTACTTGATATGAAAGATATGTAGATTGAAACAATGATTATACACTCAATAAAAATTTGTTATTAACATTTCCAACGAAGCTTTGTTAACAAATTGTGGCCCTAAAAGATAAAGATAATTATTTATTATGTTTCGACATGCAAGTAAATAATCTAATGGTTAATTAGGTCTTATAAGTGTAAGCATGACTTCCCTAACGTATAGCTTGCCAATGCGTCACTAGATTGTCGTTACAATAAAATTAAACGTAGTTATGATTTTTTTGCATTTTAGAATTTATATTGTGAATATTATTTGTTTCAAAGTGTTTATGCATGTATATTTGATTTTTTTAGAAAATGTCTTCATAAACCCATTATTGATTATCTTGGTAAAAAATGAACTCACTCGCAAAAATTATTTAGATTAGAAATGCAATCAATTTAATATTCTCACTGCTAAAGGCTGCAAATATGTTTGGACTCAACCATGCACCCAAAACCAACATTACATGATTATAGAAATCAGAGGAAGTCTTATAAGAAATGGTGCAAAGCTAATAAAATGGCTAAACGGTATATATTGACTTCAATTTCTATGAAACTGTAGAACAAACATCAAAGCAAGGAAACAACCATTGAAATATTGGTTAGCCTCCATCAGATGTTTGGGCAGAATACTCATTTTGCCAGAGAAGTAGCGTTGAAATGTGTTACTGACACCAAGATGGAAGAGGGCACAAGAGTCTATGATCATGTCCTCAAAATGATGGACTATTTGAATGTTTGACATTCATGGTGTTCAAATCGATGATAAATCAAAGATTAACATGGTGATTGAATCATTGCTTAGTACATTCCAAGAGTTTAAGGTCAACTATATATTAAGCAACAAAGATGTGACCTCAATTGAATTAATGCACGAACTACATATTATGAAAGAATCTTATCATAAAAAGAAACTTCCCAAAAAGGGTTCTCTTCAAAGCATAAGTCGAAAGACAAGGATAAGAAGAAGAAAGTTGGGATAAGAAAATTAATAATAAATGGCAAGCCAAGAGGCAAGTGCTACAAATGTGGATAAGAGGGTCATTGGAAAAAAGATTGTACTAAGATTATTAAAATCTGATATGAAAAATCTTTCAGTTTTCCAAATTAGTTCATATGTCTATTGAGTCATGCAATAGTAAATCCTGATGTAACTAATCTTATTTTTTATTTATTTACTTGGTTTTAGGAAACCAAGAGACTAAATGAAGAAAGCTTGGGAAAATGCTAGTTTATATAAGCTAAGAAGACTAGATCAGTTTTATAAGGCTTTAGTTTTTTATATTTATCTTTATGTTCTAAACATTAGAGGAATTCAATTTCAGTAGCTTGTTTTTAATAAACAAGAGCACACTGTTATTTTTACATCCTATATTTATTATAATTACTTGTTTTGGTACTTTACAAAAACAATTTATATCATATAAGTCCATTGATCTATTTAAAGCAAGATATAACGATAAAGAGTATATATGTATTATCTAAGAAAAGAAATGTTTCTTCTAACTAATATCACCTCTAATATTTATGCTTAAGTCATATAAACTATAATAAGATTTTAAGAAAATGATTAATGATAGACTTGTTGGCCTATTAAGATTGATCATTATCACTCCATAAATCTTATTTAAAAAAGTAATATGATTTAGTGCATACAAATCCATGCGTATTAATCAATTTACATGTTATAAGAGGTTATGAGTGTTCTATCAATCTTATTGACGAATATTCATTGCGTTTATGTTTGTCTAAATGTGTCATGATTCTGTGGCTTTTTTAATTCAAAAGAGTACATTGATAAGACAGTGAAGCAATTAGACAAGAATATACAAGTACTTCAATCTGATCGAAGCAAAGAATATCTCTCTGGAGAATTCAAAGTCCATTTAGTTATAAAATGAGATAAAGTCCCATTTATAATGAACACTATAACATAATAGTATAATTAAGTGAAGAAACAAGATTCCTTTTTATAAGACAAGATATGTGCAAAGTGATTTATCATTTACCTTTCTGATTCTAGATACCAGTATTTAAAACTGTATAGTCTATTGAACTTAGTTTCATCTATATCAGGGCCAATTGCTCCAAGGAATTATGAAAAAGTCTCAAATCTAGTTTAAGACACATCCGTATTTGGAGTCCACTAGCATTTATGCTAGAATCAAAGGCAGAGAAAATGGATTTGTGTTCAGAAGATTACCTATTCTCGGTATCCTAAAGCGGTAAGGGAAAGTTTAATTTATAGTCCTCAAGATAGAAAAGTATTTGTAGGCATACACTTTACTTTACTTGAGGAAGACCATATAAATGACTTATAACCTAAGAGTAAGGTAAAACTAGAGAAACTATTATGAGATCAAGTTGATGTTTAGTATTCTATTTATATTTAATAACATAGAAAAGAGCAAAAACGATTAGGAATGGATTACCCCCGAAATATAAAAATCTATGGAACTATGTTATAGTGGGAGAGTAACTCTATTACTAGTCAAGTACATGTTACAAAGAGAAACTTATTCAACTATCTCAGATAGCCAAGTACAATATTCCACTAGCTACAAAGAAACTCTATTATATAGAGATACTGAACTATGGAAAAACGCCATGAACCAAGAATAGAATCTATGTATTCCAATAAAGTATAAGAACTTGTAGCGACATCAAATAAGGAAAAACCTATATGGTATAAGTGGATCTAGAAGAAAAAAAAAGAGTAAACAAAAGGGTAGAAACATTTAAAGAAAGATTAGTAGCAAAAACGTACACTAAAAAAAAAGGAATTGATAATGAAGAAACTTTTTCACTGGTTACTATGCTTAAATCCATCAAGATTTTGCTCTTGATTGCTGCAATGCTGTATTATGCAATTTGGCAAAGAGATGTTAAGACTACCTTTCTTAATGGATATCTTGAAAAAGATCTCTATATGCAGCAGCTAGATGGGTTCATTAGAAAAAGCCAAGAATACATGGTATGTAAGTTGCAAATATCAATTTATGGATTAAAGCAAGCATCCCGGTCACAGAACATCATATTTGATCAAACAATTAAATCGTTTAGATTCATACATAATATTGATGAGCCTTCTGTGTACAATAAATTTAGGGAAAGTCTATAGCATTACTAATTCTTTATAATGGTAATACCCTCTTAATTGAAAAAGATAGAGAAGTATTATCTGTAATAAAGAGTTGGCTAGAAAACAGTTTGATAAAAGTGACCTAAAATTAGAAAGTTTTATTCTTGATACCAACCTTTTGTGAAACTAGAAGAATAAAACTCTAACTTTATCTCGAACTGCTTATATTGATGAGATACTGTCTTGATTAAATATGTAAGTTCTAAGAATGATTTTTATCATTCAAAAATGGAATTATATATTCTCCATGTATCAGTGTTCCCATACACTCGAGGAGATATATAAAATGAGACAAACTACCTAGTCTCATTCATGTCATGATAGACTCTTATTTTACAATTAGATGGTCAGTAGATATCATTCATGCCTTAAATATCAAAATATTGTTAAGCATTTAATATCGATTTTAAAAAGAACTAAGAAATTATATGCTTATGTATGTTGGTGGTGATCTTATAATAGTGAATTTTACAAAAGGTTCTAAGGATTCTAGGAAGTTTGTTTCCAAATCGTGTTTAAATCAGTAAGTGGAAATCTGAGTTATAGGAGTATGAAACAATTTTAGTATCATAGACTCCATAACCAAAAGCTAAAATTGTGGCTCTATTTGAAGCTACTAAAGAAGCTATTTAACTCTACAAGTCCCTGCTGGAACATAAGATGGTACCTATACTAATTGTATCTGTTAAACTTTAGTAGTGTAACAGTGTAACAATGACAAAGTCATGAGAACCAAAATGGTACATGTAATAACTATATATGCTAAACTTAGTAGTATAATAGTGGTGCAATTGATCAATTATAGGAGCCAAGAAATCACAAGAAAGAAAGCCACATTGAGAGGGAATACTATCTCTTTAAAGGAATAATGTAGTAAGGTTATGTAACAGGTATCCTAAATGACATATGGCAAATCTTATCACGATGGCTATTAATGGGAAACTTTTATAACTTGTATTGCAAGTCTTACGACATGTGCAATATGCTAGATATGCTTTCAGAGTTAGAGGAGGGAGATTGTTGAGATTATGTACTCTTTAAAACATATTTATTTATTTTTTTTTTATTAATAAAATATTTGAGATATTTCTTCAAATATTCTAATTGCATAAATATTTAAATAAGGTTCATTTAATCATATTATATGTATTAATGTGATCATCATATAAATTCACAGAAGACATAAACACAAGTTATTTTATAATCAAATAAATTGAGTTCGTAGTTGATAAACATAGGTGGGCACTCTATTTATATTTAGACTGTAATAAATTTATTGAATAATTTGTCTTAATTACACATAAATTTATTGATGTGATTTGACTACATTAAACTAGATCACATATGAGATTTAATTAATCTTTAAATGTATGTCAAATTTATTAAATTTCATAAACAATTATTTTATTATAATTTTAATCTTGAGTTAATTATAGTTTCATGATTATGATTGTTATTCTATTTGAGTTACCAATAGGCGCGACATACAGTTATAGTCAAGATTATTCGGTATCTTAGTAGAAGCAACTATGAGCAG
>NW_006261964.1:19607457-19636784 GCF_000493195.1 Citrus x clementina
AATTTTTGTTTTTAAAAAAAAAAAAAAGCCTTCCAAAATTTTTTTAAAACCTTAAATATATTATTTGATGAGAAACTCCACTTAATATAATTATATATAAGGAGTTTTATGTTATTTTATAAGAACAAGTGCAATGTCATTTTTTTAATTTTATCCAATCTTCTAATTTAAATCAAATATTTTTTATTGTATTAAGAAAAGAGATAGTTAGAGAGCATAAGGTTTAAGGAATAAAGAGGAGCCATAGGGCATAAAATTAAATTTTTTCTCTCTAATTTTAAGAGAAAATTTTTTATACTGCTAGTTGTTTTTAGTAATAATAAAGGCGCTCACATATCAAGTATAGATCGAACTTGAATCATAGCATTGGTGATAGATCGTGATTCAATAAAATCGTTCGTAACAAATCATGATTTAACAAGATTGGTAATGGCAAATCGTGACTTGAGAGTAAATTATTTTTTAAAAAAGTAAAAATACGATTTCTATATTATGGTAATTTTATATATTTTATGAGAATTACGATTCAAATGTTTCCACTGCAAAACAATTTTTAACCATCACTTGCAAGGGTAATAAAATTCTTCTAAGATAGCATACTGAATAACAAGTTCTATCAGCCAGACATCCTGGCATTATGTCAAAAAGTTTAAAAATTGTAGCTGCATTGTAAAGAGAGATCGATTACAGCAGAATCAATAATAAAATCTTACAGTTTGATACATCAGTAATTCTCGGCAATCTTTGCAACTGAAGAAAATGTCCCCAGGATTGCACAAATCACACCCAGTACAGCAATTGCAGTACTTGAAACAATCTGATAAGGTGAAAAAGCTAACATTAAGAAAGAGAACTGTAGATGTTTTGAGTACTGAAAACAATCTGTTCGCATAGCGGCTACTAATAAAGTTAAGCTTTGAAATGTGCGGTCCTAATATGCGGGGATGGTTATTGGCTGAGGCATTATTATATGCTTCATTGTGTGAATTATATAAGATAAAGAGGTGATACCATTTGAGGGCATGTTTTATACTGCAATTTTTTCTCCAGGAAAGTGTTTTTATCTGCATTCTAAGAAGCCTAAAAGATGAAATCTTTTTTGAAGAAATTTAATATCAGATTATTCATCATATCATTCTATTACCATTTTCTTCATTTTGACGCACAGAAAGAAATTCCTGCAAGTTGAACTAAATTACATTAACATTGAGTTAGAATATGGATACCTGTGTTCTAGTAGCTTTCTTCCCCAAGATTTTTATGAAACATAATGATGGCATTATTATTGCCTGAACAAGAGCCAACGATATATAAGATTATATGGATTTTGAAAATAAAATCCTTGAAAAACTTCAGGACAACAAAGAAAGGATACGGGCAATATTATTGTCCTATTCAGTCACATTCACGGAAATGAATGTTTTTCCCAAAGGATGTAGGCTACTAATATATAAATCAGGCTACAAGCAGACAACGAAATTATCAAAATGCTTGAATTTTCAAAGCACTGTTTTTAGTACTCTGTATAGTCCTTGAAGTTACTGAAATAGCGGCATCTCCATAAATTGAATATTAGGAGTTCTCAGTAGATCACAATCATATTACTTTAACCCTTTGATAAAATACGTACTATAATGATAAGTTAAAAGGCATTTCTTATCGTTTTGTGATAGGAAGCTCTTGCATTTCCATCAATCTTGAACACCCTTCACTGACTCTAGTTATTTCATAAGAGATGAAAGAAAATAAATGAAGTTGAAGAGTAATGCTGGAAAGATTTCCTAGAACAAACTAATTTACATGAATATAAGTATCACCTGAGATTGTTTGCTGTATTCTTAAATTGATATGATGAATTATTCGAAAACTATACCAAAGTACTTAAAAACAATACTTCAAAAATTCTTCAGTATCTTACTCCCTAACAAGAAGATAAAGGGCCCTAGAGCAGCAGGAAGATCTGATTGCATGCTATTGAAGTTCTTAAACTTCAAAAATTGAAATTAAACATTGGAATCAACAATACTACCCTCAAGATTATTTTAAAGTATACTACATTTCTGAGTCTTTTAACACTCCCTCTAAACGATATATGACAGACAGAATATTTGTAAGGACTTTAAATAGTTAAAGCATATTCAGAGTATAATTTTCCTTCTAGATAACCAGAAAATCAATAATTCTCATCCTGCACAATTGTGAGCTCCAGGAAACAACATAGCAAAGCCTGACATTCTTTAACTAAAGCACTGCTAAGTCTACCGAAATTAGCATCCGCTCCAATTTTTCAAATGGTATATATATATTACAGTTGAAACCTAGTTTAGAAAGGATCATGTATGATAGCCTCAATAATAATTCAGTTTAATGAACTGGATTGTCATGATTCATGTATTACCAGAAATTGTATATCTATCAAACAGTGCTGGAATAAACAATAGTTGTTTCCAGATTGAGATTGTAAGGAAAATTGGAGGTACACAAAAAACATCAGTATTATATAATTGGAAATAAAGATTTTTATGCTTACCACAAGTATGCTGAGTAGAGAACCAATTAAAGCCATTACAAGACCTGGCATCAAGCAAAAATATATTTTTAGTCCTTTCAAACTCACAAGCATAAGAAGCAAAGCACTTCAAGAGTGAGAGCAAACTGATAATAAGCCAGAAGCCCAACAATAACCAATGAATCAATAATGAAATTCATTTTGCCATCGGCTGCAGTTACCCTATGCAGGTTCCTTGAAAGGTATGGTTAAGTAAGGTCTGGAATTTTTTTAAAAAAAGAAAAAGTAATGACTGGAAAATATCCATACGCTTGATATTAAAATTTTTGAAACTTCATCCATTCATTATGGAGAACTTCAATACATACAGCACCTATCTATCATAGTGTTCAAAAGCTAATATGGCTGGAGTCAATCAAACCACCCCAATCTGACTTGATTGAAGTTTTGGATTCATTTTCAGACAGTGTTTATATAATTATACATATCTGAACTTTGTTATAATAATGTGGTCAGCTATTATAGGCACAATTAGTTATTCTGATTCAAAATCCATATTAATGTTCTCAGTATGTGGATGCAGAGAATCCCTCAGCCTCCTGGATTCTAAAGTCCTCACAGCTTGTATCTGAAACAATGCTTCTTTACATTGCCACAGGGACTCAGTCGTGCAACCCTCCCAACATAGAATATGAGAATTGCTACATAATTTACTATTGTTCAGTCTGTCATATCTTGAACTATGGTTATAATTACTACGTAATTTAAATTGTTATATTTTTATAGAATATGAGAATGAATATGGTTAAACTAACATACAATTTCCATAACTGTACATCAAAAGGGCCTTTCAAGGCTATGAATTTTCACACACAATGATAAAACTGAAACTGATACTTGCCTCAGGTCAGCTACCAATTGATGCCTAAATCAGTATAACCTATAGATTCTTAATTGCTAATGAAACCACAAACTATATTTTCACAAAATCGCATTCCATTATTTTTAGTTGGGCACTTACCGCATGAAGTACCAAACCACAGAACAATTAATTTTACGCATGATGTCACTTCAAACAATTTAAGCAAAAGATTGAACAAAACATGAAATGTGATACACGTTAACAAACATAAGCTAAAATAAAATTCCATGTACTTCTGAACAAATATGGATAAGAATAAAAGAAAAGCAAAGTCAAGTTCCAAACTTACTGAAAAATGGAAGAAGGAAAGCAGCACAAACAGAAGAAAAGACAAGTGCAGTCCTAAGAAGAATAAAACACCAGTAATTATTTGAAATTCCAGCAGGCAGTAGCTCTTCTATACTCCTGGCTAATGGGTTCATCAAGAGTGCATATTTAGTGAATGGGTTGATAACCTGCAAATGATCAATGTAGAAAAGCTTAGGACCATGTCATATTATAATGACCCTCTCTCAAAAAGACAACATAAACATCCAACTCCTATAATCCGGGTTAGAATCCACTATATCATACTTACTGTTGTCCACACTGCAACTTTTGAAGCAAATGCATGAGGCGGCATATTCAAAGTTATCTGAGACAAGGTACCTTGACCAAACATAAGAAATCCCATTACTGCAACACCCCCGTATATTAGAACGCACAGAGCAAAACTGCACAAGAAGTAATGAGTAAGGAATAGAAACAAAGTCAGGTATAACAAATGGCCTAACCCCAAAAAATAAAATATTATTTACCATGTTATCAATGCCTTGGTAAATTTTGTTTTATCGGCCATTGATTGGTAGATATTAGGAAACACAGAGTGCCCAGAATAGCAAAACCCATAAATACCAATGGCAAATGGCATGCCACTCCACTTCACCACCTGACCAGTTGGATGGAAACCAATACCCTCAATTGTACCAAGAAAAAGCACACAGAGTACTATTAAGATAGTAGCAACGACCCCAGTAGCTGCAAAATAGATAACAAGATGAAGATTGATATACATAATGAATCTTAAAAATTTTCTTTCCCTGAATGTCATAAAACTACTGACAAACAAGTTTGCAACACCTGAAAGATATGAGATAACTCGGAGATCCCTCAACCAAATGGTGGGTAGAACAATTAAAGCAGTCAAAATTCCAAAGAGGTGTGTAGAGTCTAGCTGAAAACCAGGCCAGTCCAATGATGCTCCAGGGAATAAACTGGTTAGATTATCCCCTTCCAAAATTATAAATTCCACACAATATGACTGCACACAGAAAAAGATATCTTAGAAGACTGCTTGAAAATTATTAGCAAGAAACAAAAACAAAATGTTTATTGCTTCACTTACATATAACTCCGTGTACAAAAGTACCTGCACGAAGAACCAAAAATACTTGTGAGAACATTGAATACAAAATGATCAAACTAAGAATAAAATAAATAATAGAGGAGCGGAAGTAAGTTTCCTTTTAAACAATATTGGAGAGAAAACTACTAGAAAATAGAAAGGAATTCTGCACCAAAACAAAATTGGACACATTTATTACATCTGAAGTGCATGATTAACCATCCCAACATAAAAGAAATGCAGAGCAACTAATGTCAAACCAAACAAATGAATTGAATAGGATGCACCCATCTGAACCAAGACAAAGAATAAGGACAGATAATTATCATTACTACCACTTCACCGACATTTTGCTATACTGTCACTGGAAGTTACCAACTTACTGATATCAAAAGACGTCCATATTTGCCAAATGCAGCTTCACCTATATCTGGATAGGTTGTGATGCCTTCCTTGCTCTCAAAGCAATATCTCATAAGAGAAGCTGTATAACAACAGACAACTGCAAAAAGAAGAAGTACGACCAGACTGGCCCAGCCTGCTTCTTTCACTGTGTAAGGAGTTGAAAGAAGCCCAACTCCAGCCATTACATTAATTCCTGGCCAAAGCAATTTGACAAATCAAAATCAGCCCAGAAAAACAACAGAATATGTACAACATAAGACAGCATAGTGTTCCACCAGTTTCTAGCCTAAAGTTACAATTTTCTCATTTCCTTTGATAATTGGTAAGCTTAAATTAGAAGAACAAATAAGATAAATAGACAAATATGAGCAAATTTGCCCACATTTTTATCAATCACTATGAGCATGGCCAGTTTTAAATGTTAAACAGCCCTCCTAAACTTTTTTAATAACTTTAAGAACATAAAAAATACAACTAGGAATGAAGGATGTTAATGATGAAGGCAAAAGAATGTTTATATTCACATAGCTTACCATTAAAAATTGTTTGAGTAAAGCTACAGCCATGTGCAATGGGTAATTCTCCTGTGAGTTGCTTATGAAATGATATTTTCTCTGACAATGATGATCGAGTTCTTGAGATCCTATCCAACTCTTCCTTTTCATATTCAGACAAGAAAGGGTATTTTGCATCCATGTCTAAATTATTTCTGTCTTGACTGAGGAAGCTTGAATATTTAATACTTGGAGAAGGTCCAAGTGTCCCAAAATATGGTGATGCAGCAATTGTATAAGAATCAGTTGTTTCCCTGCCATGAAAATAAAGGTGGAGTACCTCAATGAATTCAACAGAAAGAGCACAATCCTTGAATAAGCATAACTATATGCTCACCTGATATAATCTTAAAAGCCACATTTAAATGTTAGTTTCTTGAACAAATGAAATGTGTGACTTGAGTCATGTGAAAAATAAAATAAGATAAAATAAAAAATGCACTTTCAAGAACTCCCTTCATTGGGATAGTGTTCTACACACATAACAGGGGCTCTAAATTTGTCTTGCCTGCTAATATTTCTTTTATGTGATAAAAAAAAATATTATTCCCCACCTTTCTACAGCTGAATAGAGGACATGGAATGAAAACAAGATAGATTTTACACAATTACAGTAGTTATCTCTTCTTTTCACCTCTTAAATTTTGTAGTTTATATGATGAAAGTTGGTTGTTTAATTCTCTATCTTATGAAGACATATCTAGAAGCTGATTCTCAATTGATAAGTCTCGGCCCCAAAATTTGGTTCTGCAACCACAAAATATATGTTTAGAGACCTTTTACCATACATCATATGACAGCGAAATAGTGAATCAAATTATACTGACCAAGATGTCAGAGCAGGAGCATGCTGTTTCAGCATTTCTGATTAACTTTCTTTCTGCATTGTAAGAAATATTCAAATGGCATGTTTCTTTCCCGAATCCATGGCCTGCTACTAATTAAGTTATTGAACCAAAGGTTTTTACCATTATAACGTGACTAAATTGGCAACTTTAATATTTTTTTCTAACGCTCACAGCCCATGAAAAGATGTTTACATAACTCTGCATTTTTCTGTCACCTTAGTTAAGTCATTTCTTGACATATAGACGAAATGGATACAGATTAAAAATTGATCCTAGCGATGATCTGACTAATAAAATGCAATAGGTCTTGTTGTCTCTAGGATGACAAATGCAGCCCTTCAAGTCCACGTTATGGAGACAAGAAAAACTGATTAATTTCCATCCAACATTTACAAAATATATATATATATATATATATATAGCCAAAATGCTATGTATACAGGGCACTCAAGATGACTTGTTTGTGGTTCTCACTAAAAATAAAGGAATTAAAATTAGTTGAATATCTCATCTAACGCATCAAAAAGCTGATAAAATATTCCTAATTTTTTTTTTATTTTAATATGTAGTTTTGATGATAGTATATACCACTAAATATTATGACTAATTAATTCCATTAAAATATACAAAAAGAAATAACAGAGAGTGATCAGAGGCAGCTTGTGTCGTACCTGAAACTCTGGGGCCATTGCTGAGAAGTGAAAGTACCAGTAGAAGAGCCCCTACCAATACCACCCTCATAATCATATTGATCTTCTTCTTCTTCTTCATCACTGCCACTGCCACCAGAAGCAGAGCTACTACTACTACTTCCAATTTTGTTCACTTCAATATCTTGCTGTTGTTCTTCACCATCTTCATTTTCCAATAAGAACAACTCTTCTCTTTTCTCTCTGTCCTTCTCAGCCATGTTAACAGTACTCACAAGTAAGAAGAATATCAAGACAACAGCTGACCACCCTGCTACTTTATATTTATACCAAAGAAGTGACGAAACCCCTAGAACATGAATATAGTACTTTGGTTAATTTGGAATGAAACACCTGTGCTGTGGTTAAAAGATTTGGGTGGCTGAGATTGAGATTGAAAGTTTTGTTTTGTTTTGTTTTGTTTTGTTTCGTATTCTCATTTTTTTATTTCGTAAGTCATTGGTTTTGGCACAATCCCAGAAATCATCCAAAATCAAAACAATTAATGTCGGCTGATGATGATAAGGAAACTGATTCAGCACGCGCCTTTCTGTCGAACAACTGCACTCAGTTTGTTCATTGGTTCGTCATACTCAGAAGTTGATTTTATTTATTTATTTCGCAGGTGATTTCAAATCTTAAGATCGCGATTCACCATATACAACATAAAAAGTAATCGGTCTAAACATAATTCCAGGCTCTGAAATTGGGCGTCCGGGGGCTGCCTTTGTTGAAAAATGATTGGTCTAAACTATTATATATACGAAAATCATATTAATTAGTTATAATTTAAGATTCAAATGTTAGAATTGTAACGTTATTTTACAAATATATTGCAAAGTGATTTTTTTTCTTTTGTAGGTGTTACTTATAGCGCAGTAACTGTGGCATTAACTTGCTTTAGAAAAGCGCTTTTAGTACAATGAACAATTTACTTAACGACAAAAGTGGGAATAATAGCCCATTTTTCACAGAATCGAGATGTTTCTAGACATCGCCACGTCACCGAAATTGCATGACGGGGGGATATGTCGTCATATGAGAGCATTGTTGCGTAACCACAACTTTTCTCGCTTCCGTGACTATTGGTTAGACTGGAGAGTCGAATTCTCAAATTAAAATTAATAAAATTATGAAAAATATCACTCAGATACTTTTAAATGATACTTATATTAAGGGGGATTGCCACTTTTCCTCTTACAGTAATTAACATATATCATTTATTTTTTTTTTATTTTTATAATGGTCAAAAACTCTCTTGACAGTATAAGTTTACAATATTATCTTTATTTTTAACTACCTTTTATTTATATTTATTATAAATTAAATAAATTACATGAATAGAAACTAAATAAAAAATTAAGCATTAAAAACAAGAAATATATGTTTTGATATGAGCAAAAAAATTAATAATAAAATTTTTTCTTATAATTATTTATTTTGTGAATATTTTCTTATAATAAACATTTTGTAATATTTTAAAATTAAATGTAAAAAGTATAGGAAAAATATTTTATTATTTATCTTATAATAAATTTTTATTTTTCGTTCAGGTTTTCTTATAATAATTTTTTTATCATTTTACTAATAATTTTCTTATATATTTATTATAAGAAAATTTTCACAAAATAAACAAGTATAAAAAAATTATTATTAATTTTTTTGTTCATATCAAAACATATATTTCTTATTTTTAATGCTTAATTTTTTATTTAGTGTCTATTCATGTGATTTATTTAATTTATAATAAATATAAATAAAAGAGTAGTTGAAAATAAGGATAATATTATAAACTTATGATATTAGGGGGTTTTTTGGCCATTATAAAAACAGCAGGGGAAAAAATGGTATATGTTAATTACTGTAGGGGGAAATTGGCAATCTCCCCTTATATTAAACGTATTACAATATTTTTAACATGTATTATTCATATATTTTAAATTGACAAAGTGTGTACTGACATCATAAGGGTAATTTAATTTTTTCAAATGGAAGAAACTTTAATTAAAAAAACGACATGTCATCCGATTTACCTACTAAAAACTGACATGTCATATGATATATATTGATAAAAAAATGACATGTCATCCCATGTATCGGAAAATGACGTCATTTATGTGAAATAATGTTGTTTCAACGGGATTAAAAAAAAGAAAATGATACTTCACTGCTGAATCTACTCCTCCAATTTCGAATTGGAAATTTTTATGGTATAATATATATAATTGTAAATAACATGTTGTTAATAATTTTTTATGATATAATATAGATAATTTTTTACGGATAATTGTTAATAATATGTACCATTAATAATTTATTTTTTAATAAAAATGTATTGTTAAACAAAATAAAAAAATGTATTGAAAAGTTACGTTAATTTTTGGGGTAAATATATATTTTTACCTTATTTTGAGTTTTAAGGGTAAAATAGTCAATTTGTCACAATTCAGTTAACTTTCTAACGGCAGCTAACGGTTTGGTGGATGACAAACACATTTTGTCAACTTAGAGTATACGATTGATACATGTTAAAAGTGTTGTAGTACGTTTGATACAAATGTCATTTAAGGGTATACAAGTGATATTTTCCCTTAAAGTTATTTATTTATTAAAACAAAAGAAGGAACAAAATATATGAAATCTTAACATTATAGAATGGGGCTCTAATTTCTATATAGTTGGGAATCAAATTTCAATTATGAGGACAAACTATTTGTCTTATTCAATTGTGAAAATTTTAAATTACCTTAATTAAATTCTACATTTTAGTCCACATTTTCAATAGAGAGTAGAATTTTATTAAATTAATACTAAATAAATTGATCAGTGGAGCTTTTAACATCCTTATAAAATTCTTATAAAATCGCTCTTGAATTTTATTTCTTAAAATACTCTTAATTTTAATTTATAAAATACCCCACATTAAAAAAATTAATCATCTTCCTACAAAGTTTCATCCCTACATAGAGCATCTCTTTTTAAGTTCTTATTATAAAATACATACAAATCCTAAAATCTTTAATTATTTTCTTCTTATTAGATTATTTATATCTCCATAAGTCAACATTCTTATAATTTTCTTTAAAAGAATATTTTTTATTTAAAATTTAAAATATAAATATAAATTATAAAATGTGGTGGGTTTAAAATTTTGTTAAAATAAGGTTTAATTTAATTTTCATTCGAAACAAAAAAAAATGAATTAATTGTCTTTGGTTATTTAGGTAATTTCAATAAGAAATGGTTTTTATGAGGAATCTAGAGGGGTGTAGAAAGGCTTTCTCTAAATTGATAACCCCAATTAAGTATTAGTTTTTTGGGTCCCAACTTTGGGCCAAAGTAGTAAATTAATAATTTCCTAAATTTATTAGATAATAAATACTCAAAAGAATCTTATTTGTCTCTAAGACCCAATTAATACATGAATTAATTAATTTGAAACTAAATACATATGATATGTATATAATTTCTTTGATATCCTAGCATAACGCTTTATACATTTCATCAGTCTTTGTCATTTTCTTTACACATTTCAAATGTGAAGCTATTATTGTATTCTGTATGCTATGTTAACAAAGATAAGATAGATATTGGCTTAATATATTGTTGTATTTTGTATGTTGTGTTAACAAAGATAAGATAGATATCGGCTTAATTTATTGTCTCTCCAAAACGTTCTATCTAATGAGTTACCATATAATTGTGATCAAGCCAAAGGATCATTGAATGACTGATTCACTCAGCAAGATCAAATCAAAATTATGTCATACAAGTTGACAGAATTAATTCTTTAATTTACATTAGCTTTATACTTCACAAAAATTCATATTATCAACTTGAAATTATCTATATAAATTAATAAATTATCATTTTATTGGTGAGTTAATAATTGTTAACTTATCAATATATTGTTATTCACTAAATTAATAGATTTTCCATATTTCCAAGCTATTAATTTATCAAGGTTTTACAGTATTTTACAAAATTTATAAAATGTAATTATTTACCGTCCACCTATTTTTTTACACTTTTTCAAAAATAAATAATTCTTAATTTTTTTTTGTTGAGCTCCACTTGAAGTTATATTTTTTTGCACCTATCTACTACCGTCTTCAAATCGTTAAGAAAACTAACAGAATATTGTCCAAATTACATAGGTGAAATTACCATTATATCCTTATGACCTTAGCAAAGTCTTAAAGGTTTGAAGACGTCAATGGATAGGTGCAAAAACATATAACTTTGAGTGAAACTCAACAAAAAAAATTAAAAATTGTGTATTTTTAAAAAAGTGAGAAAAAATAGGTGGACGATGGATAATTGCCCTTTATAAAAAGGCCCAAAATTTTTGTAATATTTCCAAATAAGGTTTTTGTTATTATTATTATTACTACTACTACTATTATTTCTATTATTACTAAAGACAATAGTTAAGTAAAGATATTTTTATAACTTATAACTGTCTATTATGATTCTAAGATGAAGTAAACACATCAATGGGAATACTACATGTTCTAGTTTCTATTCCTATAACTCAAGTAAACAACTTATTTTGATTCTTATTCGTCATTCAAACTTTAACCTATTTTGACTCCAACTCATTCCAATTATCAATGAGTAAACACGCCATAAGGACCTAGGAGTGACAATTATTCTACTTGACCACATAGTTATTGAAGATTTTCGTACTTGTTATGGAATTAAGCCATGCAAAACTAAATTCAAAACCTCACAACATATATTGTAAAATGCGTACTTGTTATGGAATTAAGCCATGCAAAACTAAATTCAAAACCTCATAACATATGTTGTAAAATGCCACGCTGAAATCCACTATATAGTATTATGGTGAAGTAATTTCAATGCATGATTTCAACATATAAATCAATCGTGGGATTAGAAAATTTTATCAAGTAGCAAATTAATTAGAGGAGAAGAAAAAACTCAAGAGATCATTATTTTTGGGTTTTGGGAGAGAGGAAATTAAATTTAGAAGAAGGGTAGTTTTAAATTAAAATGGTGTTGGTAATAATAATTAATTTTTTAACACTATTTAATGGGGTACTTAAAGCAGTAGTGGCAATTGCTCTACTATGTGGGTATTGATTTATGCCAATTGATTCAATAATCATGAGGTTTTTTGAACATAAAATTCTTGTTTGAAGTAAGAATAAAGGTATCTCACAGTACAATGATTATGAATAATATTTTTACTTACCTTAATCATTTTTCACTTTATTAATCTATATATATTGCTAGGTTTTTATATTACTCTATCGTCTAAACCTAATATTAAGGGCTCACAATGCATCACACTATAATACATTATACCGGAAACGACTATCACATGTTATTTGTCCTATACATAAGGCACAACTGTTAACATATATATTTTCATAATGTTGATTTTGATGATAACAAACAAGATTAAGAATGATTATCTTTTAGCTCAATTATTTTCTTTATAAATAAATCATTATTTTCAAATTATAAAGGTTTCATATTTAATGGAAAAATGATGTTGTGGAATTAAAGTGTTTTGGACTAAAATGAAAGTATTTTAAAACCTTTGATATTGTTTTTAAAATTTCGGATTTGGACCTATTTGAAACTATTTAAATATTTTGGGTCATTCTATAATTTCACATAGTTTGGGTGAAATCATAATTTCAGAAAGTTTGGGATTGACAAAGCATTATTTAAAAATTCTAAAATTGGACCTATTTGAAAGCTTTCATAACTTTTTGGGCCATAGTACAGTTTTATAAAGTTTTGGGATCAAACTATAAATTTGAAAAATATTTCACTGTAGCAGTTACTGTAGCAAGCGGCTAACCAGATCCTAACAAATGGAAATCCAGTTGTTGGGCAGTAAGCTTCTGAGCATAAGCGGCAATCCGGATTTGACAAAGCGGCATACCGGATGTTTAGAAATTCAAAATTGTGGCTGTAACGGTAACATTAAGCGGATAACCGGATGTCTATAACCGGCAATCCGGTTACGACCAAAATGTGCATAACGGCTAGTTTATGAGCTCAAACTATATAAACTCAAAACCAATTCATTTTTGGTAATCCAAGCAAGCATAAACAATTGCACACAACATATATTGAGCTTCAATTTCGTAACTCATCATTTATTAAATCATCTTTGTTCTTCAATTTGTATATCCACTCTTAAAGAGAGATTCATTGTTGTATTTTTCATTTCTCATCAAATTGTGAGTGTACAAGTGTGAGAAACACTTGGGGTGAAGAGATTGGAGAGATAATCTCTTGTTGTAAAGGCTCATTGACACCTTGAAGTCAATTGTAAACGTTTGAAGCCTTGGAAATGCTCGGATAGTGAAATCCTCAAGCCCGGTGTGCTTGGAGGAGTGGATATAGGCGGGGATTGCCGAACCACGTAAAAATCCTTGAGTTTGCTTTCTCTTCCCTTGCTCATTTATTATTGTACTTTCATTGAATTTATTATTTTCGAATTTATTAAGGCATTAGATTGGTTTGTTGTGTGGTTTGCTTAGCTTAATTTTTAAAAACCCAATTCACCCCCCTCTTGGGTTGCCTAGTTAGTGTTTCAACAACAAACTTATCACTAACAATCTAGAATGTTTTAGCTCTTCATGTCATATCCTTCATGAAATCATGACCTTGATTTTATTCATGCTTGATGAGCCTCTAATTTTCACTATACAACTTGCTTACTTTAACTTTTTGCTTCCTGCCATCTATGTTTCTTTGTATAATTTCATTAAACAAGTGTAGATTTAACTCCCCCTCTCAAACTCTAGTGTTTATATAGAGATTGAGTTTGTTCTTTAAGTATACAAAGCTATTGCTCGAAAGTCCTTTGGTTATAATATCGGCAATTTGGTTCTTGCTCTAACCCATCCACTCAAAGGGGGTTCTTTTGTGATTGGATGGGAATGAATGAAGAAATACTAATTTGATTTCAATGTACTTTATCCTCCAATAGAAGATTGGATTCTCAACTAATGCTATTGCACTTTTGCTGTCATACTGTAGCACTAATTTTCTTTCTAATATTACTCCTATCTTAAACAAAAGTGACTATATCCATGTTACTTCTGTAGCATTATTTGATAAGGCTTTATATTTAGCCTCAATGCCTGGAGTTTGACATTACATTTTGTTTCTTTGAGTTCTATGATACAACAATTAGCAGCTAAGATGATGCAGTAGCCTCTTGTAGACCTTCTGTTATCCTTATCTGCTGCCCAATCAGCATCTGTACAAGTCGATATCTCCATCTTCAACCCAAGTGTGTAATATAATCCATAATCAACCATCCCCTTTAAGTACCTTAGAATTCTATTGTGTCCTTGCCAATACATCATTCTTAGATTCTACATGAATTAACATAGTTTGTTAACAATGTATACTATCTCTAGTTTAGTGATTGTTGCATATAATAGTGCTTCAATTACATTTATGTAAAATGTAGTGTCTTTAAAGAATCATCCAGCTTTGTCTTCCTCTAATTATTGCCTTTACTTGATGCTTGAGCTCATGGGAATTGGGTTTTTGTTGCATCATGGCATATTGGTTTTTCTTAGCAAATCCAGAATGGACTTGCTTTGACTTAGATGCATACCTTCACAATCTCTCTTCACTTCTGTTATAAAGGAATAGCTTAAAGATCTTAGTATTTTTAATGAGAAATTCTTGTTCGATTTTTCTATCAGATTGTCTATCACCTTAGGCTGATTACCCGTCATATGTATGTCATCTACATATACTAGAATGTAGATAACTTTGTCCCCATCTATTAAATGGAATAGAGTTGTCTGATACTGCATTTATGAATACCCAAGTTAGTAGAGTTGTCTTAAGTTTTTCATACTAAGCTCCCTTTCAGCCCATATAAGGCTTTGTTTAATCTACAAACATAATTCTCTTTTCCTTGGACTTTCAAACCACTAGTTGCTCCAAAAGTACTATCTCATATAGCTCTCTATTTAGGAAAGTGTCATTTAGATCCACTTATTTTATATCCCAGCCATATGTGACTGCAAGGCTTAGAAGAATCTAGATAGTAGCTAACTTTGCAACTGGGTTGAATGTTTTAGTATAGTCTATCTAGCTTTTTAGCAGTATTCTTTTGCCACCAATCTGGCCTTGTGTCTTACTATGGATCCATCAAGATTGTGTGCGATCTTATAAAGAATAATGGTATATCACAATGACTATGAAGAATATTTTTGTTTCCCTGAATAATTATTCACTTTATTATTCTCTATGTGGTGCTAGGCTGTTACATTACTCTATCGCCTAAACCTAATATGAAGGGCTCACAATACATCACATTACCATACAATATACTAGTAACTGCTATTACATTTATTTGTCTTATTACATAAGACACAACAACCTTATCACCAACAATCTACAATGTCTTAGCTCTTCATGTCATGTTCTTTATGAGATCATGACCCTTGATTTTGTTCATGCTTGATGTGCCTCTGTTTTTCACTATACAACTTGATAACTTAAATATTTTGCTTCTCGCCATCTATGTTTCTTTGAAGAATGTCATCAAACAGTTGTAGCTTTAACTTTCAATGCTTCTATAACCAGGCATTATAGATGTCTCTGATTAAATTTACACAATTTTATATTGTATTTTAGTTTGAGAAGGATTCCTGTTGATTGCCCATTCTTTGATAACTAAAACAATTTATTGATCCCTGAAAGAGGACTGATGATGATTGTGAATAAATCTTAAAGAATGGAAAATTATATCTATGTGGGGTGTAGGTGTTTTTGGAGAGAGAAAATATTGTATATTCACATTTTCCCTTTAATGTAAATATAAAAAATAAAGTGTAGTGAATTGAATGCCTCCAAGAACTCAAAGCAATTCAATTACTACCCAAGATCTAGACTAAAGATCAATGCAAGATGCTAATAAGGCAACAAGCTAACCTTGATGAGTCAATGATTAACAACCCTTTGTAATAGAAATAATAAAGATTAAGATAAAAAAAGATGAACTGAATTATGTAGCAAAAAACACACAATCAAAGACAACAAATTTACGTGGTTCAATTATGGAAGAGTGCACAATCTACATCCACATGAGAAACCATTAGAATGAGATTTATTGATGATTCAAGTCAAGATTACAGAACATTTACAAAGAAGATGACAAGGAACTCTTGAAACCCTCTCTAGAATACTCTTAGATGATCCTTAAACTAGCCTTGTTGGTTAGCTTATATAACTACTGATAAAAAGCCTAGAATGCATTAGATTTTGACATGTAGATAACAACTTATAAAAACTTTGATTCCTTTTTCACATGCTACATCACATGTCACTTATGCTATGGTTAAAATGACTTGAATTATTTCGTTTTACCTGTCTTATGAGTGTAATAACTTATGTGTGTTGCCCCGTGACCATAAACTGTAAAACAAATATGGAAAATATTAACCTAAATAATTCCTTATTGATTTTGATGATAACAAACATGATTAAGTTTGATTAATCTTTTAAGAGCTCAACATAATTTTCATCTATTTTTGACAAGTTTCATAAAGTAATGTTTATAAAGATTTGGAGTCAAAACAGTCATCTTGCAAAATAGTTCACTGCAGAAGTTTCTTGTGGAAAGCGGCGATCCGACATGTGTAATAAACGGCTCGCCGATTTCAAGCAGAAATGGAGATTAGTATCTGGACATAAACGGCGAACCAACATGTGTGATAAACGGCTCGCTGATATCAACCAATAGCCTCTGGACCTAAACGGCGAACCGACATGTGTGATAAACGGCTCGCCGATATCAACCAGAACTAAAGGGTAGTCTCTGGACCTAAACGGCAAACCGACATGTGTGATAAACGGCTCACCGATATCAACCAGTAGCCTCTGGACCTAAACGATGATCCGACATATAGTTAACGGCGATCCGACAATTTGAAAAATCAGCCTAACGGTCATATTGACCAGTCAAACGGCGATCCGACATCTAGCTAACGGCGATCCGACAGTGTGCAGAAAGTCAATAACGGCTAGTTTTCAACTGCAGCTATAAATAAGCTCATTCAAATTCAAACAAGGATTTGATTTCCAACGATCATCATTGAGCAAAATATTGAGAATACAACTTTCATTGAGCTTTAAATCATTGTATTCATCTTATTCATTCACACATTGAGCTTTCATTTGTGATCAAACCCATTGTGTGAGAGAAATTCATTTGTAATCCTTTTTGTAAAATTAAGTTAAAAGATTGTAAGTGTTGGGATACACTTGGGTTAAGAGATTGGGGATAATCTCTTGTTGTGAAGGTCCATTGACACCTTGGAAGTCAATTGTAAGCATTTGAAGCCTTGGAGGCTTGCTTAGTGAAATCCTCAAGCCTGGTGAGCTTGAAGGCGTGGATGTAGGCGGGGATTGCCGAACCACGTAAAAATCATTGTGTTTGTTTTCTCTTCCCTTAATCTTTTTATTATGCTTGATTGATTTATTTGTTATTACTTTAAATCCGTTTTAGATTTGCATTGAGTTTTGTTTTAAAATTGAATAATTTTTAATATCCCAATTCACCCCCCCTCTTGGGTTGCATACTTGTATTTCAATTGGTATCATAGCAAGGTGCTTTTGTGTAGACTTAACCGTCTAGAGTTAAAGATCCATAGCAACCCAAATTAGCTCAATCATCATGGAAGGCTAATCTACCACTAGACCTCCATTTTTCGATGGAAATGATTATCCTTATTGGAAAACTAGGATGAGAATTTATTTACAAGCTTTAGATTATGAAATTTGGGAAGTTGTTTGTGATGATTTATTCATTCCTAGAAAGAATGCTTTAAGTGAGTTGGATAAGAAAAAGATATCTTTAAATTCCAAGGCTATGAATGCTTTATTGTGTGCCTTAGATAAAAAGGAATTTCATAGAGTTTCAAATTGTTCTAATGCTTATGAAATTTGGAGAAAACTTGAAATTGTATATGAGGAGACTACAAACGAGGAGGAATTTCATGAAGTGTCGAATTTGGCACTTATGGCAATTGGAGATGACTCGGATGATGAACTTGATGAGGTAAATGATCTTCCTACTTATGATGAATTACATGATGCGTTTAAAGAATTGCACGATGAGTGGATGAAAATTGGTAAAAAGAATGCATGTTTTAAAAAGAAAATGGTAGAGCTCATAAATGAAAATGAAACTCTAAGTGCAAAGATTATATGCCTAGAATTAGAGAATAAAACATTGCATGATAGAGTTGCATTATCAAATGAGAAACCTAGCACTTCACATGAGCATCTAGAATCATATGTAGATAACTTGAAAAATGAAAATGATGCTTTACAAAAATGCAATGATTCATTAAATGAAAAGATTAAAGGACTAGAGTTAGATAATAAAATGTTGCATGATAGAATTGCATCATTTAAAGGTAAACAAAGTATTTCATATGAGCATGAAAAATTCATTTGTTTTTTGGTGTTCCCTACCTGGTGAGGCCATCTATCTACTCACAACACTTATTACATGAGATAGATCTGGCCTCGTTAACCCGGTTTCATATATAAGGCATCCAACTATATTTGCATAAGGAACATTTTCCATTTTAAGTTTCTTATCATCTATTTTTGGGCATTGTAAGTTGCTTAACTTGAAATGGGTCCAGCACTCTGGTTAGATATTTCTTCTATGACAGATATATAAGACCTTTTATTGTGATTCTCTCAATTTCTACACCTAATATCTTTCTTACAGTCCTCAAGTTCTTAAAATCAAACTTAGAATTTAGCACTAGCGTTAAATTCTCTATATCACTTTTTTCTTTATAGGATATTAACATGTTTTGCACATATAAAAGGAGATTTATATAAAGATTAACCCTCAATAACTTGTAGTACACACAACAATCACAATTGCATCTCATGAATTCATGTGTAACCATGAATTCATCAAATTTGAGATACCACTGTCTTGAGGTCTGTTTTAGTCCATTAAAAGATTTCTTCAATACGCAAACATGTTTAGGCTTTTCAAGATCTTCATACCCTTCAGATTGAACCATAAATATTTATTCTTCAAGTCTTTTATGTAAGAATATAGTCTTGACATCAAGTTGATCAAGCTCCATGTGTTGAGTGTTAGAAAATGTATATTTATAAAGGAGAAAATCGTCATTTTACACTTCAAGTTTTACTAACACCCTTACTTTTACGTATTTAACCTTCTTTTGATTTAATTCCGAATGTTTTATTTTAATTAAGTATTTTATGTATTTTAGGGGCATCATAGTCATTTCACAATAAACGAGAGATCAGACGGCAAAACAGACATCACTTTTGAACTCAGGACGGTCGAAAACCTTAAGAGGAGCATAAAAGGAAAAATGGCACTGTTCACACGTACGGTACTATTCACGTGTACG
This sequence comes from Citrus x clementina, assembly GCF_000493195.1. Classification (NCBI taxonomy): domain Eukaryota; kingdom Viridiplantae; phylum Streptophyta; class Magnoliopsida; order Sapindales; family Rutaceae; genus Citrus; species Citrus x clementina. The sequence goes on from NW_006261964.1 coordinate 19,627,194, forward strand.
GTACTGTCTACGTTACTATTCACGACACTGTTCACATAGACGGATCGATGACGTGGCATTGACCGATGATGTGGCATGGACTGATGATGTGGCATGGACTGATGAGGTGTCATGATCCTGTTGGACTAAAATTCTTATGTACTGTTCATGGTGACGTGGCAGCATATCAGTGGACCAAAAATCTCACGTACGGTACATCAATCACACAGGATTATTTTCAACCAAACCGCGTCACTGTTCAACCCGGGTCAAACCGTGTTACTGTTCATCCACGTGGTCAAACCGCGTATTGTTGACTGATGACGTGGCGCAATCCTGAACGTTCAAACTGTTTTTAATCCGATGGCCATGATTTACTCCATGTATCTATAAAAAGGGGGACTCTCCCCCCTAATTTGATAGCTCTGAATTCATATTTGGGATCCATTTTCGGTAATTTCTTCTCCATCTTGTATTTTCTACGTATTTTCATAAATTTTCATTTTGCCCCTAGTTCAATTATGAGTAGCTAATTTTCTTTCAAGCTTGGGTTGAAGGTGAAGTCTCAACATGTGTCATAGGCTTTATTTGGTAAATTTATTTTCTTTTCCCCTCTAATTTTTGTGGATGATTTGACTTTTCGTCGACAAATAATAATAATCTTGTCTAGATACCGCTTTGGTTACACCGACTCTCTAGTATAAAGTTATTATTATCTGGCACGATAAGCCCCTAGCACCATATTGATTACAGTGTGGTTCATGAGGTGTGAATTCCCTCCTCATGATTTAATTGGTATTAATAAGGAATATTTAGCCCATGGTGCATGTTGATACGGAATACGGATCCAGATACCCAAGTACATCATTTCAATAGATTTCTTTTCAATTTATGCTCCCCATTTCAATTCCAATTTTAGAATTTATTCTCGCCATTTCAATTTCAATTTTAGGATAATCTGAGTCACTTTCACCACAAAATCCAACCACCTCATGCAAAATTAATTCTATACACAATTAAAATTCACCTCCTCATGGGATCGACACTCGTCACCATTATTCTATACTACAATAAATTCGTGCACTTGCGAGTTCAACGAAATTTGCACAACAAGTTTTTGGCGCCGTTGCCGGGGAGGTAAGTTATTTTAATTTATAGAATTAATTTTTGTGAATAATTTCTTTTATTTGATTTCTTGTATTTTTTTTTTCTTATTAAAAAAAAGAAAAAAAAAGAATCTGCATTTAGAGGTAATAATTTCTTTTCTTTCTCTATTCTTTACAATTTTGCAATTTAATTTTTAAGTTATTTTTCTTTGTAATTTTTTTAAATTTATTTTTAGTTAATTTATTTTCACGTATTTTTTTAGTGTGTTTTATAGTAAGGTTGTAATAGCGCAATAAGGTTAGTATCGTAATTTCTCCCTCTTATTTATTTTTATTTGTTTTGTTCCCATCTTTATTTTCATTTTATTTGTTTTGCATGCATGGTCGTAGGTCATTATTACCTAATCTTGAACCTATAGACCTTGAACTAGAAAAAAACATTTCGCACACACAAGCACGTTAAAAATAAATTTGGAATGGATTTACAAGCACCACAGGAGAGGCCATTTAAGGACTATTTTAGTCCCTTAGCTAATTTGAGCACATCCTGCATAAGATACCCAAATATAGCTGCTAGGAGTTTTGAACTAAAACCTAGTGTGCTAAATTGTCTCCCAACATTCTATGGCCTAGAAAATGAGGACCCATATAATCATCTGAATGATTTTCATGCTATTTGTCAAACTTTTAAATATGAGAATTTTTCAGACGATGATGTTAAACTCAAATTATTCCCATTTTCTTTAAAGGATAGAGCTCGTTCATGGTTAAATATTTTGCCTGCTAATAGCATTACATCATGGGAACAAATGGTAACTAAATTTTTGAATAAATATTTTCCAGTGCATAAAACTAATGCTATTCGCAGGGAAATTTCAGAGTTTACACAGAGAGAAGACGAGCAGTTTTTCGAAACATGGGAGCGATTCAATGGGTTACTCTTGAAGTGTCCACATCATGGATACGAGAAATGGCACCAATGCCAATACGTTTTGAGGGATTATTACCGAATGTGCAAGAATGGCTAATGGCAACAAGTGGAGGAGAGCTAATGTCAAAAAGTGCATCAGAGATTTGGGAATTCTTCTAGTGACAAGGGGATAATTCCTAACAACGGAGTCGATCACTCAGGAATACTAGAAGAATTAAGGGAGTAAATGAGGTTCAAATTGGCGAGTCAACTTCGGGAATCAAAGAAGTCAAGGAGATGGTTGAAGGTCTTGTTCGACAAATAGCATCGTTATCGACTGCGAAATCAACAGAACCACATGACCATGACTCATACTCAGATCAAGCCAATGCCATATGTGTAATGAGAAAGTTATCAAATTTCAACCCATACTCCAACACATATAACCCTGGATGGAGAGACCACCCTAATTTTTCATGGTCTCAAGGATTCCAATAGAATGGACCAGCGGCTTCAGCTCCACCAATGCAACCAATTCCTCAAATTCCTTAAGCCTCTCAGCCACTATTTAGACCATACAATCAGAATCAGAATTACTCTCAACCCAGACCATGGGAGGATTCATTCCAGAATCTCAAGAATCTTACTCACTCCACGATTGAACAACAGAACCGCACCACTGATGGACTACGAAATGAGTTGAGAGCAAGCTTCAACTCACAAGCTCAATCAGTTTCAAGCCTCGAGAAGATGGTGGGACAGCTTGCTTCTTCAGTTCAGACCTTTGCAATGACTGTTGAGAAAGGCAAGTTTCCAAGTCAACCAGTGCCTAATCCTAAAGGAGTACATGAAGCAAGTACCAGTTCACCACAGCAGCATGGAGAGGTCAAAGCAGTCATGACCTTGCGAAAAGGAAAAGAAGTCGACAACAAAGTGGAGATGTCGGTGATAAAAGAAAATCAAATTGTACCTGTGAGTGTTGAGGACTCATCACCGGAGGAGTGAGAAGAAACCAAACCACGAGCATACGTTCCCAAAGCTCCATTTCCTCAGAGGTTAGCTAAAGGAAAGAAGGGAAAATCCATAGGTGAGATTCTTGAAATCTTCAAACAGGTAAGTGTTAACATCCCTTTACTTGATGCTATAAAGCAAGTTCCATCTTATGCCAAGTTTCTTAAAGGCATTTGTACTAAAAAGAGAAACATTCATGTTCAAAAGAAGACATTTTTAACAGAAAACGTTAGTTCTATACTTCGACATAAAATTCCTCTAAAATGCAAAGACTCGGGCTCCCTCACTATCTCATGTAGCATAGGGAACCACACAATTGAAAATACTTTGTTGGATTTAGGAGATAGTGTAAATCTGTTGCTTTTCTCTGTATTTGTGAAACTTGGACTGGGAGAATTACACCCAACTCCAGTGGTGTTACAACTTGCAGATCGGTCTACGAAAATACCTCGTGGTATTGTGGAGGACGTGCTTATCCAGGTAGACAAGTTTTATTTTCCTGTTGATTTCATTGTAATTGACACTGAACCAATACAGGATTCAAGGAAGCACATCCCCATTATCCTAGGCCGACCTTTCTTGGCAACTGCAGATGCTCACATTCAATGCATGACTGGAAATATGCAGTTGTCCTTCGGCAACATGACTATGGAGCTAAACATCTTCAACATTGCCAAACAACCTCATAATGCAGATGATGAAATTGTTGATGTGGACTTAATTGAAGCATTAGTTGATGACACTTTTCTTTCAAACCTTAGTGATGATCCTTTACAAACATGTTTAACTCACTTTGGTTTGGATTTTGATATTGACAGAACAGTCGATGAGGTCAACGCCTTGCTTGACTCAGCACCATCCATGGACACTAATAAATGGAAGTCAAAAGTTGAACAACTAGCACCATCAGAGAAGAAACTCTTCCCATCATCAGAATCACCACCGAAACTCGAGCTCAAACCATTGCCCAACACTTTGGAATATGCGTTTTTGGGAGAAGAAAGTACTCTACCGGTAATCATCTCATCATCCCTAAATGACGAACAAAAAGGTAAGTTGTTGGATGTTTTAAAAGAGCACAAAGGAGTATTAGGATGGACCATAGCAGACATCAAAGGTATAAACTCAGTAGACTGCATGCATTACATTCACCTTGATGAAAATGCTAAATCTACTAGGGAAATGCAACGTCGGTTAAATCCTAATATGAAAGAAGTTGTTAGAACTGAAGTCCTTAAGCTATTAGATGCAGGTATCATTTACCCAATTTCTGATAGTTCATGGGTCAATCATGTACAAGTTGTCCCCAAAAAGTCAGGAGTCACAGTAGTTACGAATACCAATAATGAATTGATACCCACTAGAGTGACTACAGGATGGCGTGTATGCATTGATTATAAAAAGTTAAATTCTGTCACACGTAAAGATCATTTTCCTTTACCATTTATCGATCAAATGCTTGATAGATTAGCAGGCCATGAATTTTATTGCTTTCTAGATGGCTACTCAGGATATAATCAGATTCCCATAGCACCAAAAGATCAAGAGAAAACTACTTTCACTTTCCCTTTTGGCACTTTTGCATATAGGAGAATGGCATTTGGATTATGTAATGCACCTACTACATTTCAACGATGCATCCTAAGCATTTTTTCTGATATGGTTGAACGATTTCTTGAAGTCTTTATGGATGACTTTTCTATCTTTGGTGATTCGTTTGATCAATGTTTACATCATCTAACACTAGTTTTGCAGAGATGTATCGAGAAGAACTTAGTCTTAAATTGGAAGAAATGTCATTTTATGGTAAAACAAGGTATTGTTCTCGGTCACATCATTTCGAGCAAAGGTATTGAGGTTGACCAAGCCAAGGTGGATCTCATTTCTAATCTTCCTTCACCTAAAACAGTCAGAGAAGTAAGATCTTTCCTTGGGCATGCTGGTTTCTATATAAGTTTCATTAAAGATTTTAGCAAAGTTTCTAGACCCTTATGCAATTTACTTGCTAAGGATGTACCTTTTATCTTTGATGATTCATGTCTTGTGGCATTTGAAAAACTAAAGCAGTTGTTGACATCATCACCCATCATTCATCCCCCAAATTAGAGCTTACAATTTGAGCTCATGTGTGATGCATATGATTATGCAGTAGGAGCAGTATTAGGACAAAGAGTTGATCGAATTCCCAGTGTTATTTACTATGCTAGTATGACATTGAATGATGCACAATTGAACTATTCAACTACTGAAAAAGAAATGCTAGCAGTAGTGTTTGCATTAGAGAAATTTCGATCTTATCTCATTGGTTGTAAAATAATTATATTCATAGATCATGCTGCTCTTAAATATCTTATCACAAATAAAGATGCAAAAGCTAGACTAATTCGTTGGGTGTTACTTTTGCAAGAATTTGACTTGGAATTCAAAGATAAGAAAGGCACAGAAAATGTTGTGGCAGACCATCTCTCTCATCTCCATTTTGACACAATTACAGAGCCATTAATATTGAATGAGTCATTTCCAGATGAACAATTCATGAGTGTAAAAGTATTACCGTGGTATGTTGACATCGTGAATTATCTTGTTACAGGTCAACTTCCAGAGCATTGGACCAAGCAAGACAAGGCCAAATTTTTTGCGGAAATAAAGAATTTCTTTTGGGATGACCCGTATTTGTTCAAGTATTGTGCAGATCAAATTATTAGACGATGTGTCCCAGAAAATGAAATTCAGAATATTCTTTCATTCTGCCATGAACAAGCTTGTGGAGGCCATTTCAGTGCTAAGAAAACAGCAACTAAAGTTTTACAATGTGGTTGCTATTGGCCAATTATATTTCGAGACGCTTATACTTTCTGTTCTTCATGTGATAGGTGTCAACGAATGAGGTGCATTACACGAAGGAACATGATGCCACTAAATCCAATTTTAGTGGTTGAGATTTTTGATGTATGGGGTATCGACTTCATGGGTCCCTTTACCCCTTCTTTTGGCCATCAATACATATTGGTTGCTATTGACTACGTATCGAAATGGGTAGAAGCAATTCCATGTAGAACCAATGATCACAGGGTGGTGATAGGTTTTTTGAAAAGCAACATTGTTTCACGCTTTGGATTCCCTCGAGCAATAATCAGTGATGGTGGTGCCCACTTTTGTAACAAAGCATTCAAGGCTCTCTTGACAAAGTATTCAATCACTCACAAAGTGGCAACCCCATATCATCCGCAAACCAGTGGCCAAGTTGAGATCTCCAATCGAGAAATAAAGCACATATTAGAAAAGATGGTGAGGCCAGACAGAAAAGATTGGTCATTAAGACTTGATGATGCATTATGGGCATATAGAACGGCTTTCAAGACCCCGATTGGGATGTCACCCTACAAGCTAGTGTATGGAAAAACTTGCCACCTACCTGTGGAACTCGAGCATCATGCGTATTGGGCCATCAAGAAATTCAACTTTGACATGTAGCAAGTCAGCTCAGAAAGAATATTACAACTGGCAGAACTTGAAGAAATTCGCAATGACGCATATGAAAATGCCAAGATTTACAAGCAACGGATGAAAGTCTTCCACACTAAGCAAATTATGAGAAAATCTTTCACTCCAGGTCAGAAAGTGCTTTTATTCAATTCTCGCTTGCGCCTATTCCCAGGTAAGTTACGCTCTCGATGGTCTGGTCCCTTTATTGTTCATACTGTTTTTTCACATGGGGCAATTGAAATTAAGGACCCAAAGAACGGTGTCATGTTTAAAATTAATGGTCAAAGATTAAAGCCATATCTAGAGTACCAACCACATGGAGAAGACATCGAAATAAATTTGAGTGACCTACTAGATTTGAATTGATTTTTTTTTCTTTTCGTTGATTTGATTTTTTCTTTCTTTCTTTTTATTATTCTTTTGCTAATTGAAATTATTTTTGCATAAGTGTGTTTGTTTAATCATTAAGTTTTCTCTTATCATTGTTAATCATGAGTACCATACTTAGACCGTTCCTCCTGAACATTCTTAAACCACTTCAACATGTCAAAACTCATCTCAAAAAGCAAATTCAATTTTGTAAATGACACAACTTAAAAGTAAATTTTAACTCCCAAGTATAAGAGTGTCTTGTTGTATTATAACTCGGTGAGTCCGAGGTCGATCCACAGAGAAAAGATTTAATTAGTTTATTTTATTTTATCTAAAAATTGAAATTAAAACTTGAATATAAACAACTTAATTTAAATGAAACTATGGAATTGAACTAGTTAGGGTTATGGATCCACTCTTAGAAATAAATAAAACTTAATAAATTCTTTTTGCCAATTTGTTTTAGATTTATTACTCAAAAGATTAATTATACAAATTATTATTATTTTCCCTTTAATTTTATGATGGATTAAGTATTTATTGTGACAAAATTTAATTTGTCTACAATAAGTCAAAATACCATTTCACCATGCCTTATATTAAGATCTTAAGAATTTATTGTGCCAAATTCATTTGTTTGTCTACAATAAATCAAATTTTCAAAATATAAAACATGTATAAAATTAAATAGAAAATAATTTAATTTATAAAATTAAACATAGAATTTGATTAAATCATATTTATTTCTTAAGAGTTTCACCTTCCCCTAACTAATATTATTTAGTTAAGCATAATTAAAATAAAAAGAAGTAGTAAAATTGAATTACTTATAATTAAAAGAAATAAAAACAACTAAAATTGGAAATAAAACTAATTTTATTAATGAAAATAATTATACAAAATATTAAAAACACACCTGGAAATCAAGATTACAAGGAGATGGAGAGAATTTGAGAAGAAGAGAGTTGTAGAGAGATGATTAAAACATAAAAATGAGGCTCTATTTATAGAAAAATAAATTCATAATCCAGTGCTTTGCGGTCCATCATAGGCTTCATGCATGTGCTCCTCACAACCCTTAGATCAAGATCCAATGGCTGGTCAAACTTCAAAAGTCAACATCACACATGGCATCATTTGACTCGTCCGATTTACCCAAAGAACGGTTGAGATTTGGCGGGTTAATGGGTGGATCGGGTCGACCCGAATACAAAGATTCGGATCCTCCAACTTACTTCACCAACCATTGCCACGTGGCACAATCATGGCCATTGAATCATGAACGGTTGAGATTTAGTCAAGATTGCCAATTATCCCATGCACTCATATCTATTGTAAGCTCATTTCATCATCCAATCAGTGCTCGGTCAACAGGAAAAGTCAACTTTTTTTTACACAAGCCCAATTTTAAGCCGATCTTGACTGATCTTAAGGTTTTCGGACCTCCGGAATCCAAATTTGACCTCCGTTTATCTGTTTGGAGCCTCGAAGTACGTGAAATTAATAATTTTCCTAATAAACACATAAAAATACACAAAATTAAATATATTTAAAACATAATTAATAATTCATAATATATTACATAAACACAAATATAAATTATAACATAAGCATAAAATAACATATTATCGCTTGATAATTAAACAATTTTTAATACTAATCACACCCCCCAACCAGCTTATTGCTAGCCCTCTAGCAATTAAAGCGTTATATTAAGATTTATAAAATTCACATGCAAGTTAATAGTTGTTCATCTATCCTCTAAATTACCAAATAAATGAACTCTCCCAAATTCCTTTACCACATTGATGTTCACTCATTATCCAGAATATCATCAAACCTTCTTTTGTGCTCAAGTAATTAACACAATACTTATGGGGCTTCATTAAAAGAAAAACTACATTTTCGTTCTAAAATTCATTAGAAATTATATCTTTAGGCAATAGATTATTCACACATTTTTTTTTTATATTACATTTCTAACCCGTGTAGCGAGCTTTAGGTCAATGACTCCCAGACCAGTTGGCCTTAGGGCACTAGGTGTTGAAGCACCCCTACGGACTTAATTACTCGGGTTTCTAATAAACAAACAATATATCTATTACCCATGTAGCGAGCTTTATGCCAGTGACTCCCAGACCAGTTGACCTTAGGGTACTAGGTGTTGAAACACCCCTACGGACTTAATTACTCGGGTTTCTAGATAAACAAACAATATATCTATTACCCATGTAGCGAGCTTTATGCCAGTGACTCCCAGACCAGTTGACCTTAGGGTACTAGGTGTTGAAACACCCCTACGGACTTAATTACTCGGGTTTCTAGATATAACAAAATTAAAAACATTTCTTCTTCTTCTTTTTTTTTTTTTTTTTTTTTGGTTTTTTTGTTTTTTTGTTTTTGGAAATATACACTTTCTACTACCTTAGATACTATTCCTAATAAATCAAAAGAACTAAATGCTGTAAAACTTTAACTTACAACCCACTAGTATGTGTCATAGTGTGTGTGTGAAGAATGATTCAATAATACCTGTTAAATGAGTAAACAATTAAATAACTTAATAACCAAGTGGAGAGTTCACAAATTTGAGTAATTCAAGAAAAGGGAACAAAAACAACTTACTATGAATCTCAAAATCAAAATATAATACACAGACTATTAGGATGCGTCTCAAAGTCGTGACTCTTTACACGCATCTAGACAAAAACAATTTTTTTTTTTTTT
>NW_006261964.1:19636884-19638883 GCF_000493195.1 Citrus x clementina
TGATGCAGAAGCTTAAAAGCAAATAACAAAGATGAAGAAAGAGTCAATTTTTTTTAACAACACCCTTAAGATTAAGAAGATGCGGTTTCTAGAGAGACTACATTCTCTATATCCTGCCATCTTCGACTCAAATTTGTCCTAAGTTAGTCTTTACAGAAAAAAAAAAAATTTTTTTTTTGTTTTTTTGGTTTTTTTTTTTTTTGTAAACACATAACCAGGACTAAGACATTCCACAATTATCAACTATTCCCTCCCCCCAACCTGAAAAAGACATTGTCCTCAATGTTTTAAAAGGAAAGAGAAAGAGTGTAGAAGACATCACATGAACACTACAACAGAAAATATTTACAAACGGAGAGTTAAATCTAAATCGCACTTCTTATTACTGCTACTGTTACCGTTACCGTCATTAGTCGACCAATTCAGTGCAACAGTCTGTGGATCTGGCTCTGGTGTATAAGCTTGCAAAAGATCAAGTAACTCATTAGTAGTAGAAGCAGAGATAAAGAGTTTTTTTACAGAATGTGGAACAAAATGATTCTTTATTGCATGGTTAATAAAAGTTAGCAAGCCGTCATAAAAATTATTAACATTTAACAAACCGATGGGTTTTTGATGAATGTTCAAGTGGGCCCAAGATGCAAATGTAATTAGTGCCTCAAAAGTTGCAAGATCTCCTGGCAAGAAAATAAAAGCATCAGCATGATTCATCATTTCAGATATTCTCTCTTGCATACTTGATACCACTAATTCTTCTCCAATTGGTGGGCCAGACAAGCACACTAGCGGTTTCATGGGTTTTGGGATAATGCCGAGTACTTGGCTTCCTCTGGTAAAAACAGCTTCTGAGACAAGTCTTGATAACCCTCGTTCACCTCCTCCATATACAAGATGCAGTTTCCTCTCTGCTATGACACGACCAAGATCTACAGCTGCCTGAACGAACTCTTTGTACTTTCCATAGTGAAACCCAGAAAGCACACAAATATTTTTGAATTGTTTACTCGAAGATGATGCCATTGGACTAATTTTTCAAAAACAAGTTGTGAGTGTTTGAAAAATGAGCTCATATTTAAAGATCTTGGTAACATAAATAATGAGAAACAGCTGTAAATGGGTTGGCAATATTTGTCAAATGATGAGTAAAGCTCGTGGCTCAATAATTCAAAAACAAACAGTAAAAAGAAAGTAATGATTAGAAAAAGCAAACAGTAAAAGAAAACCAAATATTTATTAAATACAAAATCACATCGCTAAATGCAATAATGCAAATGATAAAATAACAGTAAAGTAAAATAACAGTGAAGTGAAAGGATATTTACTGGTAGTTGTGATTGTGGCTCACATCTTCCTCTGGTTTTACGTCCAGTAACGGCTTGAACGCCCTCTATGGGTCGAGGATCGGCTTCCCATCCAGTTTTCTTATAAACTGGCAAACAGGGTCTTTTTGAGTCAGATTCCCAAGACTTAACTGTGCACTTTGTTTTTGGAATAGTATCCACAAATTGTAAATCTCACGTTGCACAATTCCGCTTCGATGCGTCTCAAGAGATCGTAAGATATCATCCAACGATTCTTTACTCATGCCATCTTTAACGAATTTAATTTTATCTTCACGAGTATCAGAAACCATTCCTAAAGATTTACAATCTGGTCGTTTGCAACCAAGTCTCACACAGTTATGACATTTTGAGCCAAGTCGTTTAGCTCTCCTTTTCTTAGCAAACGTACTTTTACCAAAACCAGGCATGTAAGAAACAAATTGACCAGAAAACTCACCTGCTAATCGGACCTTTGCTTCAATTAACCAACGAATGTCAGAAGGAATGCCATTGATCATTAACAAACGCAGTCGTTCACAACGAGCTTTGTAAATTTTCCTGAGGGCATTCTGAGGGAGAGAGGGAAAATGCTTATGGAGTTTATGTTGTATTTCTTCCATGTATGATTTTGGGGTTTCAGTTATTGTGGGAAACTGAAGATACCGACTAAGAAGATC
>NW_006261964.1:19641587-19646500 GCF_000493195.1 Citrus x clementina
TTTAAAAAAAAAAAAAAAGCCTTCCAAAAAATTTTTAAAATTTTTTTTTTTTTTAAAAAAAAAAAATTTTTTTTTAACTTTTTTTGGAGGCCCCTTTTTACCCCCCCCACAAAACAAAACCTCAAGCTCCATTTGAAATTCATATATGCCACTCTCTACTGTTCTGAGTTGTCCCTCTAGATCCTCAACATAGGACACGAATTCTGGTGGTTGCAGATCCCAAAGTGGATGTGATTTACAGCTTTGTATCAGGCCTCTTAAGTGAAATTTTATACGCCGAAATCTTTTAAGATGTGCGAACAGGTATTTTCTCATTGAGGTGCTCATGATGTAAAATGAAAATTGATGAGAGAATGTACAACTGTCAAACAAACAGGCTTACACAAGAAAAACAATGTTAAAAAAAAACTATGTACAGTGCATCAATCTAAGGAAAAAAAAAAGTCAAACAATGAAACGGTAAAATAATAGTAAAACAAAAAAAAATCATTAAAAACTTAATCAAGAACTGGTGGGTCATCCAAATTAATTTCGGTGTCCTCGTCACGTGGGTGATGTTCCAGATATGGTTTTAATCTTTGACCATTAACTTTAAATGTGACACCATTATTTGGATTCTCAATTTCTATGGCCCCATATGAATATACATTTTTTACAACAAATGGGCCACTCCATTTTGACTTTAACTTTCCTGGAAATAAATGAAGACGAGAATTATAAAGCAACACTTTTTGACCAATCTCAAATGTTTTTCGAAAAATTCTTTTATCATGAAATGCTTTTGTTCTTGCCTTAATAATTCTTGAATTTTCATATGCATCATTCCTTAATTCCTCAAGTTCATTCAATTGCAATTTTCGCACATTACCAGCATCAACCAAATTTGAATTAAAAGCTTTAATAGCCCAAAGTGATTTATGTTCAAGTTCAACAGGTAAATGACAAGGTTTACCATAAATTAACCGATAGGGTGACATTCCTAATGATGTTTTAAATGCAGTGCGGTAAGCCCAAAGTGCATCATTAAGTCTAAGAGACCAATCTTTTCGGTTTGGGTTAACCGTTTTTTCCAAAATTTGTTTTATCTCCCTATTTGCTAATTCAACTTGACCATTTGTTTGAGGATGATAAGGGGTAGCAATTTTATGTGTAATTCCATATTTCTTTATTAAAGACTCAAATGACTTATTACAAAAATGCTTACCTCCATCACTGATAATGGCTCGAGGGATTCCAAATCGACTTAAAATGTTTTCTCTTAAAAATTTAATCACAGTTTTACTGTCATTATTTCGACAAGAAATTGCTTCAATCCATTTTGAGACATAATCAACTGCAACTAATATATACACAAATCCAAAAGATGATGGAAATGGACCCATGAAATCAATTCCCCAACAGTCAAATATTTCAATTTCAAGTATGGGATTTAAGGGCATCATGTTTCTTTTTGTAATTGATCCCAATTTTTGACATTTTTCACAACTTTTGCAAAATTCATATGTGTCTTTAAACATGGTAGGCCAATAAAATCCACACTGCAAAATTTTAGCAGTAGTTTTTCTTGAAGAAAAGTGACCACCACATGCTTCAGAATGACAAAAATTAATGACACTACTTACCTCATTATCAGGAATACATCGCCGAAAAATTTGATCTGGGCAATATTTGAACAAATAAGGATCATCCCAATAAAATTTCTTTACTTCAACAAAAAATTTCTTCTTCTCTTGAGCATTCCATTGCAAAGGCATTTTACCTGTAACAAGAAAATTAACAATATTAGCATACCATGGCATTGAAGTAACAGAAAATAAAAATTCATCAGGGAAAGAATCATTTATGGGTGTTATAACATTGCAGAATTCGGATGTGAGTCTTGATAGATGATCAGCAACAACATTTTCAGCACCCTTTTTATCTTTGATGGTAAGGTCAAATTCTTGTAGTAACAAAATCCAACGAATTAGTCTCGGTTTGGCATCCTGTTTACTCATCAAATATCTCACAGCAGCATGGTCAGTAAACACAACAGATTTAGAGCCAAGCAAATATGAACGGAATTTGTTTAATGCAAATACCACAGCAAGTAATTCTTTTTCAGTTGTAGAATAATTCATTTGAGCACTATCCAAAGTCTTGCTCGCATAATAAATCACAAAAGGCTTACCATCCCTTCTTTGTCCTAAAACAGCACCAACAGCAAAATCACTTGCATCACACATTAATTCAAATGGCAAAGACCAATCAGGAGATTGCATAATAGGTGCAGATGTTAAAAGACAAATTATTTTTTCAAAAGATTTTTGGCAATCATCATTCCATTCAAACGGTGCATCTTTTAATAAGAGGTTACAAAGTGGTTTAGATATGGCACTAAAGTTTTTTATAAACCTCCTATAAAATCCTGCATGTCCTAAAAAGGATCGCACATCTCTAACTGTTTTTGGTTGTGGCAATTTAGATATGACTTCGATTTTTGCTTTGTCAACTTCAATTCCTTTAATAGAAACAACATGACCCAAAACAATTCCAGAAGTAACCATGTAGTGACATTTTTCCCAATTCAACACGAGTTCTTTTTCAACACATCTTTTTAAAACTTTCTCCAAATTATCAAGGCAATCATCAAAAGAATTCCCAAACACAGTCAAATCATCCATAAAGACCTCTAAACAATGTTCAACCATATCACAAAAAATGCTTAACATACATCTTTGAAATGTTGCAGGAGCATTACAAAGCCCGAATGGCATTCTTTTAAATGCAAATGTTCCAAAAGGACATGTGAATGTGGTCTTTTCTTGGTCCTCAAGTGCTATAGGAATTTGATAATAACCTGAATATCCATCTAAAAAACAATAGTAGGGATGTCCTGCTACTCTTTCTAAGATTTGGTCAAGGAATGGTAATGGAAAATGATCTTTTCTAGTGGCTTCATTTAATTTTCTATAATCAATGCACATGCGCCAACTAGATGTAATTCGTGTTGGAATTAATTCACCTTTTTCATTTTTAACAACAGTGATTCCAGATTTTTTAGGCACTACTTGTGTAGGACTTACCCACTTACTATCAGAAATAGGGTAGATAATTCCCACATCAAGTAATTTAAGGACTTCTGTTTTGACTACCTCTTTCATGTGTGGGTTTAATCTTCTTTGAGGTTGTTGACATATTTTAGCATTTTCTTCCAAATTAATTCTATGTGTGCAGATTAAGGGATTAATGCCTTTAATGTCATTTAAAGTCCATCCTATTGCATTTTTATGCTTTTTAAGAACAGTTAGTAACTTACCTTCTTGGTCGCTTGTTAAAGTAGAAGAAATCACAACAGGATAAGTTTGTTCTTCTCCAAGAAAAGCATATTTCAATCCTTCAGGCAAAGGTTTCAATTCCATTTTAGGTGCTTCTTGTTGTTTTGTCTTTTCAATACTTCCAAGCTCCTCAAATTTTGGCTCGTCATCATAATTTTGCGAAGTCTGCATAGAATCAAGCAACGAATTTATATTAGAAATATCAAGTTTAAGTTGCTTATTTGACTCAATTGAATTAACTAAACAAACATTAGAAAGTTCAGAAAAATCCCCTTTTTGAATATTTTCCTCGATACAAGATTCAAACAATTCCTTTTGTTCATCAGTATCATCTTCATTCTCATTTTCTTCATTAGGTTGTCTGCACATGTTGAAAACATTCAATTCCAAAGTCATATTCCCAAAGGATAAATTCATTAAACCATTCCTACAATTAATCAAAGCATTAGCAGTTGCTAAAAATAGTCGAACTAAAATTACAGGAATTGGTTTGTAATTATTCACAACAGGTTCAGTTTCCAAGACAATAAAATCCACAGGATAAATAAATTTATCAACTTGTACTAAAACATCTTCCACTATTCCTTTTGGTACTTTAACTGATCTATCGGCAAGCAAAAGTGTAGTTGAAGTTGATTTTAACTCACCAAGATTAAGTTGAAGATAAACTGAATATGGAAGCAAATTAACACTAGCACCAAGATCTAGTAAAGCATGCTCAATTCTGTGGTTACCAATAATACAAGAAATGGTAGGACAACCAGGATCTTTATATTTCAACTTATTATTAGTAGACAGAATTGTACTTACCTGTTCGGCCATGAAAGCACTCTTTCTTACCTTCAATTTCCTCTTAACAGTGCACAAGTCCTTTAAAAATTTGGCATATGAAGGAACCTGCTTGATTGCATCTAATAGAGGAATGTTAACTTTCACTTGCTTAAAGATTTCATAAATTTCAGAAGAGTGGTTTGATTTCTTTGGTTTATTCAATGCATGCGGAAATGGTGGTTCAGGTGGAACACTAGTTATTTCTTCACTAGGTGTAAGTTCATTTAGTCCTTCCTTACCCTTTGAATTTTCATCATTTTCATAAGGTTCAGGCATAGGTCTATCAACAACCTTACCACTACGAAGAGTTATAACTGACTTGACTTGGTCTGTGGGTGGATTTTGTTGAATTTTAGGATTTGGTTGTGGTTGGGCTGGAAATTTTCCTTTTTCTTGAATGGTGAGTGCAGAAGCAATTTTAGCAAGTGTATCTTTCAAATCAGAAAAAGTTTGTGCATTTTGATTGTTAATAACATCTTGCTTTCTGATGAATGAATGCATTGTGTCCTCCAGATTTTTCCAAGGTGGTGGAACATATGGTGCATAAGGCTGAGGATTTTGAAAATTTTGTGGAGGTGGTGCTTGTGAAGATTGTGCATTATTATTATTCCTCCAACTGAAATTCGGATGATTTTTCCAACCAGGATTATAAGTCTGTGAATATGGGTTTGGGTTTATTGAAAGTGTTAATAACATTAGCTTGATCATTTAGACATTCTTTAAGTGCAGGCAAAGTGGACACTCTTGAGTGAATGATCATTCGAA
>NW_006261964.1:19646634-19671603 GCF_000493195.1 Citrus x clementina
TCCACTAGATGGAGATGATTGTTGCTTATTTGTCAATTCAAAAGTTCCAACAGTATCCCAATGTTGTGCATTTTCAGCTAATTGGTCAAGGTAATCTAGTGCATCTTCAGGATTTTTATCCCTAAATTCACCATTACACATCATTTCAACAACCTGTCTACTTTGGGGTATTAAGCCTTCGTAGAAATAAGTGACCAATCGCCAAGTTTCAAAACCATGATGTGGGCATATGTTAAGCAACTCTTTAAACCTATCCCAACATTGGTATAATGTTTCTCCATTTTTTTGAGTGAAAGAAGTGATTTGCCTTTTAAAAGAATTTGTTCTATGAGGTGGAAAGAATTTTTTCAAAAACTGTTCTTGCATGTTATTCCAAGTTCTTACTGATCCAGATCTAAGGTTTTGTAGCCAAGTTTTAGCTTTATCTTTTAATGAAAAAGGAAAAAGCTTTAATCTAATTATGTTCATGCTACAATTTTGGTCCGTGTATGTATTACAAACTTCCTCAAAATCTCTTAGATGCAAGTACGGATTCTCAGATTCTAAACCATGAAATGTTGGTAAAAGTTGGATAATACCTGGTTTAAAATTGAATTGAGATGCTTCTGGAGGAAATACTATACACGACGGTGCTCCGGTTCTGGTTGGATTCATGTAGTCTCTCAGAGTCCTTGGTTGATTCTGATCATGCCCATGTTGAGATTGGTTGTCTCCCTGATCAATTTGAGGATTAAGTTCGCCCAAAACGTTTTTGCCTTCATTCTCATCCATGATTGGTGGTGGAGATTGAGATCTACGAATTAACCTGCCACTTGAAGATCGAGACCAACGTCTCATGCAAGGGTTATGTTATAAAGATAATATTTACACAAATTGATAACAAAATAAAATAAAATAAATAAATAAGCAAATAATTAAATAACAAAAATGGTGGTTGAACCCACCAATTAAAAAAATAAAAAATGCAAAATTAAATAAATACTGAAAATTAAATAACTGAAAATAAAAGTTAAGGGTTAGTAGTTAGTTTGGTGGTTAAACCCACCAATAAAGCAAAAAAAAAAAATACGAAGTTAGGAGTTAGCTGTTAGTAAGTTAAGAGTTAGTAATTAGAGTTAGTAGTTAAAGTTAGTTTGGTCCAAAATTAGTAATTAGAGTTAATAGTTAAAGTTAGTTTGGTCCAAAATAAGTCCAAATATGTCCAAAGTATGTCCAAATATGTCCAAGTCTTGATTATGTTGAGGAATTTCGTCTAGGGATTCTATTGCAAATTATTTTTAATTTTATGGTCAAACTGTAATTTTTAGAAGTTTAGAATTAGCAATTTGGGATGAAAGTGAAACAATTGAAAGA
The DNA here is from genome assembly GCF_000493195.1 of Citrus x clementina. Taxonomy (NCBI): domain Eukaryota; kingdom Viridiplantae; phylum Streptophyta; class Magnoliopsida; order Sapindales; family Rutaceae; genus Citrus; species Citrus x clementina. Next base: position 19,647,988 of record NW_006261964.1, read on the forward strand.
TATCGGGGTCCGAACGTAATTACCAGAAGATTGGGCTAGAAACGGAAACTGTTGGGGTGAAACGAGAATTATGAAAGATATGGGGACAAAAGAGAATTTAAGAAAAGGAAAAGGGGGCAAACGAAATTTTACATATAAGAGAAAAATAAAAACGGAAAAACAAACCAAATAAAAAACTTTTCCCCGGCAACGGCGCCAAAAACTTGACACAACTTAAAAGTAAATTTTAACTCCCAAGTATAAGAGTGTCTTGTTGTATTATAACTCGGTGAGTCCGAGGTCGATCCACAGAGAAAAGATTTAATTAGTTTATTTTATTTTATCTAAAAATTGAAATTAAAACTTGAATATAAACAACTTAATTTAAATGAAACTATGGAATTGAACTAGTTAGGGTTATGGATCCACTCTTAGAAATAAATAAAACTTAATAAATTCTTTTTGCCAATTTGTTTTAGATTTATTACTCAAAAGATTAATTATACAAATTATTATTATTTTCCCTTTAATTTTATGATGGATTAAGTATTTATTGTGCCAAAATTTAATTTGTCTACAATAAGTCAAAATACCATTTCACCATGCCTTATATTAAGATCTTAAGAATTTATTGTGCCAAATTCATTTGTTTGTCTACAATAAATCAAATTTTCAAAATATAAAACATGTATAAAATTAAATAGAAAATAATTTAATTTATAAAATTAAACATAGAATTTGATTAAATCATATTTATTTCTTAAGAGTTTCACCTTCCCCTAACTAATATTATTTAGTTAAGCATAATTAAAATAAAAAGAAGTAGTAAAATTGAATTACTTATAATTAAAAGAAATAAAAACAACTAAAATTGGAAATAAAACTAATTTTATTAATGAAAATAATTATACAAAATATTAAAAACACACCTGGAAATCAAGATTACAAGGAGATGGAGAGAATTTGAGAAGAAGAGAGTTGTAGAGAGATGATTAAAACATAAAAATGAGGCTCTATTTATAGAAAAATAAATTCATAATCCAGTGCTTTGCGGTCCATCATAGGCTTCATGCATGTGCTCCTCACAACCCTTAGATCAAGATCCAATGGCTGGTCAAACTTCAAAAGTCAACATCACACATGGCATCATTTGACTCGTCCGATTTACCCAAAGAACGGTTGAGATTTGGCGGGTTAATGGGTGGATCGGGTCGACCCGAATACAAAGATTCGGATCCTCCAACTTGCTTCACCAACCATTGCCACGTGGCACAATCATGGCCATTGAATCATGAACGGTTGAGATTTAGTCAAGATTGCCAATTATCCCATGCACTCATATCTATTGTAAGCTCATTTCATCATCCAATCAGTGCTCGGTCAACAGGAAAAGTCAACTTTTTTTTACACAAGCCTAATTTTAAGCCGATCTTGACTGATCTTAAGGTTTTCGGACCTCCGGAATCCAAATTTGACCTCCGTTTATCTGTTTGGAGCCTCGAAGTACGTGAAATTAATAATTTTCCTAATAAACACATAAAAATACACAAAATTAAATATATTTAAAACATAATTAATAATTCATAATATATTACATAAACACAAATATAAATTATAACATAAGCATAAAATAACATATTATCGCTTGATAATTAAACAATTTTTAATACTAATCAGTAAAACACATCGTATTTGGACTCTGCAACCACCAGAGTTAGTATCCTATGTTGAGGGTTTAGAAAGCCAACTCGGAGACATTGAGAGAAGTGTTTACGACATCCAGTTGGAGCTTGAGGTAAATTCAATAAGAGGACGATTTTAATTTTCTTTGTGTGTTTTAATTTGTTTTTCTTTTTGTGTGCTTTAGTTTGTTACCCCAGTGAAGTGGCAGATAACGATACTCCGTGACAATCAAGTCGGTTACTTTAGTTTCCCATAATAATTGATATTCTGAGGCGAAGGTATGGACAGAAACGAGACTCTAGCGAAGCTTCACAAGTGATTCCCTTCACTTCCTCAGAATGTCATCCTTACAATCTATAAAGCTCGGTCCGAATACATGCGATTGCTCATGAGAAATAACATACCTGCTGATATCCGTTGGTTAATCGAGGCGAAAGTACGATTGGCAGGTGAGTTACCTCCAAAATTTATTGCATACATGCCTGGTTGTGGTAAAGGAAATTATGCAAGAAAACGACGAGCTCGAAGAATTTCTGTTGCTTGTCATAAGTGTGCCAGAATGAGTTGCGATAAAAAACCATGCTCATGAGAAATAACATACCTGCTGATATCCGTTGGTTAATCGAGGCGAAAGTACGATTGGCAGGTGAGTTACCTCCAAAATTTATTGCATACATGCCTGGTTGTGGTAAAGGAAATTATACAAGAAAACGACGAGCTCGAAGAATTTCTGTTGCTTGTCATAAGTGTGCCAGAATGAGTTGCGATAAAAAACCATGTTCTTTAGAAATGTTGTTTGATAACAGGGAAGATAAGATTCAATTCATTAGGGATGACTTGAATAAGGAGTCATTGGATGATATCCTTTTGTCTCTTGAAACGCATCCTAGTGGATATGTACAAGGAGCGATTCTCCAGTTATGGCCATTATTCCAGAAAGAGCATGCACGATATAGTCTCGGGAATCTGACTATAAATGACCTTGTTTGCTAGTTTATAAGAAAACTGGATGGGAAGCCCATCCTCGACCCATAGAGGGCGTTCAAACTGTTTCTGGACGTAAAACCAGAGGAAGATGTGAGCCACAGTCGCAACTACCTGTAAATATCCTTTTACTTCACTGTTATTTTATTTACTGTTATTTTATCTTTTGCATTATTGTCTTTAATAATTTTATTTTATCATTATTTTTTTTCTTCTTTTTACTGTTTCCTTTTTGACTCACGAATCATGTGCTTTACGCGTTATTTGACACTGACATGCCACCTCATACACAATTGTGATCCACTGTCACCAAGATTCTTAAATATGACTTTTTGTTAAGCACTCACAAATTATTTTTGAGAAATATTCCGATGGCAGCTACTCCCAATAGACAATTCAAGAACATTTGTGTGCTTTCTGGATTTAAATATGGCAAACATAAAGAGTTCGTTGAGGCAGCCGTAGATCTTGGTCGAAGTATAGCAGAGAGAAAATTACACTTGGTGTATGGAGGAGGTAACCGAGGCTTATCAAAATTGGTTTCAGAAGCTGCTTTTGTCAAAGGAAGCCAAGTGTAGGCATCATCCCAAGAGTCCTAAAACCTTTGGGCAGTTTGTCTGACTCACCGACTGGAGAAGAATTAGTCGTCTCAGGTATGCAAGAAAGAATAACTGAAATGTTTAATCATGCTGATGCTTTTATTTTCCTTCCAGGAGATCTTGCAACACTAGAGGCACTTATCACACTAGCATCTTGGGCCCATCTGCACATTCACCAGAAACCCATCGGTTTGTTAAATGTCAATAATTTTTATGATGGCTTTATCGCATTTCTTAACCATGAATAAAAAACTATTTCGTTCCTTCCAATGCCAAAAAGCTTTTTATTTGTGCTCACACTACTAATGAGCTACTTGATCTGTTACAAGCTTATAAACCGGAGCCAGATCCCTGGACCTTTGTGTTGGAGCGTCCGAATAATGATGGTAACAGTAGCCGCAGTAAGAAGTACAAATTAGATTTAACTCTCCGCTTGTAAATATTTTCTTCTGTGTTGCACCACCCAGGTGATGTCTTCTAAACTCTACTTCTTTCCTTTCAAACATTGAGGACAATGTTTCGTTCTGGTTGGGGGGAGGGAATAGTCGACAATTGTGGAATCCTGGTTAAGTTTTTACTGATTTTTTGTTGTAGAAACTAACTGTTGCTAACTTTTTGTGTTGAAGATGGCTGAATATGGAGTGTAGTTATTCTAGAAACACATCTTCATCGTTTGAAAAAAAAACAAAAAAAATTAAATAAAAAAATAAAAAATATAGACATTTTCTTTTTCTTCATTATGTTTTGATGTTCATTTTTCTTCTTCTTTTTAATTTCTCCTTTATAAATATACATTTTCAAAATTTTTGAGTCGAAGATGGCTGAATATGGAGTGTAGTGCCTCTAGAAAAGCATCTTCTAAGTTAAAAAAAAAAATTTTTTTTCTATCATTTTAAGTGTAACTTTTCTAAGTAGTTTTTCTGCATCATTTTCACATTTCTGCATGTATATTTTCCTTTCATGCTTAGAATAGGTTGGGGGGTAGAATGTTGTTTTAAAAAAAAAAATTGTGTGATTTGTTTTAACATTGGATGACATGATTAATTTCAAATTTTAGTATTTATATTATCTTTGGTCTTAAGTTATGTTACGCCATGTTTCCTACTTTACATGTTGATGTCGAAGACAAATATGAGTTGCTTGAAGGAATGAACATGTCATAATAAGTATCAAGTGAGTTTTTGAGCCTATCATTTTTCATGGAGAGTAATCATTTTGCCCATTCTTTATACAGCTTAGTAGTTTATTTTGTATACACGATCTCTAGATTTCTTTTGAGTTAACCCTTAAAAAAAATTATAAAATTAAAAACAAAAGAAGAAAAAAAAATGTGTGTTGCTACATTTGGAGGCCCATCTAACTAGTAGATATGGAAGGTTATTTAGAGCCCTAAAAGATGATGGAAATGCCATTTTTGATCCGTTTGAGCCTTTCTAGCCATCCCTTTTGTGAAATATCCATAGTTAACCATTTTGAGCCTTTTTTAAAAAAAAAAACCTTTTATTTGTTAAACTTATCATCTTGACCCACTCCGATTTGGAGTATTACCCGATGTCTTATAAGTTCCATCACCTATTTATGTTTGAGAAAAATGTAAATAATTATTTTGTTCAGTCACGTTGTGCCAAGCAAAAGCAAAAAAAAAAATTGTTTAAAAAAAATTGTTTCAAAAAAAAGAAAAAAAAATAATAACAATAATAGGTGAAATCCACCTTGCAACTTCTAAAAAAAAAAAAAAATTCTCTGCATTTTTCTCAAACATACACTTTGTTTTCCTTATTTCCCTTTTTTGTTAACCATGTCCCTAGCCTACGTTACGTCTTAATAAAAGTCCTTTTTGATTTTAGGGAACTATAGTCTGAAGTAGAAGCTAGTTATATGGGCTAAAAAGATGTAGTGATGCATAATAAAAAAAAGAAAAAAAAAGATAAATAAAGTGGGTTGACTAGCATTTTTGTTTGACTTGAGATCGTATTATTTATTAGCTAAGGGCATATTTCTTTCATCTTGGTGAGAGCATATGATATCATTTTTTTTCTCTCAATTACCATTCATTGGAGTGACTATTTTTATTGGGTTTAATTTCTTTGTGAGAGTGTCACTACTTCCAGTGAGATTTTGGGGTTTAACATGTCATTCTTGAAGGTAGATATGATAAAGTCTACTAGGCTGATTCATGTGGATGTGGTGTTTCTTTAGACTTGAGATAATGCTTATACTTTTATTTGATTACTATCATTAGTCTAATTGAATAAACATGAGTGTTAAAAAAAATTATTATTTTGGATTTAAATTTTATTTTCCCTTTATTTGCTAGGGACTAGCAATAAGCTGGTTGGGGGGTGTGTTGAGTGTTAGAAAATGTATATTTATAAAGGAGAAAATCGTCATTTTATACTTCTAGTTTTACTAACACCCTTACTTTTATGTATTTAACCTTCTTTTGATTTAATTCCGAATGTTTTATTTTAATTAAGTATTTTATGTATTTTAGGGGCATCATAGTCATTTCACAATAAACGAGAGATCAGACGGTAAAACAGACATCACTTTTGAACTCAGGACGGTCGAAAACCTTAGGAGGAGCATAAAAGGAAAAATGGCACTGTTCACATGTACGGTACTATTCACGTGTACGGTACTGTCTACGTTACTGTTCACGACACTGTTCACATAGACGGATCGATGACGTGGCATTGACCGATGATGTGGCATGGACTGATGAGGTGTCATGATCCTTTTGGACTAAAATTCTTATGTACTGTTCATGGTGACGTGGCCACATATCAGTGGACCAAAAATCTCGCGTACGGTACATGCATCACACAGGATTATTTTCAACCAAACCGCGTCACTGTTCAACTCGGGTCAAACCGTGTTACTGTTCATCAACGTGGTCAAACCGCGTATTGTTGACTGATGACGTGACGCAATCCTGAGCGTCCAAACTGTTTTTAATCTGATGGCCATGATTTACTCCATGTATCTATAAAGAGGGGGCCTCTCCCCCCTAATTTGATAGCTCTGAATCCATTTTTGGGATTCATTTTCTATAATTCCTTCTCCATCATGGATTTTCTACGTATTTTAATAAGTTTCCATTTTGCCCCTAGTTCAATTATGAGTAGCTAATTTTCTTTCAAGCTTGGGTTGAAGGTGAAGTCTCAACATGTGTTATGGGCTTTATTTGGTAAATTTATTTTCTTTTCCCCTCTAATTTTTGTGGATGATTTGACTTTTCGTCGACAAATGATAATAATCTTGTCTAGATACCGCCTTGGTTACACCGGCTCTCTAGTACAAGGTTATTATTATTTGGCACGATAAGCCCTTAGCACCATATTGATTAGAGTGTGGTTCATAAGGTGTGGATTCCCCCCTCATGATTTAATTGGTATTAATAAGAAATATTTAGCCCATGGTTCATGTTGATACGGATCCAGATACCCAAGTACGTCATTTCAATAGATTTCTCTTCAATTTATTCTTGCCATTATTTCCAATTTTAGGATAATCTAAGTCACTTTCACCACAAAATCCAACCACCTCATGCAAAATTAATTCTATACACAACTAAAATCCACCTCCTCGTGGGATCGACACTCGTCACCATTAGTCTATACTACAATAGAATCGTGCGCTTGCGAGTTCAACAAAATTTGTACAACACCATGTCTTGAACTACAATTAGTGCCAAAAACAATCTTATTGATGAATGCCTGACTAGAGGAGAGAACACTTTCTTAAAATTGACCCGCTTCTTCTGTGTATAACCCTTTGCCATAAGCCTTGCTTTAAATCTCCTTGGTTCTGAGCTCGTCAATCCCTTTTTTATTCTAAAAATCCACTTATAGGTCATAATTCTTCTATTTTTTGGTTTTCCAACAAGTTCCCTAGCGTTATTGCTATACAAAGATCACATTTATTTATTCATAGCTTTTTTCTATTATGATTTAAACTTACATTGGATTGCTTCTTTGAAAGTTTTTAGCTTTTCATCATCAATTTCATATGCTACAACCAAGGCATAGGCAATGAAATAAGCATATCTATACCTTCTTGGTGGTCTGATTTGCCTTTTGGATTTATCTGTAGTTAGCTAATAACCCTGGTCTAGTGGCTATGATTCTTCTTCTTATTGTAGAGTTACATGATCATCTAATCTGTCAATGATAGCACTTAAATATGTAACTTCTTATGTATCATCATGGTGGAATAAGTCTAATTGAAATTAATGCTTATTTGTCCTATTAAAATCACTTTCAGGTGGTTTTTAAACCGACTTCTTGCTTAACAATTATTCTTCATTGAATACCGCATCTCCACTGATTATACATTTTTTAAGATTAAAATTTGTATACCAGAACTGATAACCCTTAATCCTCACTGAATGTCATATTAAGATGCGCTTTAACACCCTAGGAGCTAGCTTTCCTTGGTTTATGTAAGCATAGGCTGAATAGTCAAAGGCCTTCAAATCTCCATAGTTTGTTTTTTGACCTATCCACATCTCATGAGGTGTATTGAAATCAATAGTAGTAGAAGGACTTAAGTTAACTGAGAAGTAGGCTATCAGAAGTGTTTCTGCCTATAAGGTCTTGGGAAGCTTTGATTATATAAGCATGCACATTACTTTATCCATAAGGGTCTTGTTTATCCTTTTAGTCAAGTCATTATGTTGAGGTATCAACCCCACTATTTTATGTCTTTTAATTCCCTCCTCTGCACAATAACTATTAAACCTTTGATTGCAAATTGTCTATTATGATTTTCTTTACTTTCTTTCTAGTCTGATTTCAAACAAGCTCTTCCATTCTTTAAAATTATTAGATACTTGATCCTTGCTTTTCAAGACATGAACCTGTACCTTCCTTAAGAAGTCATCTTAATTTTACTGGAGATACCACCTAGAGATACTTGATGTGTAGGACCTATAAATTAGAATGGATATAATCCAATTTGTCATTTGACTTGTGAACTGTTCAGTTAAAACTAGCCTTAGTTGATTTGCCTAGAATGCAGTCTTCACAAAATTCCAAGTTTTTAATCTTATCATCTCCAAATACATCTTAACTTTCTAGTTCGTTAAGACCTCTTTCACCTATATGTCCTAACCTCATATGCTATAGCTTGGTTATGTCAATGATAACATTTGAAATCATATTAATTTCACATTAACTACCTCACCATCTAAGATAAACACACCATTTCTTCTGTTACCCTTCATAATGACCCTGAGCGCTTGACAATTTTCATCTCATTAGATTCAATTGTAACATTATATTCTATTTGGTCAAGCATACCCAAGGAAATTAAATGCCTTTTTAGGTTAGGCACATATCTAACTTATTTTAGTTCCCTAATAGTAACATCATGTAGCTTAATATTAGTATTGCTAATTTTTATAACCTTACATACAACATTATTTCCCATCATTACTCTACTACTATTAATACTATGGAACTCAATAAAGTAACTCTTAAATGAACACATATGAAAGATACAGCCAGAGTCTATAACCCATTTACCTTTTTCTTTACTATATGTTGCAATGCACACTTCGGTAGACTCATAACCTTCTACTTCTAAAATAGCTGCATCCCCATTATGCCATTTTTTCCTAAGTTTTCTTTTTGAACAATCTTTCTTGAAATGCCTCTGTTTATGTTTATAACATAAGAAGCACTTTAAGATCTTGGATTTGTCTTTGTTCTTACCCTGCTTCTTTTTCTTTCCATCAGGTTTTGCTTTTGCTGTCTTCACCAGAACTATTTCCCAAGCTATTTTGTTTCCCTTATAGTTCCTTAGTGTTTAAGGCTAACTTAACTTCATCTAGAGACAATGTTCGGCTTTCATACGCCAAGGCATCAACAAAGTGCTCGTAAGATTTGGGCAGAGAGCTTATTAAGAGTAGAGCTTTATTCTCATCATTTAAGGTTGTATCAATAGTCTCCAAAGTATCACATGCTTTGTTAAACTCATCAAAATGATCTTTAAGAGATGCGCCTTCCACAGTCTTTAGTGTGAACATTCTCTTTTTAATATACAACATATTTGTAAGAGTCTTTTTCATGTATATGCTCTCCAATTTGGCCTATAAGTTAGCAACTGTACATTCTTTTGCCACTTTCCTTATCACTGAATCTACAAGACTAAATATTACAATTTCTCTAGCCTTCTTGTCAATCTTTATAACTGGTTTAGGAGTCTTTGATGAAGATACTTCTTTCCCCTCATTCTTGGTCCCTAGTTGAATTGTATCACCAAGCCCTTAAGTAACTAGCAATGCTTCCATTTTTACCATTGAACTTCTCAAGGTCAATCTTAGGTGTAGCCATACTTGGATCTTGATTTATAAACCTTACTCTAATACCAAGTGTAGTGATTGGAATGCCTCCAAGAACTCAAAGCAATTCAATCGCTACTTAAGATCTAGACCAAGATCAATGCAAGATGTTAATAAGCCAACAAACCAACGTTGATGACTCAATGATTAAGAACCCTTTACAACATAATTAATGAAGATTATGATCATAAAAGATTAACTGAATTAAGAAGCAAAAAGCAAAACAATCAAAGACAATAGATTTACGTGGTTCAATTGTGCAAGAGTGCATAATCTATAACCATGGGAGAAGCCATCAGAATGAGATTTATTGATGATTCAAGTCAAGATTACAGAGCATTTACAAAGAAGATTAAAAGGAACAAGATAACACTTTCTCCTTTTAAAACCCTCTTTAGAATTCTCTTAGATGATCTTTGAAGCAGCCCTGTTGATCTGTTTATATAACAGCTGATAGCAAACCAATAAATGCATAAGATTTTGACATATGGATAACGGTTTATAACAACTTTGATTCGTTCCTGACACACCTACATTCACATGTCATTTAAGCTTATGGCTTAAACGACTTGAATTTTCACTGTCTTATGAGTTTAAGTTCCTCATGTGTGCTGCCCCATGACCGTAAGCTACAAAAAAAAGTATGAAAAATGATGTCGTTTCATTTGAACAAGTTTTGCATTCATCATTTAACTCCACATAGTGGTTTTTTATGGGAATAATAAAACCTTTCTCCTCTCATACCCAAATTTTGCTAAGTATATAGATTTTTCAGTCCGGGTTGTATAACATCCCTCAAAAGTTCTTTAAAACACCTCTTTCATGTATTTGCATTTTGAAATTTAATTAAGATTTCATGCATAAGTTCTTACACCCTTCTATTATAAGGGGGTTCTATGGGGAAAACTGTCGTTTAGAACCACCAGAGTACAAAAGAAGTGAAGTTGAGCTTGTTCTTGATTGAGAAGCAAAAAAGATGATTTGACGTAAGTTTTTTAGTAAAGAACTTGGTTCATAGCACAAATCTCTTCAAACTTTCTACTCATTTCCTATCCAAAATAAACTCTTCAGGCAGTTGCAATTTGATAGAAAAATTATTACTTTTTGGTTAACTTTTAGCTCGCATCACTAATCAAATGTGTTTATTCATTGCAAATTAGAAGGAAAATAATTTCTCTACTCATTTACAAACAAGAGTAACAATAAAAAAGAAACTTTCACTAACAAATCACGTGAATTAGTTATGTTAGAGTTTATTGGTTGTTGATTTTCTTTTTAAACGAAGATAGTTTATACATTTATATCAGCTTTTTAAACTTAGAGTTTGTTTATTTGATTCCGGATATTTATTTGAAAGATAAATATAGGATTCAATTATTGTGCATTTTGGAAAATTTTTCATTCTTTCTTAATTTTCTTGAGAAGAAAGACTAAAGGGTCACTTATGGATTTACAAAAGAGTAGTGCTCAGTAAAAGAATTAGTTTAATCTCTTTTTAACTACGGAATTTACAAAAATGAGTTTTATAAGATAATTTAACTCATAATTTTTGTTTGATTGCACTTCTGTTTTAGCCCATTTTTAAGCCTTCCTCTTTTTTATGAAGTATTTCGTTTTGTTTTATTCATTTTAGTTATATATATATATATTAAGCAAAGTAAAAAATTGAAAATTGAAAACAAAAATTCAAAAAATAATAACAGAAAGAGAGAAAACAAAACCAAACATAGTGTGAAAGAGGAAGGGAAAGGGCAATAAGGAGAAGTGAATAGTTATAATACAATGAGAAGAGAGAAGAGAGAAGAAGTGAAGAAATCATTTCAACTAACTCATGCCCTATCTCAGCTAACAGCCTTTGGATTGCCCACCCTATAATCTGATAAATGTCAAAAAATTTATCCCACGAGGTCATGATATTAGTTAGGATATGATTAAATTGCCAACCCAAGTGCTCTTTATAATTTGTCAACATAAAATTCGTATTAAAATAATAAAAATTAAATTTAATGATGTACAAGTATCATTACTAATTCATCATCATATAATACTAAATATAATTTTTTTTAAACATTATTATTTTAAAGTAATTAAATATTTAATTAAATGAATTATTTATTTATTTAATCATTATAATATTATAATCCTTTGTTAAATATTAAATAACAAAACAATATTTTGAATAATAATAAAGCAATTTCAAATTTACATACATAGACTTATTTAAAATAAGTTAGCATTATATGAGTAATTTGAAGAAGAGGAAGAAATGAACAATTATAAGAGAATGAAAAGAGAGAGAGTGAAGAAATCATTTAAGAGGCGAGCTATTAGCATCCCTTCAATTTCCTTTTAAAACTCCTTTTGGTTTTTTACAACTTTACCCCTAATTAAAATTACACTTAAAGACATACAAGTGAAAGAAGAGTGCATGACAGACTCCGTACACCCCGCCTACGGGTGCGTTTGGGATTGAAGTGCTGTAACTTTTAAGCTACAGCTGCTGTGAAAAAAAAGCTATAATTATGAAACAAAAGTTAATAATATATAGTAAATATAAATTTTAAATAATAATTTTGATAAAATTATTAAAGATATAATAGATTTTATATTATACAAGTGAAAAATCATATCAATATAGCTTAAAAGCTACAGCAGCTAGTGTTTACCAAACACTTTAGTGCTGTAGCTTTTAAGCTACAGTTGCCCAACCTCAATCCCAAACGCACCCTACGTGTGTTTTGAGTTTGAAATTTATTTAAAAATTTCATAATCTTCTTTTAAATTTTTATGGCTGCTATTTTTTTCTGTAGGGATCGATTTTCAGGCATCCAAGATTTGCAGTCAACATCCGTTTTTTCTTTCTTCTCAATCATTAAACATAATTTATGGGAAAATTGCAACATAATTAAATGAATAAGAGCAATAGAAGGCTTGTAGTTAGGAAGTCTTAATATTTCATTGTATATCACGTTTTGGACTTTTAGGATTTTGCTTTCGTAGATTTCAAAAATCTGTTAATTAGTAGTCATATATGTTCCAAAGGCTGAGAATTTCTTATTGCTGGCTTCAAAGGATAGAGTGATTCGGGCTTTCAATTTTAAAATCAAAAGATGTCTTCAACTTCTTCTAAAATGCACTTATATAGACCGTACCCATTGTTTAAATCAATCTGTTGTGCACCAAATTTACTAGGGCATAGCTGATACTAGTTGAACAATTATGATTTTGATTAAAAAAAATACAACTATAAATTTTAGATGCAATCATTTGGGGTTAATGTTGTAAACCCCATTATAAAGCAACTAGAAAAACTGAGTAAAAACCCCGGTAAATTAAAGCTATTTTCGGCATTGAAAGAAACGTTACAAGATATCATATAATTTTTAAATATTTTAATGAGGTGCATTAAAAAAAAAACATTTTAAGAGAAGTTTTGAGGGTGTCAATAGTCCTATTCATCATTCAAAATAAATCATGTTTTATCTTATAAATTGGTAAATTTAACAGCCTTAGATTGTTGGACTAATTTTTAAAATAAATAATGTCTTATTGTAAAGAAACATCTAATTAATTGTGCCTTATAGAAGATGTATCTTTTCAGTTAAAGATACCTTCGTGACATTTTATTTGAAATGGTGATGGTTCAACTTGAACCATTGATTAAGATCAAATATTGATCTAATGGCCATGGATTATAGGATATCATGAAAGGTGACAACCCAAATAGAGGAGTGCAAACTTATCTATAAATAGAGGCCATATTTAGGCCACTTTGACATGACAATAATGATCCTACGCTACTCTTTTTTCAACCCTCTTTTCTAAAGTGAATTCCATCATCTAACACATATTTTTGTGCATCATATAACCAATATATTATTTTCTGTCGGAATAATATATTAATTTTTGGTAAGCTTGTAATATTCAAGAGTATTCAGGTTTGCTTTCGTCGATGTATGACAAAAGCAAACAAATAAGTGCTTCATTATATCCTAGAGGCATATTTGCTTAACGCATGTGCATCCCTCAATTGGTAGGGGGCAAATAATGCCTTAAGGAAAATGACATTTGTAATGTACCTTGAAGTACATATTATTTTTCTGCAGTTTACTTATTACTATATATTTTCTTTCTACATACGATTTGTAAATAAATTATTTTTTATAATAAAGTATCACAATGATTTCTGCAATTCTTAACATTTTCCATTCCCTACAAGTACATATTCCCAACAATCTTAAGACGCTATTTCTATAACAACGTCATCAACTTCATCTCTTCGACAATTCGCAGTTGATTTTATCAAACTAGAGCTGTTCAATGGCAGCAACTTTATACGTTGGCAGAAAAAGTTGTATTTCTTGTTGACAAGCCTTAATGTGGTCATATTCTCACAATACAAACCCTTAAGAGCGTAAAGATGAGATAATAGCAAGAACTAGAGTGCAACAGAAGTAGGAGCAAGATGACTACATCTGCAGAGGACATATTTGTAATGTCATGTTTGATACTTTATTTGATCATTATCACAACAAACCCACAGCAAAAGAATTATATGACTAATTGAAGGCTATGTAAATGATGAAAGATGCTGCAAGTAAGAAATTCTTGGCTTCTAAACTTTTTAATTATAAAATTATTGATAATAGACTTGTGGTTGAATAATATAATAAATCTATTATTGTTTCTTCAATTATTGATAAACTTCCTCCCTCTTGGGAAGACCATAAGAAAAGTTTTAAACATAGTAAAGAGAAAATTAGCCTTGAAGGTTTATCTTGTATCTTGTATCTGATAGCTTTCTTAATAAATTTGGGAAAAATCTTGTATCTGATAGCCTTCTTAATAAATTTGGCTTCAAACTTGTATTTGAGTCAAACATATTTGTATTGTCTAAGGGTGGTATCTTTGTTGGGAAATCATACATGTATGAGGGAATGTCTGAACACAATATTAATAAAATAAATGTTTTCTCTACTTATATGATTGACTCATTATCTTTGTGGCATAATTGTTTAGTACATGTGAATATTAGAAGATTGCATAATATTGCTAATTTAGAATTAATTCCCAAATATGAAAATGATATGCATGAAAAATGTAAAGACTAAAATCACTAGATCGCATTTTTCAAAAATTGAAAAAATATATTCTTTGTTGCATTTAATTCATAGTGATGTATGTGATATGCATAATAATTCTACTAAAGGTGGTAAAAAATACATTGTAATGTTTATTGATGATTTTCCAAAATATTACTATGTGTATTTATTACATTCTAAAGATCAAGTGTTAGATAAATTTAAAAATTTATAAAATCAAAGTTGAGAATTTTTGTGACATTAAAATTAAAAGCTTCAAATATGATAAATGAGGTAAATATGCATTTCTTGAGCTTTGTGAGTCTATTGCCATTGTGCATGAAACTAGCACTGCATATACACCGCAACACAATGGTATAGCTGAAAGGAAACATAAGACACTAAAAGAAATGATTAATGCTATTCTTTTTAACGCTGGACTTGGTAAAGGTTTTTTAGGTGAAGTTCTTTTAATTGCATGTCATAACTTGAATATAGTGTGTAATAAGAAAACCAAAGTAACCCCTTATGAACTATGGAAAAAGAGAAAGTCTAATCTTTCTTATATAAGGGTTTTCAAGCCATTGTAAGGCTACTTACACTTAAGACAAAGAAATTAGGAGAAAAGAGAATTGAATGTATATTTTTAGGATATGCTGAACATATAGTAAAGCTTATAGGTTTCTTGAAATAGAACCTAATAGCTTTGTTGAGATCAACAATATAATGGAGTCTAAAGATGTTATATTCTATGAAAATAGATTTTCCATTATACCAAAAAGAATTGATTCTCAAAAGGATGGTAAACCAATAGAAATTAGTTAAAAACTTAATGCTAATAATGAGCATAACCAATTGATAAGAAGCAAAATAGTAAGGATGAGAAAATCCTTTCAACCAGATTTTATAGTCTATTTAGTAGAAGAGGTAAGAGACTCACAATCTAAATAAACCATGATCACACCTACTACAGAGTCTGATCCCCTCATTTATGAAGAGCAATGAAGTCTCAAGATACTGCCTTCTAAAAAGAGGTCATTAATGACGAAATAGACTATATCATGGGTAATAAGACTTGGAATTTAGTTGATTTACCACCTGACTCTAATCCTATAGGTTGTAGATGGATCTTCAAAAGGAAGAAGAAAGTTA
This sequence comes from Citrus x clementina, assembly GCF_000493195.1. NCBI lineage: Eukaryota > Viridiplantae > Streptophyta > Magnoliopsida > Sapindales > Rutaceae > Citrus > Citrus x clementina. The sequence goes on from NW_006261964.1 coordinate 19,663,812, forward strand.
ACTAGTAGAAAATAGCTTTAGACAAAAAGAAGGTTTAAAGAAAGGCTAGTAGCAAAGGGCTTTACGCAAAAAGAAGACCTTGATTATTTTGATACATATGCAACTGTAGTAAGAATTGCTACTATTAGAGTCTTGATTGCTTTGACTTCAATTTATCATTTTGAAATCCATTAAATGGATGTAAAAACAGCTTTGCTAAATAGAGTAAATGAAGAAATTTACATGAAATAACCAGAAGGGTTTGTTATGCGAAGACAAGAATATAAAATTTATAAATTAGTCAAATCTTTATACGGCCTTAAAAAAGCTCCAAAGCAGTGGCATAAAAAGTTTGACAAACTGATTATTTCTAATGAATTTAATATTCATGAATCTAATAAATGTATATATAGCAAATTCAATAAAAATAAAGGTGTGACTATTTGTTTATATGTAGACAACATGTTAATTTTTTATATTGATAATGAGAGAATTACACTCACTAAATCATCATTGTCATCTAATATATAAAAGACTTGGGGCTTACTGATGTGATTTTGGGGATTAAATTATAAAAAAATGATAATGGCCTAGTGCTGACGCAATCTCATAATACTGAGAAAATTTTAAAGAAATTTAATTATTATGATGTAAGCCTATGTCAACGCCTTTTGATTCAAACATAAGATTGTATTCTAAGACTGGAAGAGCAATATACCAATTAGAATATGCACGTGTTATTGGGTGTTTTATGTATGCTATGACTTGTATTAGGCCTGACATTGCTCTCGTTGTTGGAAAGTTGAATAGATATACTAGTAATCCAAGCCAAGCACATAAGCAAGCAATGTACATAATTTTAAAATATTTAAAACAGACAACAAATTATGGTATATATTATATTGCATATTCTTCAGTCTTGTAAGGATTTTTGGATGCTAGTCAAATTATTGATCGAGGTGATCATACATCCACAAGTGGTTGGATAATTATTCCTGGTGGAGGAGCTATTTTATGGGGCTTAACAAAGTAAACTGTATAATAGACTCCACCATGGCTACAATATTTGTAACTTTGGTTTTATGTAGCAAAGAAGTTGAATGGTTAAAGAATTTGATTATAAAAATTCCTATTTGGTCTATACCAATGTCTCCTGTATCCATTCACTATGATAATGAGGAAACTTTGTCAAGGGTATACAAACAAATCAATAAGTAAAGTCCAGGCACATTGATTTAAGACATAGTTATGTGAGACAATTACCTACAGATGGAGTAATCAAAACTTTTTTTTTAATACTGATTACACATCAGATTACTGTATTGTTCAGATATTTACAACTGCTATTATAGCAGACATTATACTAATATTTACAATCAGGTATACATAATTGAGGCTTACATTATTACATTAAATTCAATGAAGTACATGCTAAGACAAATAACCCTCACAGAAGAGGGATGTCTCTGCTCCACTCACATTTCGCAAGCAGAAGGACTTATAAATATTTTAGCCCTCACAATGATTTTGTGGGGGCTTGAACCGCTACCCTCACGCTTGTGAGTGCAGCCAACCACTTCGGCCAGAGGCCTAGTGGCGGAGTAATCAAAACTTAACTTGTGAAATCATGCCAAAATGTGGCGGACCCTTTAACGGAAGGTTTTGCAAGGGGTGTTTTATTAAAACTTATAAAGGGATAGAACTAAAGCCAGAATTATCTTATCACCACTGATAGAAACTCAATCCAACACTTGAAATATCAGGATCTTGGGTTTAATGAGCAAAGTACATCATATGTTGTGATAGCAAGCACTATAACATTTTAAGATGCACCCCAAAGGTGAGTAATTGATACCTAGAACATATGGAAAAGGATAAGTTATTTAGATTTTAATATATCACTTATAAATGTTTTAATTTCAAAGGCATTATAAATAAGTCTACCTAAGTGAGTGTACGAGGTGGTGCCGCTTCCTACATAACTTGGCTAGTTACTAAAGTGCTCATGAAAACAAGGCATAAACACAGGGCCAATCCTCTTGTCAGCTAAAGAATACTTGAGAATTTGAAAGCTTATTTGTAAGATATATCTAGTTATTTGAACAAGGTTATCGGTTCAAAGTTTGTCTACTATGCCACCTTCAATAAACTGTAAGAACAAGAAATCCATCACCTATGTTACAAGAATATACATGTTGTATCACTAAGAATCAATAACAAAATTATGCGAAAGCGTACCTGAATCCATAATGCTGAATTGCTCTCTAGGGTTGTGTGGTTAGCCTTTTAGATCTACACATTCTCTTAGAGAATCCTTTAAGTTTCTCACTGCTCTCTCTGATGATGGGATGTCAATAGAAAATAGAAAGATACATGTGACCTGTGGACTATAACTACTTATATAGACAACCTTTTCCGTTTTCCATTAGGTATTCCTAATTATACCCATCATATAATTAAAATACCATTGATCTCTACACATTAAAGGCCAACATCCTAGTAGATACATTAAAACCTATAATACAAAAAATCTTAATAGATCACCTTTAATTGGGATTAACCCTATATCACAGTGTGCAACACATAATTATTCACATATAAGCTCAACGTTGGATTAAGCATCCAACAATGTTAGAGTAAAAAATCCAACAATCTCCCACTTGGGCTATATGTATAACCTTATATTTATGTTTTGTAAAATCAACCGTATAAGCTTAACCTTACTAACATTACCGAAATGTATCTATGACCAATCTGATTCATCAATTATAACAACATAGGATCAAAGCGGCCTTTGTTACAACTATCATAATTCGACCCATCAATGGTCACTATGCCAATACAACTTATTAACATGGATCATGATGTAGATGTCTAACATGAAAATTTCATGTAATGTGATCTTAACATGCCTATTTCCAACTGGTGTATCTTAAATCTTAGTGAGATTAAACTATACAAAAATAACTTGAATGGTTGAGCTACTGTTGTTATTGGAATACAACATTGCCGACTTATTGTCACAAAATAACTTGAATAGTCTATCAACACCATCTACTATAAGCAGCCCCATGACAAAATTTTGCAGGCATATTCTACGATTGGATGCTTCATAACATGCTCTGAAACTCTGCTGCCATCGTAGAAGAGGCTATAAGAGATTGTTTAGCACTATTCCAGAAGATAACATCCCCAGTTAGTAAATAAATGTAGCCCAAAGTAGATTTCATACTATGTTAGCATCTAGCAAAATCAAATTCAATATACCCAATGATCTCAAGCTAATTCGACCTCCGATATGTGAGCATGTAGTTCTTTATCCTCTGTAAGTAACGTAAGACCTGTTTGGCAACTTTCTAATTAATAAACGAACGCAATATTCGGTCACGTACAAACCTAAGCATACATCAAACCTCCTACTACTAACGCATAAGGAATCTTCTGTATTTTTTTTCTCAAAATCATTCTTAAGGCACTAATTGAGACTAAAATTGTCTCCCTTAATCACAGGGGTATCACCTGATTTGTAATATTGCATGCATATTTTTTAGGAACTGTATCAATATAGCTCCTTTGTGACAATTCAAGAATACTTCAAGAGCGATCCCGGTGTATCTATATGCCTAATACAAAAAAAGACGGCACCGAGATCTTTCATCTTAGAATTCTTAGCTAGAAATCCCTTGGTGTCGTGTAATAAGCCTATATCGTTGCTGCCAAGTAAAATGTCATTGACATATAAAACCAGAAAATATATTTGCTCCTATAATACGTATGGTATATGCAATCATTGACTAAATTCACCTCGAAATCGAATGAGATGATCACTTAATGAAACTTGAAATACCATTGTTGAGATGCTTGTTTAAGTCAATGATGAATTTCTTAAGTTTGAAAATCATATTTTTTGGGTCTCCGGACATAAATTTTTCTGGTTTCACCATATAGGTCGTCTCATTAATGCCACCATTGAGAAATGTGGTCTTCACATCCATCTGATGTAACTCAAGATCGAAATGCACCACTAATGCCATTATAATGTTGAAAGAGTTTTTCAAAGAAACCGGAGAGAAAGTCTCTTCATAGTCAATGAGACAAGACGCGCCTTTTACCTCTCCACATTGTCTTTTGAGTCATTCTTGGTCTTAAATATCCATATGCAACCAAGATTTTGCACCTTCTGACAATGGGATGAGATCTTATATGTCATTGTCCTTTATGGACTTCATCTCCTTATTCATGGTATCTATCCACTTCTGAAAGTTTGAACTTTCCATGGCTTGATGGAAATTGATTGGATTATCTTCCATCACTCTAATGTCTGCCTCATGTTCTTGGAGAAATACAATGCAGTCATCTGGCACTGCACTTCTCTTTTCTCTAATGAATCTCCTTAATGGCATAGGTTCTTGAGGTAATAGAGTTTTTTCATTTGGAACAACTTCTTGTATTGGGGGTTTTCCAACATTATCTTGATCTGTTGTGTCTTGAACAAAATCATGAATGAGACCCTGATCAATGCCAATAACACTTATAGGAATATCAACATATTCCTCTTCAAAGACAAAGTCCCTAACTGTATCTCCCCTCACAAACTCGACATCCTTAAAGAACTGAGCATTTTCCTAATCGAAAATCAACTTAGTCGTGGGATCATAAAACTTGTAACCTTGTATATTTCAGAGTATTCAATAAAATGACAACTCATTGTCCTTAAGTCCAGTTTCTTCTCTTAGGCTTATAAGGCCTTGCCGCAGCTGGACATCCCCAAACATGCAAGTGTTTTAGACTAGTCTTCTTACTTGTCAAAAGCTAGTAAGCGGTTTTGGCAGTCGCTTTAGTTGGAACTCTATTAAGGATATACACTGCAATCTTAAGTGCTTCTCTCTAAAGTGATTCTGGTAAGGTAGAATGACAAATCTTGTTCCTGACTATATCCTTAAGCATCTTATATCATTCATAATGGCCGAACTGTTGACTACTGGAGAATGTATATTTGTAAAGGATAAAATTGTCATTTTATGCTCCAAGTCTCACTAAAATTTTCCCTTTTATGTATTTAAATCTTGTAAACTTTTATTAAGTGTGTTTTATTATAATTTAAGTATTTTATATATTTTAGGGATAGTTTAGCCATTTCATGACTAACGAGAAGTCGGATAGTAAAACAAATGACATTTCTCTAACTCAAAACAATCGAAAACCTTAGGAAGAACATAAAAACGTATTTGATATTGTCACGTATATGATAATATTCACATATATGATAATATTCACATATATAGCACTATTCACAAGTAAGACACTGTTCACATATACGATACAATAACGTGACATTGATCAATGACGTGGCAGCATTCTATTAGACCAATGATGTGGCATTGGCTGATTATGTGGTGTTGATCGATGATGTGGCAACATTCTATTAGACCGAAATACTGATATGATGTTGACTGATGATGTGTTCCAACCAATGAAAGCTTGCCATGTGGTGCAATCCTGAGCGTCCGAATTGTTTTTATCTGATGGCCATGATTTATTTATAAATAGAGGGCTTTCCCCTTAATTAGACACCCCTGAATATATTTTTAGGTCCATTTTCTGTAATTCTTCCTCCATCTTGTATTTTCTACGTATTTTAATAAAATTATCATTTTACCCCTAGTTTAATTATGAGTCGTTAGTTTAGTTTTAAGCTTGGGTTGAAGGCGAATTCTCAACATGATCTATAGGCTTAATTAGGTAAGTTTATTTTCTTTTTCTCTTTGATTTATGTGATTATTTTGACTCATTATTAACAGACAGTGTATCATGTCTAGAATTTACACGGTATACTGACTCCCTAGTAAAGGATCGTTATTGTCTAGTATAATGAGCACTTAGCCCTATATTAATTAGAGAGAAAATTTCCATTTAGTATTTTACAAGTCATCTTGACTCAGTGTCGACAAAGAGTGTATATAAGCTATTTAGTGGATAGTCTTGCCACGTTGTCAACAGTAGGATTATTATCGTCTGGTACAGCGTGTTCTTGACACCACATTTAGTGGAAGATCATTGGTATCAAACACACTGAGTGCTTGATACCATATTTATTAGAGTGAGGATTATGAAGAGTATAAATACCCCCTCATGAATTAATTAGAACTAAAAAAGAAATATTAAGCTCATGGTGAATGTTGAGTGTGAACCCAGAGATTCAAGTGTTTCATTCACATTGTTTTCATCTTTAATTCATTCTCGCCATTTTATTTTAAACCTTAAGATAAAAAAAAATCACTTCCAACCAGTTCAATTTACACCTAGAAAATTAATCCTACGCATAATTAAAACTACCTGCTCGTGGGATCGACACTCGTCCCCACAAAATCTATTCTACAATAGATTTGTGCACTTACTAGTACAATAAAATTTTCACAACAAGAACCCAACATAGTGTACTGTGGGACGATACTGCATTACTCTAGGAATTTAACAAACAACTCTGAATGTTGTTCACCTAAACCATCATTTCTGTCATAATATTTGCCACCACGGTCAAATCTAATGCTTTTAATTCTTTTGGCAAGTTGGTTCTCAAATTCAATCTTAAAATTTTTTGAATATATCCAAGGATTGTGACTTTTCATGGAGGAGATATATATAGGTATATCTAGAAAAATCATCTATGAACGTCATAAAGTATTGTTGACCATTCCAAGCAGCCATAGGAAATGTCCCACAAATGTCTGTATGTATGAGTTCTAAGATATCTAAAATCCTCTTGGCTATAAATCTCCTTTTATTAGTTTGTTTCCCCTTGATATAGTTAACAAAGATATTAAAATCTATGAAATCCAAAGGGTTAAAAATTTCATCTAACACAAGTCCCTCTATTCTCCGTCTGGAGATATGACCCTATTTCCTGTGCCATAACACATCCAAATTCTTATAGGTTAATTTTCTCTTTAGGCCTCGTGTACTTAATTACAAGGATTTATTAAATGAAGCAATCATATCAAGCATATAAAGATTCTCATTGCCTGACAAAGAACCAGAATCAACCAGTTTTGGATCATGAAACAAACTGAATTTTTCATGTCCAAATGAACAAGAATAACCATATTTGTCCAAACTGGAAATAAAAATCAAACTTCGTCTAAAAAGCAGAACAACAAATGTTTCATCAAGATCCAAATAAAATCATATCTTTAATAATAATCTAAATTTTCCAATTGTTTCAACTTCAACATTCTTGCCATCACCCACATAGATGTATCTCTTACCATCATTGAGCTTTCGGCAATTTAAGCAAGCTTGCATAGACATACCGATGTGAGTGGTTGCACCAAAATCTATCCACCAAGTATATCTAGGTACCGAAGTTAAATTAACCTCAAAATAAATCAAACCATTCCCTTCGGCTTGGTAAAAGAAACAACTAGTGGCTTTTGGATCATCCGATTTCTTTTGTTGTTTCTTTTGAGGTGTTGTATCTGTAGCTTCCTTATCCTTCTTCCTTTTTTTACCTTTGTTCTTGCCCTTAGAGGTAAAGGTTAGGTGAGCACTTTCTCCTTATCTTTCTTCAGCCTATCCTTTCTTAAACACAATGTGATATGAGCTCATTCAGATATGAAGTCTCTTTCTAAACCTTAAACTGGTAAAACTGTGTTGGTAAAGATATGCCTTTATCCGCATACCTCATTAAAATTAGTTTTTTTTAAGAGCATATAAATTTAAGCCTTTTTGTTCTTGACAAACCTCTGTTCAATCTGTGCAAGGAACTCCTTAGTCGTAGTTATTTTTTTTAGTCATTGAGCCCTGATACTTCTGG
>NW_006261964.1:19671703-19929164 GCF_000493195.1 Citrus x clementina
TTTCTTTTTATCATCAGGGGTACTATTATTCATAAGACGTGGAGGAGAATCAATCCTTAATGCAAAGTTAAGATCCATGACTACGAGAACTATTAAGAGGTTCTCTTACCATGATTTGAAGTTAGATTCATTTAGCATAGGAATAGAATTGATGTTGACAGTAATATTAGTAGCAGAGAAACTGAACAGAGAGCAACAAACAAACAAAACAAGCTCATATTAGCATAAAACAAAATAAATTCAAATAAAGGTAAACCTCATCTCAAGATATCAGACACTCCATTAATATTCTATCTTTAGACATATAACACATAAAATAATTTTTTAAAAATAAAATTTTAAGTAATTAAATGAATTATTTATTTTTTAAATTTTATAATATTGTAATTCTTCATTAAATAATAAAATAATTTAAAATTTACATATATAAATTTATTTAAAATGAGATAGCATTTAACGAACAATATGGACAAGAGGGAGAAATCAATAATTATAACGGAATGAGAACAGAGAAACATGAATAAATCATTTAAAGCAAATAGCAATCATATCTTCTCTCATAATTGGTGAATTTAACAGCTTTAGGATTGCTTATCCTGCGCCCACCATATAATCTTAAAAACATAAATTTTTTTATCCCATTGGATCATAAGATTAGTTCGGGTATGATTTAAGTTGTCAAACCAATTACTCTTAATAACTTGTCAACGTAAAAATCATATTAATATAATAAAAAAATTAAATTCAATATTGCAAATGCGAAAGAGTCGTTACAAATTTATCATCACAAAACAAATAAAATATTTTGTAAACAATTATTTTTTAAAGTAATTAAATATTTAGTTAAATGAATTATTGATTTCTTTAATTTTTATGATATCATAATAATTCATTAAATATTAAAAAATAATAATTTTAAATTTATGTATATAAACTTATTTAAAATAAGATAGCATTAAACGAATGATTTATTTATATTTTAAAATTAAGTTAGTATTTAAATTTTTAAATAATTTTCATAAAATATAATTAATATATAATTATAATAGAAATATGGGATAAAAATATATTTCATAAATAAAAGCAATAATTTATTTATATTTTATTAACATCAATTCATGTGGATTTTAATAATAATTAATATTTAATATTCGCTAGCATTTGGTGGAAATTTTTCATATTTTATTTTGATTGCTAAAACCTAGCTCATGAGCTGAGGATTGCTTCAATTAAACATATATATATATATATATATATTGTTAGCTCAACATTTATTTTAGCCATTGTGTGACAATATTCTTAATAAATGTGTCATGTTAGATAAATAATGTCATTTAGGTTTTGTCAGGTCAAAAGATAGTATGGATTTCACTCTTGCATAAGATAACTCTAAATAAAATGATTTTCTAATGTATCGAATTGAAGTTTTCCCTTGAGGTGGTAAAGAATCAAAATTCTAGCTTAAACTCATCATCTAGCTTGATTCCTTGTTTCTTATATATCGATTTTCTATTTTTCATTTTGAAGAAAACTTTGCTTCGTTCCCAGGAAATTCTGGATACTCTCCCAATCTTGCAAGTCTTATTCATAAGATCAAAGCATAGAGACTTGTTTTATTGGAGGCTGAGGTTTATCAATTCACCTTAGTTGCCTTGAAAAATTTAAGTAGAAAATATAATGGGCCAAGCCTTGAAGACATTAGCTTCTGGTAATTCATTTTGTCCCTCATCTTTCTCTTTGCATTACCATTTTGTTTTTTTTTTTTCTCTCTCGGAAGGTTTATGAAGCGCATTTTGACTTATTTGATCATGATAAGAGTTTAAAATTTCATTTAAAAAAATATTGTCGGAAACTTATTGATTTATTACATAATATTGCAATATTTGTCATCCATTGCCTCATTCTTCAAACTGATAGGGCTTTGATCTTCCAATCCTACTTATCATATAGAATTATGTTATTAGCATTAAAAACTTAAAAGCTGCAGTAGAATAATGATTTTTAACTAATTGGTATAGTTCTGAAATCCCGTTTCTTCAATTTCGTAAAAATCTATGGCATTAGCATTATATATCTCATTAATGATGATGTAAAAAATTATTTATTATCAAATACTTGGTGTCACGAACCGGTGAGACGACTCCGCCCTCGGGCTCGAGGTTTTAATCTTTTCGCAGTAGCACCCTCGTTTACTTCGGCTTTAATAATGAATAAACTTCCTTCGTTGAAACCCAGATTGTGAATACCATTTGCTGCTGCAGAATAAACAAATTTTGTTCCCAAATTTATGAGCGCATCATTACACTTTATCATTATTCTTAATTTATATATATAATGCTGCATTTTCTTATAATTTACAAAGCTAAGATCTCATTAGCATTATATATCTATGGCATTAGCATTATATATCTCATTAATGATGATGTAAAAAATTATTTATTATCAAATACTTGGTGTCATGAACTGGTGAGACGCCCTCGGGCTCGAAGTTTTAATCTTTTCGCAGTAGCACCCTCGTTTACTTCGGCTTTAATAATGAATAAACTTCCTTCGTTGAAACCTAGATTGTGAATACCATTTGCTGCTGCAGAATAAACAAATTTTATTCCCAAATTTATGAGCGCATCATTACACTTTATCATTATTCTTAATTTATATATATAATGCTGCATTTTCTTATAATTTACAAAGCTAAGATCTACGTCACACGTTTTTTTTTTTTTTTAATTTAACGTCTCTCATTTAATTTTGAAAGGAAGCGAGGAAAAGAAGGTCAAAGAGATTGGTCCAATAGTAGAACAATGTTATGAAGTTTACATTGCTGGTAGCAGAAAGGCTCTGACCTCAGCAGACTTCTACCAAGCTGTATGCCAAACTATCGAGTATTTTTCTTACACTTCTCTATTCGTCATTTTATTTTTTTTATAATTTAGAATTAAAATATTTGAATTTCATATGCCATTGAAATTAAGAAAGTTAACAATGGATGGAGAAATTAATGCCACAATTTTTATTCTACGCACAGAGAAATCAACAAAAGTCTTGGCAGCTCACAGTTCCGTGTACCCCAGACTGAAACACTTCAGGAAGCTTATGAGGTAAGCAATTTTCCATGACTATTAGTCTTTAATATATAAAACTGTACTGAGAGAAAATTATCAAAACCCTTTTCTGTTCAGTAAATTAATCATTTTCCCAAGTCTCCATTAATTTTTAGATTTTGTATCCCTTTACTATTTTACTCCTGATGCGGTAGAATTCACAAAAATTTATTAATAAAAAATGTTGATGAGTTATTTTTTTAAAAAGAAAAAATAAAAGTAAAGTTTGAAAAACCCCAATTTACTTTCTTTAACCTTTATCTCTCTATTTAAAATTGGGTGATCAATTAAGGAAACTTTCTTTTTAAAACAATTTATAGTGGAGTTTTGATTGTTTTTCCAAACATGCACATTTTTTTTCAAAGAAAAAAAATATAAATGGGATTGAAAAATCTAATCCACTAATTATTAACTTTTGTCTTTATTATTACTCGAATTTCAATAATCACAAGTGCAAAATGTATTTACAATCAATTGAACTATTCTAGCCAAAGTTGGTTGGTGTGAGTGATTCGGCACTCTCATTCCTTAAGAGAGATTAGGGGTTAAAACTCCGCTCTCGTATGAGTCACTATTTTGGCCAGTACTTTATCCTTTACGGGTCGACCCGGTGCGGACATGAATTAATATTGGTTGTGATACGGACTTAAATGCGCCTCCCACAATTGGAGCACACTCAGGACCACCTCGTGATTCAAACCAAAAGAAAAAAAAAATCAATTGAACTATTCTCCAATAACATTTTCCTAAAATACATATGATGAACGAATACTTTACTTTTTTTTATTTTTTTATTTTTTTATTTTTTACAGAAGCACCACAAAGGGAAAGGAAAATCATTGACGAAGGACGAATTTGAAAAGATAATTAAAGAATTGATAGTTGATACAGGATTAACAGGTTTTGGCGCAAAGGACATAATATTTTACATGTTTGGCGTACCAATAACAGCACTGTTTATAAAGCAAAGGGTAGCGCCAAAAGCAGTTCCTAACGATATCTTTATTCCAGTTGTCACTTCGGCCACTGTCTTCCTTCTCGCCAAACTTAATAAGATATGAATTATGAAGCATGCGCCGCATATTGGTTTATTACTGTTCAAACGGTACGATTCTCATTAGTTCCAGTCAGATGACAAATTAATTGAATTTTTTATATATTTATTTATGATTTGGATGCAATGTACAATAAGTACACATGTTGCTTTGTCGATTAACTTCGCCGCTAATAATGATTCCGAGTTGTGATTTGTGAGAATTTTTTTTTTAATTACATGACTCTTAGATGAGATTTGAACTGATATTTATTGTTAAGTCCATTATTTATAGAGTTGGCATCTTATGATAAGTTTAGTTAAATTGAAATTTTATTTATTGTATATCTTGTAATAGAGATTAATTTTACATGACTCTTAGATGAGATTCTAATTTATTAAGAATATTTGTTTCTTAATTTAATTAGATATCTAATTTAGAAAGTCTATTAATGATGAGATTCTATAATTGGCGCATGAGATCTATTTAGAGCAAGAAATTGTTTCAAATAAGAAGTTCATTAAATGCTCCAGATATTTTTGGGAGGCAAGTAAGGGAAGAAGATTAGATGTATTTCTATTCAGATTCATGAGAATTATAAAAAGAAAGAAACTCTTATTTGGAAAGAATTCAAATCTTTTAAGACTTGTTATTTTGGTGAAACCCTAGTGCCTATATAAAGAGAGGTATTTCACAATTGAAGGCACGCACAACACAAAACATAAAGTAGAGAAGCAAAATTCGGCCTCCTCTCTAGAGAATTCGGATTTGGTGCATAATGTTTGGTTGATTTATTTATTTATCTTCATTTCATCTCTGTGGGGAGTCTATGTGAATGTTGGATTATTAGACGTTGAAGAATTGAAGAATTACTATTAATCATTTTGCAAAAGTGCCTTAAGGATCGTGGATCAAGAGGGGTAGCAATTATTCAAGAGAAGCAGATTCAATTTAAGGTTGAGTAAATTGCATGGTAATAAACTGTAAGTGATAGTCTTAAGTTTGGCAAATTCATAGGTTGTAACATCTCAACTTAGTGAATTACTTTTCATGTGGGCATGGTCTCATGGATGTAGGATTGATTAATCTGAACCACGTAAGAATCTTCGTATCATTTATTTTCTGAAATTTATTGTATTTTTAGAAAATTAACATTTTTTATGTGGATTGATTAATCTGAACCACGTAAAAATCTTCGTGTCATTTATTTTCCGAAATTTATTGTATTTTTGGAAAATTAACATTTTTTATGTGGATGAACAGTAATCATAAACAGTAATCGTAAACAGTAACTATGAACAGTATTTCTGAAAATTAATTAAGTTGTGAATTTTTTTTTAATTGCCTACATCTATTTGTGATAGATTTAAATTCCTTTCATTTATAATCAGACAATTACTAAGACTTGTTAAAAAAATTAAACCCCCATAACTCATGTGCGGATTCAAACCACTACCCTTACAGTTGTGACGGAGTGGTTCTAGCCACTCAACTTGTGACTTGTGAGATTGATTGCAAAGTCTTTCTTATCTTTCTGGCCTGCTTATGAAGCCCATGGCACGGTCCTAGTATTTTTTAGTTGATTTGAGCTTCTAACATCATTTTAAAACTCTTATCAAATACTTTTTAAATTTATAACTCTTTCTTTGAGAAAAATTATAAAAAAAAGTACAAACAATTATAATAGAGTTTAATTAATTTTACTATCATCTAGAATAAATAAAACTAAACTATAACCATACTTTTTTTTAAAAGAAATCTTTTTATTAAGAGGTTTATTTCATCATTGATTCAGATTATTTTGATTTTGTAAAAAAAATAAATACTATCATATATTAAGATTTAAAAATTGTTGGAGTTCATGATTTAAAAGTATTTTAACTTTAATTAAATTCATAATAGTCCTTTTGTATAATTTTTTCTAGCTATGTAAGTATTGCAAATATGGCTGCAGAAATGAAATTTTGTAAGGATATTAAAAGGGTGTGAAAAGCATTACTCACTTCCGCCTCAATATATAGCCCAAGAGGTCTCGTATTAGATTTTGGAACAGCACGAGCATCCTGTGGCATATATGTTATGGAGTTGATTTTATTATAGGGATTCGGATTTAGTGCAAAGCTAAGTTTTTACTCAACTTTTAAGAATCTTATCACACCTGTACACTTACACTACTAACGGTTAGGATTATTTTCCTCTCTTTCTTTTCTTTTACCCAATTTTCTCTTACCTAACAAAACATGCTTTTTATAACTTACCGTTTATTTTCTTGCTCAAAGCACAAAACTTAGGTCCACAAACAAATTGAATGAACATCTTTTTTCTTTTCTAAATTTTTCTTTTCATCAACTCTTTACAGCATTTGTATTTTTTTTTTTTTGTTGATCATTTGGTGTTGATGGTACTATCTCGAAATCTCATTGTTTGTTATTTTTCTATTCAATTCTTCAATTTAATTATCCATTCATGGTTATGCAACTTTGAAGCTTACTTCATGGTCAATTTTTGTGGTTTTAACATGCATTTGTGCAAAAATAATTTTTAGATGTATTTCATGCCTGCCACATGTTTGATAAAAGTTCTCATTGAAAAAGAGAGAGAGAGAGAGAGAGAGAGAGAGAGTTAGCCATAATTTTAATACTCATTTTGATTCAGGTCAGATGAAGTGTTGCAAAATGAGATTGTTGACAGAGAGAAGCATTGATGAGGAGATTGTTTTGAATAAAGTAATTGGTACCTCAAATACTACAGAGGTATCTTCAGAGATAGTGAATCCAAAGAGAAGATGAGGCATGTCTGTCAAATACTGCTGATGTATTCTTAGTGGCCGTTGGTTTTTGGCTTTGGCTTTGGCTAGGGATGTTATGTACATGCCATGTTTGTCATTCTCATTGTATAAAATACATATAATAAAGGGAAAATGTAATGATTTTTATTGTGTACAATTATAATCTAATAATAAAATTATTTTAGATGTATATTGGCATCTGAAGTTCAATTTCTGTAAAAAGTTTGTTCTGTTTCTTAAATAGCTTTCAATTGAGCTAAGTTCTGCTTGTCCAAAAGAATAAAATGTAAAGTTTCATGAGTGCATCAAATGTAAGAATGCACATCTGATGAAGTTTAAAAACTACTTAAAATTTAGCATTTTTCAATCTACATAATACATGAATTCAAGCAAACAAAACTTTAAATCAATTTAACTCATCAATTAAAATATAAAAGGCGGAAAGTGAAACAGGTGCAAAAACTTATCTTGAAGACCATACTGCAATAGCAGATGCATTACACATGATAATTTTCTTCAGTTAATCTTTAAGAATAAAAATTTAGCATTAGGAAAAGAAACAATATGTCATTCATTTATGACATTTCATTAAAACAAAGATTGTTATTTGAAGCTTGAGATTCCTGACATGTAAATGAAAATCTTGTTAAGTTTTGATAAAACAAATCTTGAAAGCTGGTCTGGTCTGCTGAGATTGTTCATAAGGGAGATATGGCACCAAATTAGGCACATCTTCTACTATGAAATAAATGTCTTATCTAATAAAGTTTCAAAACTAAATAAAATTTAACATATGTCAATCTACATAATATGAAATCAAGCAAAGAAAACTTATCTGGAATACCATATTACAACAGCAGATGCGGTACTCATAATAATTTTCTTCAGTTAATCTTTAAAAATAAAAATTCAGTACTAAGAAAATAAACAATATGTTGTTCATTTATGACATTTTATTAAAACAAAGCATTGCTATTTGAATCTTGAGAGTCTTGAAATGTAAATGAAAATCTTGTTGAGTTTTGATAAAGCAAATCTTGAAAGCTAGTCTGATGAGATTGTTCACAGGAGAGATACAGCACCAAACTAGGCACATTATAACCTTGTGGTGGCTTTTCCAACTAGAAGAACAATTTAGAAAACTCTTAAGATGTTACAAAATTAAATAAATATCAATACTGAATTTTAAAAAGGGATCAAAAGTACTTACTAAATATGAATGGAGAACCATTGATGAACGAAGAGTGCTATTAACTGCCGGAACAGATTGAATGGGTGCCTACAAATATTTAATGTAAATTAATCATTTATTTGAATTATTTATTTTAAAAAATTAAACATTTGGTTTGATGAATAAGATAACTACATCACCTGAGACATCTGAGAGTGCAACTGACAATTATATAATTTCTTTTTCTTTGCTAACACAATCTCTAAACCACTTTTAAATGTACATCTTCCTCGAGGTGACTCTTTCTCTTCTAGTCCTTTTCCTTCGGCAATAGTAGCATTTTGTTGAACATCCATTTTAGTACTACTTGAGTGTTTAATAGGAGGAGAGTTTTGAATTTTTTTAATTTTATTACCATCCATTTTTAAACTCAAAAAGGTCTTCAATCAGCTTTGCCAATTTAATTGCATGCTCATTCGCCAACTTGTATGTTTTTTCACTCTCAGAAGCTCTACTTGAAATCCTGGTGAAGGTGGAACATAAAGCTCTATATCTACATGTCCGCTGCAACTTTGGATCAACTTGAATTTCACGCCCGTACAATCTTGAACAAATTCAGCTCTTGCTTGTTTTGTCTATCTTTTTAAGATATACTGGCTGGGAAGAAATTCTTTGATATCCATCACATCTCTAAGAACCCTAATCATATGACTACATAAAACCCCTTTCTTCTCAAACATCATACAACTACAAGATAATATATCATCAATCTCCCTTTTTACAGATCGGTTTTTAGAGTGCTTGTCCATACTAATTGTGTAACGTAAACATTCTCCTTCTATTACAGAATTTTGTATAGACAAATCAATGGCTTCCTTAAGCTTATCTTGAAACTCTTGAAATATTATTTTTGTATAAACTTCTCTTGCTTGTGCAAGTATTTTAACATACATTATCATGTTAACTAGCCTGTAGCATAAATCGTACTCTGCTTCCAACTCCTTATACCTTTTATCATTAATTATCCTCTTGATATGCATAAAAAATTGTGGTACATTGAGGTCTGACTTGAGGTAATCTTTTAAACTAGCATTAAAACTCTCAAATATAATTGGGTACAATTAATTTCAGTTGACCATGCTTTCTTGTTATATGCATAAGCCCATTTCTCCGTTAACTCAAATATAATTTCCAACCAGTTATTATCACGCACATTACACTCCTCAAGTATTGCATTCCAAGCACTCAAAAACTCATTTTCCTCGTCAATGGACTTCATGAACATAGATAATGCACTTTTTACCCCTTCAGGACCTTTGAAAACATTATTTACATGCTTCAAGGCATTTTGCATTATATGCCGTGTACAAAGCCTATGGTTTGTGTTAGGCATTACATGAAAATAGCTTTAGCCATCACAACATCCTAATCTATAAAGATTGTTTTTGGTGATTTCCCAGACATTGCCTTTAAAAATGTTTCAAACAATCATATAAATGAATCAACAGTCTCATCATACATCAAAGTTGTCCCAAATATAACTGTCACTCGATGATTATTAAAATCCAACAAAAGTTGCGAATGGTCGATTTTCTTTATTTACTTTGTAAGTTGTATCAAAACTTACAACATCTCCAAATTGGCCATAATCAATAATCATCTTAGCATCTGCCCAAAATATATTTGTGATCTGTTCCTCATTGTTTAGCTGCATAGAGTAGAAAAATGATAAATGATGGATTTTTTAAAGTTTCATCAGAAAAATATTTCAATAAATACCTCGCTTCTCAGTATGCTAAGTTTTTCTGTCTCCTTATTCTAGGATAATTCTTTTGATCTAGTTTTGTGAATCCAAGAGATTCTCGCCCTCCTACTTGCCTGCCGATTAACTCATATGCAGATTTAAGTGAAATTTCAGATTGTTCAGCCAAGTCTACTTCCATTGCTTGCGAAGCTGTTATTTTTCCTTTGAGAAGGTAACATGTGGGCAAACTCTTGCATTATAAGCTGATGGTTATGAGACTCAATAAAAGATTAATAAACCAATTATTCTTCTTCCTATTTAGCTTGATAAATAATCCAGCATTACACCATGTTCTTGTCTCTGCTCTATATTTTACTTTTGGAAGACCTGTTTTGGATTTCGATTGATAACCTTGTTTGCAACAAACAAATACCCTTGATGTAATTTCACTAGTTTGCTTATTCTTAGCGTGGGTATCCTTTAAGGCATACTTATTATAGAATTCATATGCAGTTCCTTCTGAATCAAACTCCATGCCTAGTCTTGGTTTACAGGATAAATCAATTGAGTATTTTGAAATAATCTTTATTGCAGGCATTTTAATCAATGGAAAAAATATTCACAAAAAAATAAAACTAATCTTGCCGAATTTTGCTCTTTCCGAAGTGCCTTCAATTAATATCACGATGATGATGGAAGAACTAGTGTTGGTTGAATCACTAAGTTATTGTAGTGTTGGAGTACTCCTATCTCTATTGGTGGTAAAAGAAAGATGACAAAAAAGCTATTTCATCAGTTCTGAAACTTGAAGGCAGAGAAGGAATTGGTGGGAGTCCGTTAATTTGATTCATCTTATAATAAGCATTAAATCCAATTAATGGTAAAGAGGGGTTGAAAGAAAACACAAGGGGAGAGAAAAAGGCGGTATAATTATTCCAATACGGTGTATTTTTGGAAAAGTAGAAAAAATTTAAAAGGGAACAAATCTTAGCCATTAATAGGTAAAGTAGACAGGTGTAATAAGCTCCTTGAAAGCTAAGGCAGAAGTTAGTTCAGTACCGAATCTGAATCCTTATTCTAGAGTCAATTAAGGCAGTGTTTATTTTTTGGAGTGGGAGTGTGGAGTGTGAATTCCTCCCACTCCAGTATTTACTTACTTTAAAAAAGAAGGGAGTAGGAGTGGGAATCCGTGGATTCCACCCAATTTTAGAGTGGGGAGTGGGATTCTCACTCCTATGGGGAGAGGTGGGAGTGAGAATCCACTCCCCCCTCTTCCCATTTTATCCTTATAAAAATAAATAAATAAATAATATTTAATAAAATAAATAAATAATATCATATTTAATAAAATAAATAATATCATATTTAATCAAATAAATAATATCATATTTAATCAAATAAATAATATCATATTTATTAAAAATAATAATTATATTATATTTAAATTAATAATATTAAACATTAATTTTAATAAATATTAATTATTTATTTAATTAATAATAATAAATATTTTATTCTAAAAAAATATTAATTTTGTACTATATTATCAATAATAATATTTCATTTGTGTTGCTATTATTAATAATTTTTATTCACATAATTTAAATTAAAATTAATAAAAAATTATAATTTACATAATTAAGAATATTAGTAATTATTATTAATTTATAAATATAATAAAATATTTATTTTATTTTCCAAATATATTTTTTATTAATTTTTTAATTACAAATTATAATACTGTACATAAGGATAAAATTATAATTTAAAATAATTTACTCCCAATCCAAGACAAAGTAAACAAATAATTAGGATTCTGATTGACAATCCATACTTTCATTTAGTCTAAGTAAACACCCTACTCCCACTCCCACTCCACACTCCTAATCCAAGAATTCTCACTCCTCAGGATTCCCACTCAAATCTAAAAAGTAAACGCAGCATAAAGTAACAATATTGCTCGCTTCCATAAATTTAATTAATGGTTTTTCATGAGTTTGAATTTTTGACCGAAAAGATAGAGACATGTGTTAGGATATGAACATGGAGCACTAAGCAGAAATGGCACTTAGGCTTCATTAAGGATCCCTGAGGAAGGAGGACTAACCGCGAGGACCAAGTGAATAAAAGCAGGAGACACTAAGGTCAAATTAGAGGTATCAAATCTTAAAAGATATTCCCCCTTTTTTTAAGCTCTTAATTAACCATCAGACCTTTAAGGGATGTGGTAGTGCATCCACTAAATATCACCCACTTCAAGGAATCAACGAGAAAGAGGGACCCATGAACTTTAACTTGTGTGGTAAGCTTGTTTGACATTCTCCAACCACTATCATATAAAAATGTGGTACTGGATGTGATTAGCTCACAAGAATTAAAGCACCCAACTTATCTGAGGTTCCTCTTTGAGGTTCTTAAGCACCCACTGAAGGTGCACCACCTCTAAAATGATCTTGGTGCTTACCAAACCGATGCAAGCCATTAATCAAGGAGTCACACGTGGCTAGTAGTAAAAAGTATCTCAATGGCTCTAATATTTGAAAAAGAGGCACAAATACCATTATGTCTCTACATAAGGAGAGAAGTGCCAATGGGTTCATGCCATGTGTTTGGTTGGACCAAAGATGCCCTTGGGGCCATGTAGTTCTTAATTTATTAAAATCTATTTCCTATCTACCAAGAATACATGATACTAATGGTTAACGATGTTCTATTGTTATAAATCATGTGAAGCCAAAATTAAAAATATTAAAAGCATAAATGGCTATTATCCAACGATCAATCTCGTTTTTTTTAAAAATGCAAAAATTATTTTTTCTTTACATAATTCTATCAAAGTTGACTTTTTTTTCACTCAACTTCTGTCATCACTTTGTTAAGACCTTGTTAATGTCACAGAAGTAAAATTGTGATTTTACCTAAACAACATCATTTAAACGCGATATACCTTTTTTTTTTTTTCTCATCTAGAAAGCTCCTGAAAATCTGCATTCATGGCCAAACAGTAGGGTAAAGGATGACCTCTACCAAAATTTGGAGAACGGGATGTGAACAATCCTACATTAGTTGAAGGACTTACAATGATATTTAATAAAGTTAGAGATGAACAGAAATCAAATGTTGCTAACACTGTTGGGGGAGGCAGCCGTCACAGAGGAACGTCACAAGAATACATAATGAACAATATCAACATGCTCTGACTAAAAAATGGTTTTGTTGTTTCTAAATCTACATATGCTAGCGTCTAAGATGGATATGATACGATGGTTAAAAGTCATGGGTGAATCTTAAAGTGACAAGATGGAGCAACTTATGATAGTTTTTTTTTTCTTTTATCCCTGCAAATTGTTTTATATATATATATATATATCTTTTATGTTAATTCTATTGCACTATATTGTTCATGTTTTATGTAATCTATGAGTAAAAAGAAAGATGATAAGCATAAGAAAACTGCTAAAACGTCTCATGTACTTTGTGTAAATATTTTTGATGACTTTGTGAAGCCATAAAGTTTGATTATAATTGTCAAAGGATTGGAGTTTTAAGTGTTCGCTTTGGTCAAAACGAGTGGAAACATATAATGCAATCAAGAGTTTGATAAAATGTTGCAAAGAGTTATTTAAATTTGGGTTGTCGTTCTAATAGTTATAAATATGCAAACGATTAAATTGACCATTATTAACATAGTTTTAGGGCAAAAATGTCGTTTGACAAATATGCTGGTGATTTAGATGAAGGTGAGATTAACCTAACTATCCGTTTTAGATGAAGATGAGATTAATCTAGCTATCTCTTCGAAAGAATTGGTTATATGTGAGTTGGAATTGAGGTGAAAAGAATTGTGAATCAAATTGAAAATGGCTTGCAATTTGCTGTGCTCCTGAATTTGGAAGCTTATAAGAAATGGGCCTGAGTAAGTTGGGCTGTCATGGGTTGCGTGTATGCTGATTCGCTGATGTATTGGATAATGTTGCATTACTGACATGGCAGATTAATGACATCATGTGGTACTTGGCATGTCACATGGTGCTCATGTGGCCGTTGACACAAGCAGCTGATATGCTTTAACATCTTGTGACTTGCAGATGATGTGACAACACATATGGCAGTAATGTGGGAGGCCCTTAAAAATGTTGGAATAAAATTGGATGGTGAAAAATACAAAAATTGAACACTTGGATGCTAGGTCACAACAATTTGATCTTTTCATAAAATAGTTGTCAGTCTTAAGTAATTTCTGTGAAATTGCGATGAACTTGGCTTGACTTACATGAAGATGAGATTAATCAAGTTAATTCTTAGTAATAATTGGTTGGATTTAAGTTGGAATTAAAGTTAAAAGAGCTGTGAATCAATTGGAAGATAGCTTGTAATTTGTTGTGCTATTGCATTAGAAAGCTTTAATGAAATTGGCCTGAATAAGTTGGGCTATCATGGACTGGATGTGTACTGATCCACTGATGTCATCCATAAAGCCATGGTGATGTGGCGTGCTGACATGATAGATTGGTAGGGTGAGGTAGGACCTAACGGGTGACATGGTGCTCATATGGCTATTGACACAAGTGGTTGACGTGGCTCATACATGTGACATTGAGGTGGTGGGCTAGTAAATATCTTGGAATAAAATTAGTAGTTTGGATGATGAAAAATACAAAAATTGAACGCTCAAATGCTAGCTTGAAAAAATTTAATCCACTTGTAAAGATGAGATTAATCTATTTATATCTTGATAGAGCTCGGAACTAATTTGCAAATAGCTTGCAATTTACTATGCTTCTGAGTTTGGAAGCTTTAAAGAAATGGTCTTGGATAAGTTGGGTTGTCATGGGCTGAATCTGTGCTAATTTACTGATGTCATCAATCACGTAATGCTGATGTGACAGTGCTGACGTGACAAATTAGTGGCATGATGTGTGACTTGGCAGGTGACATGGCACTCATGTGGCTGCTGACATAGGCAGCTTACGTGGCTCAATATCTAGGGACCTCTAGTTGACATGGTAATACATCTAGTAGTGAGGTGATGGGCTATTATAAACATGTTGGAATAAAATCAGCAGCATGGATAATGAAAAATATAGAAATTGAATACTTTGATGCTAGCTCACAACAATTTGATCTTCTTGTAAAATAATTGTCAATCTTGAATAATTTTAATGAAATTGTGATGAACTTCGTTTGATTTAGATGAAGATGAGATTATCTAGTTAAGTCTTATTAAGAATTAGTTAGATGTGAGTTTGGAATTGAGGTGAAAAGATTTGTGAATTAATTGGAAAATAGCTTTCAATTTGTTGTGCTCTTACTGATGTGGTAGATTGGTTGCGTGAGGTGGGACTTAGCAGGTGACATGGCACTCATGTGGCTGCTAACACTTGCTCAACATTTTAGGACCCACAAATGACATCATCAGCTATCCAAAGTTGAACTCAAGACCTAATGGTTGTAACTTGAACTCTTCGTCGTTGCACTAAGACCCATTCTTGATATTGTACATAATAAAATATTCTATATTACATCACCAACTATTAATATCTATTCTAATCCTAATTTATTTTGAAATTACCCTTTCATAACTTTGATCTAATATTACAAAAAAGTTGTAATAATTATAATTAATTGCCAGAAAAAATTGACTAACAAATACAAGTTAAGGATTTTAATTGTAATATAAATCATGACCAATACGACACTCCCACATATAAAAAGTCAAAAGTAAAAGAAAAATAAATTTTAGTCACACCATTTTCACCTCTCTCACTATTTGAATTACTTTAAGTCTTCAAGTGTGGTCTTCATCCATTTTAGTCACACCATTGGCTTGACCATCAAAGTGTCATCGCATGCATGATCTCTAACAACTCTCTTTTCCTTTTTAAGTTTTGTGTTTACTAACCTTAATCAACAGCTCAAAGAATCAAAGGAATTCATAATAGTAACCTAAATTATTAATAATCATATGTCTTTGATGTTGTCCTAATCAACCCAAAGACAAAGCCTTTTCTCTAATGTTTTAGCTTATAAAAAATGGGCTAAAATATTTAGCACCATCTATGGAGATCATGCAAAAAGTCAATGTTCTAATTAGGGTTTGTCTTCATATAAGAGCCACGTTTTTCTTGTAATATAACATGGGAAGCACAAAGTGGTGAGAAAGAACACCAAGAGTAAGTACCCATTAAGTAGGTAAAAGAGTTTTGCGACCACCCAAGCTTTGAAAGAGCCAAAGCCAAAGCTTCGACAAAAGGAGTCTCCACTTACAAGGAAAGATGGTGTGAACATCGTTGTAAAAAACATTCGGTCCATGCTTTAACTAGACCGTGCGGGTGATTCTTGTCAAAATAACACCTTCATTCGAAAGATAGTGAGTCAAAATGTGGCAAGACCAGCTCCTTGCCAAAGCTTTCTAGAAATGACCAAACTGGAGGTTGTTCCCAGCAAGGAGTTTACTTCCACGGAACGCCAAGATAGTTGTAGTTCTAGGAGTCATGAAAAAAGATAAAAACAGGCAAAAGAAGGCTTTCTAAGGAAAAATTAATGGACATGGTACTTAATCTTAAAAAAGAATTAAAGTGATGAAAGAAGAGAACTACACACTGAAATAGAAGGCAAAAGCAAAGAGCGCATAAGGACATGAAACACAATTAAAAAGAAAGAGCACGCTATGTACCACTTCATCATGAAAGAAGGCTCCTTGACTTTTTTATTTTACGAACTATGAAGAGCTAAACAACTCTTCAGAGAATATCTTCTACTTGGTTATGAACAAAAGGATATTTAGAAATCTTGCAAAAATAAAGCAGTTCGTGAAATAATGAAAGAAAAATAAGAATATTGTGACTTTCACCATGATTGGGGGGCTATAGTACCATTGAGTGTTTTCGACTATATGAAGAGATACAATACCCAATCTATAAAAGATACTTACGACAGTGCTTTCTAGATATAGTAAGGAATTAAAATATCCAAAAGGTGAATGATGAGAATAAGCCCTACATACCGGAACCCATAGAAGAAGACTTAATAAACAGGTCAAATAACAAACACTTAGTCAATACTATAAATGAAGGACCTATTGTAACTGGGGAATTAGGAAAAAACGAAACACTCGCTGCTTATGTCCTTTTTCTGGAGAAGATACCATGGGGGTTAGGCAACCTTATAAGGTCATGCTAGAGTTAATATGAAAGTTGTGGTAGAAGATATCAATAAGAACCTAATTGACATTATATGCTCTATTAACATAATATTTAAGAGCATTCTAAACAAAATAGGCCTAAGTTCGTGAACCTAAGGCCTTAACAGATGCCTCTGGTCAGATTTGCTAGAGAAATAATAACTCCTTAAAGGGTCATCTGCTTGCTAATTACTATTAGTTATGAATGTGACAAGATAGCTTACTTAGTTAATCTCCTCGTCATGGATATTAATACTCCTCACAACATAATTATAGGCCAACTATTTGTAGCCACCTCTTAATGTGTAGTATCCATGCATTGCCATAAAGGTCCTAACATCAACCAAAATTATCGCAGTTAAAGAAGATTAGGTGATTGCTTGCAGTTATGATTCAAACTCAGTATAGATGATTTTTTACATCGTATCAATAGTAAAAATTTTAGAGCACACAAGGAAGAATCAGAGGATCTACAAACTGGGTATCATTTCATGCATGGCATGGTCTCTAACTTAGTTGAGGAAAGATAGAAAAAAAGCATGCCTGAGCAATGAAGCAATTAATGAAGGGGTTCTAGCTAAACAGAGGGCCTTAATTGCCATTTTTTGACCAGTGTCATTCATGGCTTTCACAACCATTTTCTTCTCCAACCTTAATTGCCATTTTCTCCTTGGGCTTCTTTGCCAACTTATGCTTCCTGAAATCATGTTAGAAATCACTAAAGCCAACAACCCTTTCAACCCTATCCATGCTAAGAACCCACCCTTTAGAGTACTATCACTAGACTTGATGGAATGAAATTCATAGAGTGGTGTCAATTTGGGAAAATCTCCCTGAAAAATAAATGGAGGTTTAAATATATAAGTAAAGTACCATCAGATGTGAAGGATCCCAAATTTGAGACGTGGGACATTGAGAATTACATGGTAATGTCTTGGTTGCTTTAACTCCATTGAATCTAAATTCAAGTAAACCTATAAACAACTTCTTATAACAAAAGAAATTTTGCATGCTATGAATAAAACATACTCTAAAGTTCATTTTGTTACATGAATATTTCAAATTAAATGATAGATTTATTTCACAAAGGGTCTATGAATGTCATAAACTACTACAATACTCTTAAAGGTTTGTCAATTGAATTTGATTTGTACTAGAATGTGGAGCTATAATGTTCTGAAGATACAAAGAAAATAAGAGATCTTATGGAAATAGAGTATAGTTTCTATTAGGACTTAATTCAATGTATGAGCAAGCAAGAGAATGACTCCTCTAGACAAATCCTCCACCTAATCTTGATCGAGCATTCGCTATCATTAAAGAAGAAAATAGCAACAAAGAACTAGTGAGTTTTAAAACCATAAAGGGTAGAGATGCAACCTCCAAATTTCTTCTTTTGTTGTGACAAAGTCTACTAACAATAAAAAATCTTAGGAAAATTTCAAGCTTTGATTTGACTACTATGATAAATAGAGGTACACACGGGCCACATGTTAGAAGCTACATGGAAAGTCACAAAATCTGAAGCAACTTGGTAATCAAGGAGGATTTCAACCAACTAGACAAGCCAAACAAATCAAACCTTAATTGTTGATAGAAGCAATAGGCAATGACTAGATGGATTTAACTAGTAAGATTGAAAAGCTTAGACGATTGTTGAACTAACTTGGCAACACTAGGACTAACCATTAACCCACCATTAGAGATTCTTGTTCTATGGCTTCCTTAGTCATAAAAGCCTCTTTAATACTCTTAAAACTTGATTCTTGTACCTAGATCATTGATTCATGTGCTTTTGATCGTACGATAAGCATGTCTAATAACTTTTGTAGCTATTTACCACGTTTAAGAAAAAAAAATTAAAATAGTTGATGAGAGTTTTTCCTTAGTTGTTGGTCAAGAAACTATCAAAATATCAAACACCATAACCGTACAATATGTTCTTCATATTCCAAACTTGGATGATAATTTGTTTTCTATTGGAAAACTCACAAAAGATCTAAACCATTTAGCTAAATTTAATCCATTTTATTATTGTTTTCTTTCAAGTTTGATCAAGAAAGATGATTGGGGTTGGTAAAACTAAGAGACAAATTTTACTCTTAGATACTGATTAGACGAGTGGTGAAGAAAAGGCTCAATGTCTAGTTTCTCATTAAGACGATTTTGACCAGATTTATCTTTGACTTAATAGTTTAAGACACCCATATTTTACCGTCTTAAAGAAATTATTTTCAAAGTTATTTTAGAAAATAAATGTTAGCAGTTTACCTTTTGAATCGTGTATATTTCCTAAACATCATTGCTCTATTTTTTGAATTAAAAAAGTCAAATTTCTACACCATTTAATCTAATTCATTATGATGTATGGAGCCCATTTTGAATTACTAATATTTTTGGCACTTAGTGGTTTGTCATCTTTATTGACGATTGTATCAGGATAATATGGATCCATCTTAAAAAAAGAAATTCTATAAGTTTATTAAGAAATTGTTTGGGATCTATATCCAAACTTTGATATTTAATAACGGAAAAGAATACTTTAACTAGAAACTTAAGATATATTTATTTAATAAAGACATCTATGAAATATTGGTTAAGCAATCCAAGAGGGGGTGAATTGAGTTTCTAAAAATTATGGAATAATTAAATCAAAATCCAATGTAAATGTCTAATAAAATTAAGCAAATAACAAAAAAATAAATAACAACAATCAAAATATAAGAAGAGAAGGGAAAGAGAATCAAATACTAGAATTTTACATGGTTTGGCAAACCCCGCCTACGTCCATGCCTCCAAGCTCACCGAACTTGAGGATTCCACTAACCAAGCCTTATATCTTAAGGTTTCAAAATCTTTACAATTGACTTCAAATGTGTCAATCAACCATTACATCTAGAGGTTATACCAAACCTCTTAACCTAATTGCCTCTCACACTCTCAAACACTGAATTTGATAAAGATTATAAAAACTTTTCTGCACACAGTGCATGTGTTTACAAATGAAAGTTCAAGGTGTGATCTAATAATTTTTAAGCACAAGAAGGATTGAATGCACAATAATAAGCTCAATGTTGATTGTACAATCTATTCTGATTTGAATTTGAATGAGTCTCTTTATGGTTGGAGAAGAAAAATAATTGTTGTTAACTTTCTAGACATAATTAGATCCCTATTAACCTATATCAGATTGCTATTTTGACCTTGTACAAATGACCATTTTGCAAATGTCGGATAAGCTATTAACTAGATGTCAGTTAGCTGTTATTTTCCAGTAACCTGCAAAAATTTTATTGGCTAACCGTTTGCACTAAACAATTCGCATCCACAAAGCAAATTCCTCTCTGGAAATTATCAAATAGCCATTTTCTCATAAATGTTTCATCGTTACTTTCCAAAATCAAAACAACATTTTGTCTGGAAAAATTACCCTTTCTGGAAATCATTGGTTAGCCATTTTCTCATAAATGGTTCATTGTTATTTTCCAGAATCAAAACAACATATTAAACCTTGTGAAAACAGTTTGCCATTAATCAGTAGCGGTTATCTAATTTTCTCTAGAAACTTGAACTTTTTAAAAATAATGTACAACTTAGG
This sequence comes from Citrus x clementina, assembly GCF_000493195.1. Taxonomy (NCBI): domain Eukaryota; kingdom Viridiplantae; phylum Streptophyta; class Magnoliopsida; order Sapindales; family Rutaceae; genus Citrus; species Citrus x clementina. The sequence continues at coordinate 19,692,323 of NW_006261964.1, forward strand.
AAACTTATCCAATTTTAAAGACTCCAACATCCTTAACTAATGACACACATAGTTTATTATCATCAAAATCAATATTATGAGAGTATTTATGTCAACATTCTACATCAATCAACTTGCATCATGCACCTCAACAAAATAGAATTTCTAAAGAAAGAATAAATATTCTCTTGACGTTGCTCGATCTCTTTTGTTTTAGACTAGAGTGCCAAAATGCTATTGCGGGGATGCTATTCTTATTGCAACTTATCTAATCAATAGATTGCCAACAATGTGGTCTTGACAATCAAAATCCTCTGAAGAAACTCATGGCCTTCTTTTTAGACTTTCAGAAGATTGGATCTTTACTACCGAAAGCATTTGGATGTGTTTCATATGCTTTTGTTCAACCATGTTTATATAGTAAACTTGATCCTAGGTTTGTTAAGTGTGTTTTCTTATGCTACTCTCCAACAAAAATGGGGTACAAATGTTATCATCCTCCTACAAGGAATCTGTTACTATGGATGTGACCTTTGTAGAAAATCAATATTACTTTAGTAAGACTTATCTTCATGGGGAGAATGATTTAACAGAGGAGGAATTCCAAAAATAATAATAAATATCTTTAAATATTATTAATTGAAATATTAAGAAATTTATCAATAAAATTTCAAAAGAAATGCTAAAAATTCAAATGATTTAGAATTTCCCTCTAAAATATGGTATGACATACATATGACTATTAAGTACTATTATAAAATCATGAAGGGAAAAACTCTATCATGAATGAGTAAAAGTAACATAAACAAGAGATTGATTGATTGTCATACACCCCCTTTATGATAGTTATTTCCCGTCATCTATTGTCTGTTTTCTAGTAGTACTCCTCAATTTTACTAATAGGACAACCTACTTCAGCTTATATTTTATCCACTCGGACAAATTAAAACTTTGAATCTGTCACTACCCACCCTTTAAGATTTAGTGGCTGTCACCCCTATACTTACGAGAAAATTTGTTAATTTCGTTCATATCAAATATGACCCTATTTTGTATTGTGGTTAACAACTGTAGGCTGTAGCCTTAAGCTACAATATTAAAGTATTAGGTAAACACTATTGTTGTGATTTGAAAGTTAAGTTGTTATTTTTAATGATGAAAATCGTGTACTACAAGAAATCTAGGAATAGATAATAGTCACTTTATGATAAATTTCATTTTATCATGTAAGTATGATGGAGTCATGGATTAATTTTAGTCTACAAAGCTACTAATAGCCTACTTGTGATAGAATGTTTGTCTATAAAGAGCTTATGACTAGCTAGTGATGTAAATTAACATAATCACAAACTTTGTGATAGAAATTTGATGTTGATCTTTTTTGCCAAATTTAAAATTAATATTTTATTTTTTGAAAATCCAAAATGAGGCATTTAGATTGTCAAATGATTTTTTAAATACGAAGTATATAGAACAAGACAATGTGTTTAACCTAAATCTGAACAAACAAAAAATTTTCTAAGTCCTAAGCTCAAAACTCATCAACATAATTAATACTCTACACCCACCATAGTCATCATCACTTTCACTCTCACAAATAGCACTTAAACCATAGCTTAAAGTACTTTTCTCTTACACTCTAATCAATAGGCCACTACTACCACCCAAACCCTAGCCAGTTCGCTATTCTTATTTTTCCAAACACAGTCTGCCATTATGGTTCACGGTGCGATGCAACGTGAACTATCCATCTCCCTAATATCGTAACACAAACCAAAGGATTGTAGTCTTAAACCTTTAATTTTAGGTTTAGTTCTTCTTCTTTACGTGTTTGTTCCTTAAGCCAACTATTAAAGTTCTTTACATTTTTAGTCGTGATGCTAGTGATAATTAATTATTGGTAGATAAACAAGTTTTGAAAGATTTATTATTGCTAAGTTTCTTTTGTCTTTAATTGGCCTTCATTTATGATTCTTAATGCTTCACATTTGGCCACTTTATGTCTATAATGACATAGATTTATTGCTATGTTTTGTTAATTTATGGCCCAAAGATTTATTATTCCATATTTTAAAATTTCCAAAGTGTATTTTGATTGATTTACCTCTTTTTCAATGGTTTTATTTTCATTGGCCTTTGTAATATTGATTGTACATGCTCTTACTTATTTGCATAATCAATTTGCTTAATTGAAGATAAAGAAAGAAAGATCAAGAAATGTAGGCAAAGAATAGTGTTCCTTCAGAAAATGTGAGACTAAATTCATTGTTTTCAAACTATATAATTTGGAAACTATACTATATATTCAAATAGTCACTCTCTTTATGTCTTTAGTCTAATTAGTTTCTCTAATCTAGACGGCACCTAGGCCAAAACAAGAAACACATGCGTGTACTAGACACACAGAGGAAAATCTAATTAATTATGTCGTGTGCATATTCACTTATCTTTATTTTACAAAGCATGAACATGAACCAATGGTTAAAGATTTATTATTGCTCCTCTTTGATATTAACCTGTCGAACTTTAGCCTGAACCTTTAACATTTTCTTTTTCCTTTTCTTTTCCAACATACTGCATTTTTCTTATTTTATAAACAAACAAAAAAATCAACTATTGTGTGTTAATAGAAAACAACTAAATTTTACATCCTAGTTGTCACTCTCCAGTACATATACATCTTCATGTACCAGTCCAATTCCTAGTGAGATTATCTGTTTGTATTACATAATTGCATTAGACATTTTTCTAATATTTTGATGGTAGAAAAATGCACTTTACAAAACATTAATAATTTTTTAAGTATCACTCCTAGAGATTAAAGCTGAATGTATAGATATTGTAGAATTGCAGTTACATTTTTTTCTTATCATTTATCATCATTATTGCTTATGTTTTTTTGTATTGTGCAATATATTTGTAGCATGCTGATACCTTCTTTGAGATTGTCATGAGAATTGCATATTTGCTTTTTATCTTGATTTATTAGCCTTGAGGATGAAACTTCTTTGAATTCGTACAAATGGACAATGCTTGAACTCTATTTTGTAGGCTTGTTTTGAGGGAATTCCATTTAAAATAGTTCGATAATTGTCATTGGCATCAATGTTTAGGACATCCTTCTACTAAAATTCAATAAGTAATTTCTGAAATAAAAGTCATAGAATTCCCTTTGGAATGTCTTTCATTAAGAGTAAAAGATCATTGGACTTAATTTACTCAGATGTTTGGGTCCTTGCCTTTATTTCTTGTTTTGATAATGTTAATTATTATATAATTTATATGGATTATTTTACAAAATATGTATGGCCTTATCTATTACGTTACAAGTCTAACTTTGTTCTATATTTGTTCAGTTCAAGAATTTTTGAGACATCTTTAAGACCAAAATAAAATGGCGGAGGTGAATTTATTAAGCTTAAATTCTTTTTTAAGAAAACTAGTATCACTCATCTCTTCACTCCGGCTAACAACACACTTTAACACAATGGCACAGTAGAGCGTCACCATCACTATGTTTTTAAGATAGGTTTAACTTTAATACATTAAGCCTCCATGCCACCACAATTTTGGACCTTCACCTTTCAAACAGTAGTTTATCTTATAAATAGAATGCCCTTTAAAAAAATTCCATGAAGAGTCCATTTTAATTATAATTTAAGGACAACCCCAACTACAGTAAATTGAGAGCTTTTGGCTGCCTTTGTTTTCCATGGCTCAAACCTTACACAAGTCACAAGCTTGAGCCTCATTCATTTGCTTGTGTTTTTCTTGGCTACTATATTGAATAGAGTGCATATAAATGTCCAGAGCCTAGATTAGGAAAAATTGATATTTCTAGTGATGTTAAATTTGTAGAGTCTCAGTTTCCATAAGCTTAATATTTCTTTTTACTTCTCTTTAATTTATGAGGGGATGTTTCCACTTCCCATAGTCCTCATTCTCGTGGAAATAGAATCAAGCACTCGTTATGCTAGGAACTTAACCTCTAAATTTGGGAGAAATCAGAGTTAAATTTGCCTTCCGATTGTTGAATCAAAAATTAAAAATCCTTGCCCCCAAAACCAAAAATAGCCATTGTCTTTCTCTCCCTTTCTCGTCCTTTTGCAATTGTGAATTATACTACCGCCTCTACTTTCCCTTCTTTATATAGCCACGTTTTCTAAACCTAATTTTAATGGAACAATTCATCTAGGCCTCTTAATCTTCTTCAATTACAATTTATGTGGGCTTTGGGCCAACTACATGAGTTGAACCCAACAAAGGGCTTATTGTTTTAAATAGTAATGATCTTGCACTAACGAGCCGCTATACCAAGTAAAATCTAGACAAGATTATTATTATCTATCAATAATAAGTCAAAACAAACAACATAAATAAGAGAGAGAGTTAATAAACTTACTAAATTATGCCCATGGATCATGTTGATCCTTCACCTTGAACTCAAGTTTGAAACTGAATAAGCCACTCATATTGAATTGTAGGTCATAATTTTATATTAGAATACGTAAAAAATACAAGATTAAGATAGAATTATAGAAAATGGAGCTTCGATTTAGATTAAGACCTGTTGAATTAAGAGGGAGTCCCTATTTATAGATACAATGGGCAGATCATGACCATTGGATGAAAAAATTCGGACACTCGAGATTGCGCCATATTGCAAGCTCTGAAACATGCCATTAAGGCTATAATTCGGTCCAATAATCTACTGATATATCATCCTTAACGCCACATCAACATTTTACTGTCCAATAGGATATTGTCACGTCATCAGTCAATAACTCATCATCATTTTTTGGCCCAATCGAATATTGCCACTTCATCGGTCAATGCCACGACAGTTGGACAATACCACGTCAGCTAGGCCCCACAAAAGTAAAAAAATTATGATTTTATCCTTTGAAAGGTTTTCAGCATTTTACGATCCAACTTCTCATTAATCATGAAGTAACCAAAATACCCCTAAAATACATAAATTACTCAAATTATAACAAAACATGCACAATCAAAGTTCAAACATCTTAAACACATAAAAGTAAAAATGTTAATGACATTTAGAAGGAAAAATGATAATTTTACCCTTTATAAATATGCATTCTCCAGCATTCATCATGCCCTTAACCGGCTTATTGTTAGTCCCTAGTAAATTAAGCGATAATATCTAGAAAAATCCAAATTGAAATCTCTTTTTTTTGGGCAATTGTATTTATTTCTTTAGTCAGATTAATGACAACAATCAAATAAAAGTATAAGCATTATCTTTGGCTTTGAAAAGTCACTCCCACATCAATCATTCACACAAATCAGTTAGGTAAATTATCAAAATAATTAATTATAAAAGCTACATTAATCAAGTCACTTTCAAGAATGACATGCCAAACCTTAAAATCTCACTAGTAAGAATGACACTCTTAAAAGAAAATAAATCCAATAAAAGCAGTCATTCCAAGGAATGATAGATTGAGAGAAAATAAAAAAAAAAAACAGTATCGCATCACCTAGATGAAGGAATAATATTTATAGCTTAAAAAAGAATATGATCTCAACATTTATAGCTTAAACCAATATTATTTGTATACTTTTTTTTTAATGCATCACTATATCTTTTAGTCCATATTATCAACATCTACTTCAAATTATAGTTTCATAAAATCAATGGCTTTTATTAGGACGTAACATTGCTAGGAAAATCACTAACAAAGAAAGAATAATAGAAAGAACAAAAAAATATATTTGAGAAAAAATAGAGATATTTTAGAAATTGCAAGGTGTTTTTATTTATTTATTATTTATTTATCTCTTTTTTCTCCTTTTTTTTATTAACATGTGTTTGTGTGTGTGTGCGAGCGCGCACCACTTTTCTGAAAAGGAAAAATCGTCCATATTTTTATCAAATATAAATAGGTGATGGAAAACATAAAAATATAGGGTAATACTCCAAATTGGAGTGGGATAGGATGAAAAATTAACAAAAAAAAGTTTTTTTTTTTTTTAGTATAGGCTCAAAAGGGGTAACTATGAACACTACACAATAAGGATGACTATAAAAGGCTCAAATGAATTAAAGATGACCTTTCTTTCATTTTTTAGAACTCTAAATAGTCTTTCATATCTACTAGCTCAATGGACTTTAAGATGTAGCAACACACAATTTTTTTTTTTTTATTGGTCGACTCAAACAAAAAGATACAAATAGTCTATAAAACAATAAGCTGTTAAATTATGAAAAATGGTTGCCCTCTAAGAAAAATTATAGGCTTAAAAACTCATTTGAAACTTATTACAATATGTACATTCCTTGAAATAACTTAATCAATTTCACCTATTAAATTTCTCAATTCACACTTGTCACCAACATCGATATGCAAAGTGGCAAATATGGTGGAATATAACTTAAAGCCAAGATTATACAAATACTAAATTGAGAAGTCATCATATCATCCAATGTCAAAGGATCACACAAAATGTCTTAAATTTTATTATTTTATTATTATTTTTAACTAAATTGTAAGACAAGAAATATGTGTTTCTAGAGTAATTAAAACTCCATATTCAGACATTTTCAACTAAAAAATTTAGAAAAGGTTAGCAAAAGTACAACAACACAACTATTAGTTACTCCACAATCATTAACTATTCTTCGCCCTAACCAGAATGAGACGTTATCCTTAGTATTTGAAAAGAAAGAAGCAGTGTTTAGAAGACATCACCTAAATATTGCAACACAAGAATAAGTTTTCAAATGGAGGGTTAAATCCAATTTGTTTAGAAGACAAGTCTTAATAATTCTCAGTCATCTTCTTTATACACTAGGTGTGTTTTTCTCTATGGCTGCTTGAATAAACTCTTTGTATTTTCCAATAGCGAAAGCCACAAAGCACACAAACGTTCTTGAGTTGTCTATTTGAAGTTGCTTTCATTGAGAAAATTCTCAACAACAAATTATGAGTGTTTAAAAATAAGCTCATACTTAAAGATCTTGGTGACAAACATAATGACGCACAACTATAAATTGAGTGGTGTGTTTGTTAAATGAAGTATGAAGTTCGTGGCTTAAAAGTTAAAAGTAAAAAAGCAAAGAAAACAAACAGTAAGAAAAGATAAAATTACACCATTAAAAGTAATAATGCAAATGATAAATGAATAGTAAAATAAAAGGATATATAGTGGTAGTTGTGACTGTGGCTTACATCTTTCGCTGGTTTTACTGCCAAAATGACTTAAATGCCTCCTATGGGTCAATGATAGACTTTCCATCTAATTTTATTATAAACTAGCAAACAAGATTGTTTAGAATCAAACTATATTGTGATAATCTTTCTAGAATAATGGCTATAACTAAAAAATTGCTCACTATAAATATCCACTAGGATGCATTTCAAGAGTCGAAAGATGTCATCTAATAACTCTTTATTCAAGTCATTCCTAATAGACTAAATCTTATCTTCCCTGTTATTCAACACTATTGCCAAAGATTTACAAGGACGTCTGTTGCAATTTGTCAAGCACACTTATGACAAGAAACTTGGAGCCGTCTAGCTTTTCGTTTTCTTGAATAGTTTCCTTTCCCACGACCAGGTATGTAAGTAATAAATGTGGGATGTAACTGCCCTGCCAATCATGTAACTCCCTTGCCAATTGTACTTTGACTTCAATTAACCAACGGATGTCAACAGGGATGTTATTTCCCATAAGCAGTTGTAAGCGTTCGGATAGACCTTTTTAGATCACAAGGAGTGATTTTCAGGGAGAGAGGGAAATCACTTGTAAAGATTTATAGGAACTAAGGTCTTATTCATACCTTGGTTGGAGAATGTTAGTTATTATGGGAAACTGATAGAACATACTTTAATAGTTATGGAGTACCGTTATCCACCACTTGACCGGGGTAACAAATGACAACACACCAATAAAAAGAATCAATCTAGCAAAAACAAGACACACATGAAGGCAAACAACAAAATAAAAGCACACAATATAAAAAGTGGGATGTTAACTCACCATCGTTTCTTTATTCAAGTGGATATCATATATACCATCCTTTATTTCCCTAAGTCGTCTTTCTAACTCTTTAAAATAGGATAGTAACATTGGTGGTCATAGATCTAAAATAAGATGTGATTTATAAATTTAAAATGGGCTGCTTAGGTAACGCTTCATATTTAGATGTTTATTTAAGGTAGTTGACATATAATACAAATAAATAAATAAAATACAATTGTTAAACAAAAGCACTCAGGTGAGAAACAATCAAATAATTTTAATTAGGAAAATGAAATGACAAAAGATTAAATCACCCAAAGAAAAGACTTAATGAAGATGTGGTGAGTCACTCATATTTATTTTGGTGTCTTCTTCATATTATTGGTGCCAAAGATATAGCTTTAATCTTTGACAATTAACTTTAAAAATTACACCAGTCCTTGGATTCTTAATTTCAGTGGCCTTGTGTAGAAGAATAATATGAACAATAAATAAATAAACTAGACCATCGAGAGCGTAATTTACCTGGAATAAATGCAAGTGAGAATCGAATAAAATCATTTTTTGACTGGGAGTAAAAGATTTTCTCAGGACATGTTTGTCATAAAAGATTTTCTTAGGACATGTTTGTCATGAAAGACTTTCATCCATTGCTTGTAATTGCGGGCATTTTATACACATCATTGCGAATTTCCTCAAGTTCTGCCAACTGTAATATTTTTTCAAATCAACATGTTGCATGTTAGAGTTGAATTTCTTGAGGGCCTAGTATGCACGATGCTCAAGTTCCATAGGTAAGTGATAAGCTTTCCCATAACACTAGCCTATAGTGTGGCATCCCTACAGAGGTCTTAAACTTCATTCGATATGTCCATAATGCATCATTGAGTCTCAATGACTAGTCATTTCTCTTTAGTCTTACCATATTTTCCAATATGTGCTTTATTTCTCGATTGGAGATCTCGACTCGACCACTGGTTCGTGGATGATATACGACAATCATTTTGTATGTGATGGAGTATTTTGCCAAAAGAGCTTTGAATGATTTGTTGTAAAAATAGGCACCACTATCACTATTTATCACCCAAGGGAATCTAAAGCGCAAAATAATGTTGCTCTTTAAAAATCCCGTCACCACCTTGTGATCATTGCTTCTGCATGAAATTACTTCTATCCACTTTGTTACAGAGTCAACAACAACCAGTAGGTAATGATGGCCAAAAGAAGGAGGAAAAGGTCCCATAAAATCGACGCCCTACACATAAAATATCTCGACCACTAAAATATAGTTTAATGGCATCATGTTCCTTCATGTAATGCTTTGCACACACTAGCAGTTGTCACATGATGAACAAAAAGTATAAGCATCTCTAAATAAAGTTGGCCAATAAAAACCACATCAGAAAACTTTAGCAGCTGTCTTTTTATCACTAAAATGACCTCTACAAGCTTGTTGGTGGCAGAATAAAAAGATGTTTTGAAATTTTCTCTCTAGGACTTATCATGTGATAATTTGATTTGCGCAATACTTGAATAAATATGGATCATCCCAAAAGAAATTCTTTATTTCTTAAAAAATTTGGATTTCTCTTGTTTACTTCGATGCTCTAGAAGTTGACTCATAACAAGATAGTTAACTATATTAGTATATTAATGTATTACTTCTACACTGATTAATTGTTCATCTAGAAATAATTCATACAATGGCAATGGTTCTTTAATTGTGTCAAAATTAAGGTAATCTGGCACTGTATTTTCTATGCCTTTCTTATCTTTGAACTCAAGGTTGAATTTCTACGAAAGTAATACCTAGCAAATTAATCTAGCCTTTATATATTTCTTTGTTAGGAGATATTTAAGATCAGCATAATCTGTGAACACAAATATTTTGCATCCTATAAGATAAGATCAAAATTTTTTTAATGCAAACACTACTGCTAACATTTTTTCTTAGTGGTTGAGTAATTCAACTATGCATCATTTAATGTCATACTAGCGTAGTGAATGGCATAAAGAATTCGATCAACTATTTGCTCTAATACCACTCCTATTTTATAATAAGATGCATCACATATGAACTCAAAAAGCAAGTTCCAGTTTGGAGCTAAATTATGAGTGATGAGGTCAATAACTACTTTAATTTTTCAAATACCTTAAGAAATAAATCATCAATAAAAGGTACATTCTTAGCAAGCAAATTGCATAAGGGTTTAGAAATTTTACTAAAATCTTTAATGAAACATTTATAAAAACTTGTATGCCAAAGGAAAGATCTTACTTTTCTGACTATTTAGGTGGAGGAAGATTAAAAATGAGAACTATCTTGGTTTTGTCAGCTTCAATCCCTTTGTTCAAAATGATGTGACCCAAAATAATTCCTTATTTTACTATAAAGTGGCACTTCTTTCAGTTCAAGACCAAATTCTTCTCTATATATCTCTGTAGAACTAGAGTTAGATGATGTGAACACGAATCAAATGAATCACCAAAAGTAGAAAAATCATCCATAAAGACTTCAAGGAAGCATTCAACCATATTAGAAAAATGCTTAACATGCATCATTGAAATATAGTTGGTGCATTACGTAATCCAAACGACATTCTCTAATATGCAAAAGTACTAAAAAAACAAGTAAAAGTAGTTTTCTCTTGGTCTTTTGGTGTTATAAGAATTTGGTTATATCCCGAGTAGCCGTTTAAAAAGAAAAAAAATTATGACCCACTAATCTATCAAGCATTTAATTGATAAATAGTAGAAAAATATTTTTTTTTGTATGTGAGAAAATTCAATTTCCTATAATCAATGCATATCTGCCACCCTGTAGTCACTCTAATAAGTTATTCAGTGTTTACATTGGTAAGTATTGTGACTTCTGACTTTTGGGTACAACTTGCATAAGATGACCCATGAACTATTAAAAATATGCTAAATGATACTTGCATATAATAGTTTAAGAATTTTAGCTCTAACAATGTTTTTCATGTTGAGGTTTAATTGACTTTGCATTTTCCTAGTAGGTTTAGCATTTTCGTCAAGATGAATGTAATACATGCAATCTACTGGGTTTATACATTTTCGTCAAGATGAATGTAATACATGCATCAAGATGAATGTAGTTTTCTTTATGCTCTTTTAAAATACCAATAATTTACTCTTTTGCTTATCATCAAGAGAATATGAGATGACCACTAGCAAAATATTTTCATCTCCCAAGAATACATACTCCAAAGTGTCGAGTACCAATTTGAGCTCGAGCTTTAATGGTGATTCTGATGATAGACTGGGTTTCTTCCCCGATGGTGCCAATTACTATATTATTTCTTTCCATTTATTGGTATCCATAGGTGATTACGAATCAAGTAAGGCATTGATCTCGTCAATTGATCATCGATATCAAAATCTAAATCAAAGTGATTTAAACGTGTTTGTAAAAGATCATCACTAATGTCAGGTGGAAAAGTATAGTCAACTAATTCTTCACTTCAATCAACATCAACAATTCTATTGTCTCTATTTTGAGGTTGTCTAGCAATGTTAAAGATATTCAACTCCATAGTCATGTTGCCAACAAACAATTGCATATTTTCAATTTTACATTGAATGTAGGTATTGACAGTTGCCAAGAATGGTCGACCTAGAATAATGGGAATATGCTTCTTTGAATTTTGTATTTGTTGAGTGTCAATCACGATAAAGTCAACAAGAAAACTTGTCTACTTGGATAAGCACATCTTCCACAATACTGCAACGTATTTTCATAGATCGATCTACAACTTGTAACAAAATTAGAGTTGGGTGTAATTCTCCAATTCAAATTTCAAAAATATTGAGTAAGAAAAAATATTTACACTAGCTTTTAAGTCCAACAAAGTATTCTCAATTGTATAGTTCCCTATACTATATGCGATGATAAGGGAGCTTGGATCTTTGAATTTTGGAGAAATTTTTCGTTAAAGTATGTGACTAATGTTCTCTATTAAAAAGATCTTCTTTTAGACATGAATACTTCTTTTTTTAGTGTAAAGGTCTTTAAGAAATTTGGTATAAAAAGTCACTTGTTTTATAGTGTCAAGCAAAAGGGTGTTAACACAAACCTATTTAAAGATTTCTATAATTCCACCTATAGAATTTCTCTTCTTTGTTTTAGCTAACCTCTAGGGAAAAGAGCTTTGGAGATATATTCTTGTGGGCCTCTTTCTTTTTTCTCATTTGGTGATGAGTTCTTAGAGTGTAAGAGTGCAACTTGAGTTGTCTTTTTCACCAGCATCTCTACTTTTTTATCAACTTTTTTTCCTTTTTGCAAGGTCATGATGACTTTGACCTCTTCATGGTGCTGGGGCAAACTGGCATTCACTTCATGTACACCCTTAGGATCGGGTTCTGACAGGCTTGGAAATTTTCCTTTCTCAATAATTATTGCCAAAGATTGAGCTGAAGAAGCAAGTTAACCGACCATCTTCTTCAGGTTTGAGATCAATTGAGCTTATGAATTTATGCCAGCTTTAATCTTATTCCACAACTCATCAATGGTGCAATTATATTATTCCAATGTAGAATTAGTCAAATTCTTGAAATTTTAGAGCGCCTCTTCCCATGGTCTAGTTTGCGAGTAACTTCACTTGTGATTGTATTGTCCAAATGGTGATTGAGATATTTGAGGAGCTTGATGAAATGGTTGCAATAGTAGAGCTAGAGCTACTGTTCCATTATGTTAGAATATATAAAACCATGAAAGTAAGGATGATCTCTTCATCCGGGGTTGCAAGTATCAGAATAAAAGTTGTAATTCGACTGCTTGCTCATCAAATAAATGACATTGCCTTGATCTCGATATGAATCATGGTTAAATTGGTTGTAAACATGTAGCTCTATTAATTTGGTAGCCGTTAATGATGGCGTTTGTCGAGAAAGTCCTTCAACTATTTCTTGATTCGCCAATATGGACTTCATTTACTCCCTTGATTTTTCTCACATTCTTGAATGATTGGCTTCATTGTTGAGAATTATTCGCTTGTCACTGGAAGAAATCCTAAATTTCTAATGTACTTTTAGGCATTAGCTCACAGCCACTTGTCACCATTAGCCGTTCTTGAACATGTGGCAATAATCCCTCCAACTATTTCTTAACTCACCAATATAGACTTCATTTACTTCCTTAATTTTTCTTACATTCCTGAATGATCGACTTTAATATTGGGAACTATCCGCTTGTCACTGGAAGAAATGCTAAATTTCTAGTATGCTTTTAGGATTTAGCTCATTGCCACTTGTCATCATTAGTTGTTCTGGCACATGTGGCAATAGTCCCTCAAACTATTTCTTGACTCGCCAACATGGACTTCATTTACTTCCTTGATTTTTCTTGCATTGCTGAATGATCGATTTCAATATTGGGAATTATGCACTTGTCACTGGAAGAAATCCTAAATTTCTAATGTGCTTTTAGGATTTAGCTCATTGCCACTTATCATCATTAGTTATTCTTGCACATACAATAGTCCCTCCAAAAAGTATTGAAATTGGTGCAATTTCTTATACCCACGATGTGGACACTTCAAGAGTAGCCCATTGAATTGCTCTTATGCTTCGCAAAATTACTCGTCTTCTCTCTGAGTAAACTCTAAGATTTCCTTATGAATAATTTTGGTTTTATACACTAGGAAGTATTTATTTAAAAATTTAGTTATCATTTGTTCCCATGATGTGATACTATTAGTAGCCAATGTTTTGAACAAAGAATGAGCTCTAACCTTTAGAGAAAATGAAAACAATCTAAGCTTAACATCTTCATCTTAGAATTTTTTATATATTTAAGAGTTTGGCAAACAACAAGAAAATCATTCAAATGATTATATGGTCTTCGTTTTCTATGTCATAGAATGATGGGAGACAATTTAGCACACTAGGTTTTAACTTGAAACTTCTAGCAGCTACATTTGGGTATCTTATGTATGAGGTGCTTAAATTAGCTAAGGGACTAAAATAATCCTTAAATGGCCTCTCTTGTGGTGATTGTGGTTGTTGTTCCAAATTTATTTTAATTTTATCCTAAATTTTAACCTTTGATGTAATGTATCTATCTGTACGAAGTGTTTTTTTCCAGTTCAAGATCTATAAGTTCTAGATCATATGATTGTAACCTTCCACCGTGCATGTAAAAAGCACGTAAAATTAAATACAAAAATACTGAAAATAAAGAGAGAAGAGAAGTTACGATATTGACCTTATCACGTTATTACACACTTACTACAGAAACACACTCAAAACCTGCACACAAATTTATTTATACAATATTTACAAAGAAAATTGACTCTATAAATTAAAATGACTTATATCCTTGGCAATGGGACCAAAAATTTGTTATGTAAATTTTATTGAACTCACAAATATATTGTAGTATAGGTTTATAGTCACAAGTGTCGCTCCCACAAGTAAGTAGTTTTAATGATGTGCAGGGTTAATTTTCCAAGTTTGTTTGTGAATTAGTTGGATGTGGTTTTTTGAGCAGTATTTAAAAATTGGCAGAAATAAATTAAAGACGCAACAATGCTAATAGAGCACTTAAGTCTCTGGATTCACACTCAACACTTCACCAAAGGCTTAATATTCATTTTTAGTTCCAATTAATTTATGAGAGGGTATTTCCACTCCTCATAATTGTCATTTGGTTGCAATGTGTGGACCAGGTTGATAATGGCCATCTTTAATCACCATGCCAAGAAAGTCAATTGATTCATGTTTCAGACACTCCACGGCTTTTCTACACTTCTATGATTACGGCAGTTCAAACTGGCCAGGACCCAGTGCACCCAAGCGATGTGGGATTTACAACAACTACCTGCCCACCCACCCACCAGACTCTGGTTGAGAGCTTTGAGCTTTCTGATCTCTGTTTCTTTTTTATTAAACTCTGGTCCCCAGATGTGGTTGTTGATCATTCGTCTGTCAGGGGAAAATAATCTTCTGCTAAATATGGTGTCAAGTACATGGTGGTCCAGGTGATAATTATCTTATTATCGACAATGTGGCAAGATTATCTACTAAATAGCTTAGATGCATTCTCTGTAAATAGTGAGTCAAGATAAACCACTAACACTATAAGGAAGTTTCTCGCTAATAAATATAGTGTAAAGTGCTCATCATGCTAAATAGTAATGATCTTAGACTAGGGAGCCAATATATTGTGTAAAATCTAGACAAGATTAGTATTTTCTTTCAATGATAAGTCAAAACAAACACATAAATCAAAGAGAAAGAGTTAATAAACTTTCCAACACTACTACAAAAATGAATTTGACTGACACTTTGTAAAAAGTATCAGTAGTTGTACACATGTGCACCATTTTCCGCTTTTAACAAATAGACATTACAAATTATTGATACTAGTGTGTCAGCAAATTAAACATTAGTAATTACTGACACTAAAGTATAAGAGATTAAAAAAATAACATTAAAATTTGTTATAATTCTAGCTTAAACCTGAGACTTGTAAAATTCAAAATTTTAATATTTAGAGTTTAAGTTAATACAACAGTTGCTGCATTAACACAGTCCCCAAGACCAATTCCAATGAGCCTCCATCAATTCCCAAACATATGAGTGGTTTAATTTAATGCTTGGCCCACACCTAATACTATGTAATACCACACACCAAACATACCCTAAATGTATGAATTATCATTTCATACACCTAAGGTTATTCGTGAACTGTATTTTCATGGTTTGGATGTTTCTTAAACAATTTGGAGTTGGCATGGGGAAAATGTCCATGATGCACCACTTCCTAATGTAGATTAGATGTTCCATTTGAGTTTACGGACTATGATAATGGTAACATAGTAGATATGGTTAACGATGATTGTAAGGATTATGCTACAGAACCTAAAGCATTTAAAGAACTTCTAGAATAGGTTGAGAAGCTTTTGTACCCGAGATGCACAAATTTCACTAAATTAGGCACTTTGGTTAGCTTGTTCAATATAAAGGGTAAATTTTGGTGGTCTGACACAAATCTTACCGAGTTATTGGGTCTTCTCACCAAGTTGCTTTATGAAAGTAATAAAATTCCTATGTCTATATACGAGGCCAAAAAACCAATGTCCACTTTAGGCTTAAAATATGTGAAAATACATTATTGCCCAAATGATTGAATACTCTGTAGGAGCCAAATAATTTGGGTAAGTCAATAAGAATCACTATTGCTGTCATTTTGAGAAAAATTCCAAGACTCAATCCTTCAATTCTAAAAGATTATACAAATTATCAGAGCAAACGAATTGGAAGTACTTAAAAGCAATTGGACTTTGACTATGTTGATGGTATATATTAGATTTATCCTGATAGCCCAACAAAAGGCACTTTTGAAAAAGGATAAAACCAAAAAAAATTACAGTACAACATATGAGGAATACAATGAGTACAATAGCAAAGCACCAGAACAGCCATCCGATGTTGCAGCTATTTGGAAAATTGTGTGATAAATACTTGCCTGGTGAAAATAATGGTGTTCTGACATAGATAATTGATAATAATGTATTCCAAAGAGATTCTTGTGCTTATATTGGGAAGAAACATTATGTGAATTGTTGTCAACGTAAGCACTTAAGAGTAAATGCTATTCAAGTATATATCATGTAAGTTGTTTTATTATTTTTCTTTACATTATTTTATATCAATTTGGGGTACTTGTTTTGTTGATGCACTTATTTTCTATTCAGGATGTTGGATTTTACTATTCCACCACCCAGAAATGGAAAAAAAAACCCATTGGGATTCATGTGTCCAAGTTTGGTTTGCCTAATAAATTCAAAGGCTACACAAAGATTTCTTTTACAACTCTTTCTTAATTAATGGTTATGTTTTTTGCATTTTTTTTCTTATTGCCTTCTCCTATTGTAACTACCATTGGGCAATAATTGTGTTTGATATGGTGAAAAATGAAGTATTTGATATCATTCCTATGTAGTCCAGTCATGAAACTAATTTCGAACAGCTGCTTAAAATGTATGTATGTCAATCCATTTCCTGAAATTGATATTTTAAGTTTCTTCAATATGATTAAGAGATAACAATTTAGTTTTTCATATAGCACTGGGACAATCTTCACAACGAAGAATGATAAGGAAAAATGGAGTTATAATATTAAGATGAGATTTGTGAAGGTAAAAATAAAAAAAGTAACCCTACAAAAACTATATGTGCCTATCGATTACCTTAACTAAAATGGATGGGTTTTGCAAGATAATTTTTCTTTTTCTTTTCTTGCATAAACATGCTTTGAAACAAAATATGGCAAATTTGGAGTATTGTTGTTATGTGTTAAGATACATGAAGGAAAATATAGCAAATGTTAGTTTGTCAATGAACAATGCAAATTAATTATGAGATATCTTAACTTTCTTTTATTTCATATGTGTGACATTATTTATGAAGTTTGACGATATTAATCTTGTGAATGACGGTATAATGGAAAGAAAGTATACGCTCAGGATGAATTAGCAGAGGTTCGTTTGGAGTAGACTAATCATTTTTCAAACATCCTTATTGCATCAGCAAAATGGTTAGTATAAGTATGAAACTATAAGTATTATTTGTGAAAAATTATTGAAATTAAAGTTGTAGTATCAAATTATAATGGTTGTTGTTAAGGATTGTATAAATGTTATGCATTTGATAATAATGGGTATTTTGATTGATTCTACATAGAGTGGCTTGCTGAGTTTGGGTTGGAATGTTTCTGAGTATATGCCTAGTATTAGAGTGTTGTTGGAGGATTGTAGGTTGCTTGCTATGTGACTGGAATTAGAGTGTTGTTGGAAGATGGTATTGCTGCTGTAAGTTTTGCTGGAAGTCTTGCTAGAAGTCATGTTGTTGGAATAATTGCATTAATTTTTTTAAAATTCTATTGGGTAACTTGGCTTGGTGGTTTGAATTTTAATTGCTTTTCTTGGAACTTGATTGGAATTTAACTGTTGTTTTATACTTTTATTTTGTTTTTTTTTTCAATTTGGGATGTTTTATCATGTGTTGGTGGTGATCATGTTGGATACAAATGTATTTTTGAAATTAATTTGTTGGATTGAATGGATTTTAATTAATATTAATTGCTTTTGGTTATTGTGATGATATTTGTTTTATTAATTAACTAAATTCGTCAATAGGAATTCATCAAAGACTTATAATTACAATATAACTTTTAAAAAAAATCATAACTAGATCTTTTATATAAGGGTTAAAAATGAGGTCCTGTTCAATGAAGTAAATTATTTTTTATTCAATTAATTCCCTATATGTATGCTCTAACGCTAACGGTTCTTGTTTCACATGTTTAGCTGAATATAGTTATATCATGCATTATTAATTGTTAGTATTGATAGTTGACTAATCTATAAAGTTTATATATGATTATCTTTGATTCTATGTCTTTCATTAAATTGTTTACAGAGAGTACTAAGGAAAACTTTGACTTTTTATTTTCAATGTTATTTTAATGGGTTTGCTTAGACATCATACTTTTAAGTAGAAAAAAACCTAAATAAGATTAATTTTAATTGTGCTTGATATTTTATATTCATGTGTAGACATAGATTGATTTCTAATTTTTACTTAAAAATTAGAAATTGATTGGTAATACAATAATTGTTAAATTGGACTATGGTAGATTCTGAGACCTCAATAGCTTCAATTTCTTGAGTTCTTATGTTAATTTACTCGTTTTAATTTTAAGTACATCTTTAATTTAAATCTATTCAAGCAGAATGTTATATTTTCTAACTATTATAGAGTTCTGATTAGCTTTGATTAGACTTAAATTTCCTAAAAATTGACAGTCCTTGTTGGTTCGACTTCATTATTTGTAGTTTACACTTCAATAAACTCATGCACTTGTGAATACATTAAAATTTGCACAAACAGATTGGGTCCGAATTTGTAATGATTATGTTGCATCTAAAACTTAGAGCTTTACTTGGATAGATAATTCTTTATAATGACAGTGTTGGGTATATTCATTGGCATTGCACATGCATATTGATTTACTATTGGACTTGGGAGTTTTGCTTGGTATTTGTTAAGAGTAGGCGTTCTATTGGGAATTTTACTGAAATTATGCGAGGAGTTCTTCCATTGGAAGAAAATTGCTAATTTGATGGCTTAACTTGTAAAATTTGAATCATTCACTCTTGTTGCTTGAATTTATCTTGTGAACTTCGTATTGCTTTAGTTGGGCATAGCTTTTAGATTCGAATTAGATTTAAGGTTTGTTACATGATTAGTAGTTTAGTACTAGTATGATTTAACTCATATATTGGTAATCAAAAACTTGATCTACCTATGGAACTTGTCCTATAAATTGTTATGTGGATGTTATTAATATTAAGTTTTTTTGGACTTAATAAAATGTATAATTTAATTTCTGGTTCACATTAAATTTATAAATGAATTTCAAATAAAGGAATGTATTAATTTTAAATAAAAAATCATAATTCTATCAAGATGCATCTATATATATATATATACATATATCAATCATAAATTTTGTTAGAAACAAAATAATTTACCTCCTAAAATCAACCTAATAATACTTTTTGCACCAAAATCAATTTTCTCGCCAAAAATTCAAATTAAAAATATAATTTTCTTGTCAAAAAAATAATTAAAATATTAATTTCCTATTATGTGTGACAGAAATATGACTTTTAAAGAATATCATAAGTTAATGACAATTTTTTTTCCTCGTGATAGGTACATATATTCTCTATCATCCACCCCCATTTATGACATTTTTTTCGTGTAATCTATTACTAGTTTTCTTATGGTATTTTTGTTAATTTTTGTCAAAATTATTATTTAAAAGTCATGTTTCATACACTATTAACTTTTTTATTTTACAGTCATACCTTTTTTTTTTTACAGTAGCAGTCACTTTTAACCTAAAACACCTCAATATCATATAGGTGCCAAGACTATTTAGAAGCCATGACACATTAACAATCAACTGTTTAATTAAATTTAGGCACATTAACAAATTACTGCCCATCACTTTCAAAAAAGAAAAAATAATAATGGGATCATTGTGGACCGCACTACTAGAAAAATGGTCTTTACTGACTTTAGAATAGTGTCAGAAATTATTTTCACTGACACTTATTAATTGTGTCAGTAATCTGGGAGTCAGAAAAATAGTGACACTTGTAAGTGGTGTCAGTGATTACTATTACCACAGTATCACCGATATTATGACACCATAATATTAGTAGTTATTGATATTTTATTAGTGTCTATAATTACTGTTACCATGGCATCACTAGTTAATTTATTTTAAAAAATAAAAAATTGAATTGGATCATTGCCTATTGATTTATTGGTAAAATTAAAAGGCACCACAAAATAACAAAAAGAAATTGATTTATATCACAAAATCTTTCATTTCACATTTAAATATTATTAGTATATATTACAAATTCCAAAACTTCAATAACAAAAATATGAGATATCCTACTCTCATAACTAAATAATCCAAATTCAATACACAAAAATTTCTACCATCCAATCAAATGCCTACTACTTGTGGCTAAATTTAATAAATCTAGAACTTAAATTGAGAAGGATGGCTGCCTTTCACTCTTTGAATATGAGTAGTATAATTGCGTTATCACACCAGCAGCTTCTCCATTCAATAGACTGTATGGGTTAGGATATAAGTGAAGTTGAGGAATAAACACTTCAAACACATTGATCAAATCTGCATATGAATACATGGAAAAGAAAAAAATTAGCTGCCAATATCCAACCATTAGAGAAAACTATATTTGCTTCTCACATGATAAAACTATATAAGTTAAAATTGTATATGAAACTGTAAAAGTAGCAGCAGGTGTTTGAATATATATTAAATTCAAAATACTAAATATATTAGAATGATACTTTCCAGATTTTAAGTGGACATATAAGTCAACAACATATTAAAATTTGAGGCTATTCCGATATCATTAGGCTGATGTTTGATAGGATCAAACATTAATGAACAATTCTGTCAAAATTGCATATGAAACTGTAAAAGTACCAGCAGGTGTTTGAATATATATTAAATTTAAAATATTAAATCTATCATAATGAAACTTTCCAGATTTTAAGTGGACATATAAGTCAATAACATATTAAAATTTGAGGCTATTCCGATATCATTAGGCTAGTGTTTGATAGGATCGAACATTAATGAACAATTCTGTCAAAATTGCATATGAAACTGTAAATGTAGCAGTAGGTGTTTGAATATATATTAAATTTAAAATACTAAATACATCAAAATGATACTTTCCAAATTTTAAGTGGACATATAAGTCAACAACATATTAAAATTTGAGGCTATTCCGATATCATTAGGCTGGTGTTTGATAGGATCAAACATTAATGAACAGTTCTGTCAAAATTGCATATGAAACTATAAAAGTAGCAGCAGGTGTTTGAATATATATTAAATTTAAAATACTAAATATATCAGAATGATACTTTCCAGATTGAGAAATCCATATTGAGAAATCCATTCAAAATCAAATATAAACCCAATTCATTCCAAAATTTCCAGAATTAAAATGTTATCATTTAAGCTTAGTTTGTTCAAACTTTCAAATCAATTGAAAGTCATTTAGTCAAGTTCGAAAACAACCAAGTTCACAACAACAGTCTATCAATCCTCAAATTTTCAGCATAATTTCGTAAACTATTAATTAATCTTTTACCTCAAAATCAAGTGTCCGGCAACTCGAATATCATCAATCCCTATATAATAATTTGAACTTCTATCGCCAAATGTGCTGATTAATCAAAAAACTGAAATCAAGATGAAGTACTGAATTGAGTAGAAGAATGATGTAAGAACCGAGAACGAAAAGGTTAGGGGTACTACCACCCAATATTCACATGGTAGCTAAGTATCAAAATTTAGCCAAATATATAATGATTATCTTGAGATCAACTAATCAATTCGCAGCTCTTCCACAATGAGAAAAAATAGTACTCACCCAAAAAATCAACAATCGTATGGACAATACTCACCCATAATTTTAAACTACCATGTGAATATTGGGTGAGTATTGTCCATACGATCATAAGCTTATGCAATTCAATAAAGTAATAAAAAAATAATTATTTATTAATGACGAAAGGATATATTGTAGTAACTATCTTACCCATCAATAGTACCCTTTAATTTGTTCACCATTACAATCGCAACTCAAGAGGCACCGTCCGTTCTTGAAACCACAAGCACAGAGGCCAAGTTCAAGAGAACAGAAGCATCAGATGTTTTTTGAAAGCCGATTGTGTAATGAAGGCGGCGCCACATTTTTCAGCCATTGATTTGAAGTCGACAATCTAGATTTTCCTTGCCACAAATGAGAAACCCTAAAATTAGTTGAATATAATTATATTGAATTTTAATCAAAATTAAAAGAGGGAAAGAGAAATTACCGAACGTCAATAGATCTTGACTTTCTGTTGGAACCTGCTAAAGAGTACTTCTTAGTTAAGGATCTGTACCACGTTCCCCTTTCATCTCCTTCACTTTCTTACCCTGAGGTCTTATCAACCTCTTAGAAAGGAAGATCTGGTTAGGACCCAAACGCCCACCCCCGGAATCCGAACTGGATTTCGTCAATGAGCCGCAAGGTTGGCTAATCGTACGCAGCAGGCTCGAAGACCCCTGGTTCTGGAAGGAACATGAGTCCGAACACTATGTTGAATGTGCTGACATGCCGGAGTTGGTTGCTGGCACAACAGGGTGGTGCCTTACCACACCGCAGGCGAGTTCAAGCTCCGGATCGGATTTGCCAGCGGAGTAAGAGGAGAAGGCTGGTGGGTAGAAATTTGTGGTTGTTCGTTAGGATTTCGTGACTGTTCATCTTTCTGCTCTAATATGTCGTCATCTCAGGATGAAGCGTAGTCCACCAAAGATATCTCTCTTTGTCTCTTCATCCAATCTCATCAAAAATTAGTTGGCGTGGTAGCTTACAAAATGACACTAGAGAAGTTTTGTTTTCTCTCAATTTTAATTTTTAGAGACTTCATGAGAGAGGCGGCGTTAGAAGTTTGGAGAAGTTTAAGTTTAGGTTTAGATTGCAATGGATATATTTTATATTTTTAAGACTTTAATAATTAAAGAAATAAAAAATTTTAGGCTCAGCGGTTTTGCGATTGAAAGTAAAAGTTTGAAGTTTATAGATCTTGGGTTCGAGTTGAGGCGAAAACAAAAATAAAATGATAATTTTTTTGCTATTGATACCTTAGCGTCAATGATTTCTGATGTTTAATATACTGACACTATAATATCAGTGATCTATGATACTTGTTTGTTAAACACGGAAAATGCCCCAAATTTATGAAATTACTGATACTTTTTAATAAAGTGTCACAAGGCAAGTGTCAGTAAAGACTATTTTTCTAGTAGTGTCGTTAGATGAAATCTACGATCTATAATAATTAAATAAAATAAACAAAAAATTCAAGTTTATCATTTATTTAATCGTTTACCAATTAAAACTAGATAAAGTATAAAAATTATAGTAGGCAAATAGGATAGTGCAAGATTAACAACTTGAAAAGAAGAAGAAACAAATTCAGACACAATAATTAAAGGCCACAAAATCTTATTATTTAATGATTTATAGTACAAAATCTGATTAATTATACTATTTATTTATAAATTGTATAAACATACATTATATAAATTATTTCTTATAAATTACTTGATAAATAAATTTCATTATTTACCAACAAAAATTTTGTATTTTTATCTTATTATATTGCAGAATTATCATTACATTACTTGGATTGATATAACTTTCACAAAACATGTATTGTGAAATTTACACATAATCATCTTCATGTATAATGTTTTGTATCTTATAATTGAAAAAAAAATATACTAGTGAAAGTCACCGTCATTGATTCTAATATATACATATGCTCAATTTATACAATGAATGAATAAATTAAATGAAAATGATATTATTGATATGGTATTTGAAAATTTTGACTGATTAATAAAAATTAAGTCCATCAATCTTTATGTTGATAGACAATCAGTCTTTGCACTGATTAATAGAGACAGTGACTGTTAATTATTTTGTTTCCTTTATTATTTTATTCTTCTCAATAATAATTTTAAAATTTTTTGATATGTCTTATGGGTGATTTTATGATTTTAATCCTATATTATTATTATTTTATATTATATCATTGGCCATATACTAAGTCTAACATTTATCAAAATGCCTTAAAACAAAAAATTATCATTCATGGGCAGTATCAATAACTTTATAATTCAATTAGAGATGGCAAAAAAAGGGGGCCATCTCGGATCCAGACCACACCTAGCGTTTGCGATCCAGGTAAAATCAGGTTCAAATTTATAAATAAAACAGTCCCGAATATTGAAAATATATTGCTAATTATTTTCAGGCATGTGTCCGAGTGTGATCCAAATGACCCAGAACTCGAATTCATGTCCGATTATATTTTTTAATTTAAAAAAAAATAAAAAATATATATATAAATAACTCCTTTATCCATTTACTGACTTACTAACACAAAACCTAAACTCTCTTCATAACATAATAACTCAACACACATTGCTGCTAGCTCCAGCTTTCTAAGCAGCCGTAACCCTCTGACCACTATGCAAAAAACCTCCAGCACCGCACGTCTAGCAGCAGTCGCTGCACCGTACAGCACACACCGCGCCACATGCATTGCTCCGCTGACATTGCTGGCCTTAGCGCACCGCACATGGATCCGTACCTGTCGCCATTGTTCCAGAATCATAGTTGTGGACCACAGTCTTTTGACTTTTTAATTATTTTTATTTTCATTTGGATATTTTATACAGTTACGCGCAAGCAGGGTTTTATATGAAAGAAGTGCTTTTACATATATAAAATTAATTGAGCAAGCCTCGAGTGATGATCAACCCGCGATAATGATTCAAGAAGGGTCTGATGAAGTGCAGGGGTCTCTATATAAGCTTACATAGTTACATTTGCTTGTAATTGATTTCATGGCAAGACTCTCCCTGAATCATTATTTTTATTAGTACGTGTTATGTATTTATTTTATTTTATTCGAATTTCGATTGGGCATTCGGGTCAGGTTAACCCAAATCAAACCAAATTTGAGATTTTATTCGGTTTTCGACTTGGTTCGAATTAACCCTAAAACTCGAATGGATTACATATTCGAAATTGATCACATTAAACGCATAAAAAGAAGTAAAAATTTCACAAAACATTTTGAGAAAACAACGCCCCAAACACAATGGTGATCAAATGATCCCTAACTTCAAATTCAAACCCTAATAGCCACATCCTCTCTCATTCGGTCATCCCTCTTGCCGGGTAGTTCCTCAACGATACACCACGTCGCACTTTATTCAACGACTTCAATCCCCAAATTCTCAATTTCATAAAATAAAACAGCACTTAACAACCACATCCTCTCTCATCTGGTCATCTCTCTCGGTTCGGCGGTTCCTCGACGCCGTTCCCCATCAGCACAGCTCGCCATCACAGCCAACGACTTCAGGTCACAACTCTATTTCTCTCTCTTCCTCTCTCTCAAATCATCGTCGCAGTTATCAGAAGCACAACCTTTAGTTTCACCCCAAGTCTCGAAGCCGAGTGATCCTAACAGCACTACCAACACTCCAGCGGCTTGGTATTTTTGTTTTGAGTAATGGTACAGCCACAAACTCTTGTACAAATTTATTTTGTACAAACTGATGTGACATGATAAGATTGGTTGAATTAAATATCACTTGGCACACATGATTTGTTTTTATTAATTTATATTTTCATTAAACCAATGAATTAATGCCACGTCAGTTTGTACAAAATAAGTTTGTACAAGAGTTTGTGGCTGTATCATTACTCTTTTGTTTTTAACTCTTTTTTGGTTAATTAGATTTTCAACTTAATATTTATTATCAGTCAATTTTTATAATTTTATTAGTTATTAGAGTTAATTGACGAGTGTTTTACTTGTGGGCTATTTGACTGAGACCCGGAGAGATAAAAGTCTTTAATCAAAATTTAAAATTTGATTAAAAATGGGTGAGAATGGTGAATTTGTTAATTATATGGACACTTTTGTCATCCTGATCTATGAAACTAATTTTATTTTTTGGATGATAATTAAGGTCTGTAGACTTCTTAGTTATTCAGGTACTTTGCAAATTTACAGATTGCTTATTGTGTATTAAAAGGGTAAGTAATCTTTAAGTGTAAAACATGACGGTGGATTTGTAGCACATTGAATTGTTGTCACTTTGATAATGAGATGGTTTAATGGTAACGTGAATTATTAACCCAAACCGTATTGCAGCTTGAGCTGAATTACGAAACTGAACCAAACTGAAATAATTTTTCAATCTATTTAGGTTGAATTGTTAAATCTAAACAATTTGTAAACCGAATTGAAAATTGAAAAAATCGAATTGAAAACTAAAATACCATGTCTATTTTGAAAATTTGAAATTATATATTTATAATTTGTTATGTAATATTTATAATTATGTAATATATAAGTTTTTGATAGAGAATGAATGAACGTAGGCATTAGATTGTTGTTTACTTTAAATTTAATGATACAATTGTTTTCTTTTTAAATTCATTTCATCTAGGCAGCTAGAGTTCGGTTTAAAAACCGGGCATAAACCCAGGTCCGGGCATTTGTTGTAGTGATCCAGGTCGGACCTGGGCAGGACCAAAGCCGAGTTGGACTCGGTGTTTTGCCAACTGTGATTCAATTCTTAAGTTGAAGTGTGTGATTCAGACAAAATTTATATGTTTATATGTTGATATTTTACATGTTCAAGACTAGTTGTAAACGACAGAATAAAATGGTGCATCTAATATGCATCTAATTAAAATTCTAATGACATAATTTTATAATGACTTTATGTTTACTATATATACACTTATTAAAAAAAGTGTAATTTTATTTTTTTATCTTTTATCGTGAAACTGAAACGACCCGCCCCGCAACTCCCCAGGACAAGTCTATCTAAACTCGTAAAATCGAAACTATTCTATAAAAATTTCGGCAGAGTCTCCCTTATAAATAAAACATATCCAATCCTGCAAATTATAAAGCAACACTCCCAAAATAATTTAATATCCAACCATCCTCCATAACCAACTTCACAAATCAATATATCAAACATCATCCAAATCATCCTCATATCAAAATACATCGATTATCCTTAATAACATAAAATAATAAATAAACACAGCTCGCAAAAATCTCAAATATAATAATAATTAAATCCACGACTCCTAGCACCATCACGTGGCCACAATATCACACTAGCGTTCACTATTGGGTTGACTGATGTACCTGTAAATCTCCTGTGGGGGGGGAATATAATAAAAGAGAGATGAGTATAAAACTTAGTGAGCTCAGTGAGTGGATAGTAGTTGCTGACAATTTAATAAATTTATTTAAAATCATTTAATCTTTCTCAAATCACTTTCTCAAATCACTTCCTCAAATCAATTTCATAAATCAATTTCTCAAAATATCATAAGAACTTGCTCAAACTCATTTAATGCAAATCAGTTCATTGAAACACTATAATAAATATATTTGCATAAAATCGATGGAATCATATAATACTCATCATATCAAATACTGAATACTAAAAACTATCATCAAACAAGTACCCAGGGGATAATCTGATCATATCCGGACCTCGACGGACGGGCAATGACGTACTATCTGGGTAACGTCACGCCCCGGAGCTACAACGGATAGATGGGGACGATCTCATCTCATATCTCATATATCTGTACTGTGCATGCATAAGCCCCCAAAAGGCAAAAGCGCCCGAACACACGGCCCAAAGCCTCTATGTGTGTCCCGACGGGCCCCAAAGGCCTCTATCTCATCTTATCTGTATCTCTTGTCTGTATCACTTTTCTCATCTCATATTATCTGTTTCTCTGTATCTGAAGGAAAGGGTACTGTCTAATGATTTCAAAAATAACATATACATAAACATAGAATCTCATCTGAAATCTCATTTTCTTTCTATTCAACATATCTCAAAATCTGCTCAATTCTAATATCATGCCTTTACTCAAAAACGCTAATCAAATCATTAATCAAACTCATTCTCAATAACAATAAAGACCAACACATAGATAAAAATTAATTTGCCGGAAAATCATTTAATCGAAGCATTAAATACTTATCATACAATCAGCATATACTATGAAAATAAGTTTTGTATATTCCACTCACAGTGATGATGTCTAGACTCGGTATCAACAACGTCTGCGGGTTGATTCTTGTTCGCGGATGCGGATCCTCCTAATCACGGAAACACTATAATTATTCTCCGTAAATAGAAATACAACCAATTTAATATAATAAATCTCGAATCAAATCTCTATTAACGATAAACTATTCCCGCATGAGTAAAATTACCAAAATGCCCCTACATGCCAAAATTACAAAAATACCCCCAACATCAATATTTTACCAACTTATCCTCAAACTTCATTATTTTACCAAATTATCCTCATATTCGTCAATTACCATATTGTCCTCAATTCAGATTACATAAATTAATCACATTGTCTGAAATTACGAAATTACCCTCGGGGCATAAAATTACCGAAATGTCCTTAACATCTTAAATTACCGAATTACCCTCGAAATCACAAATTACTTCACTGCCCTCACTCAACATTACCAAAATGTCCATTAATTACATGAAATTACAAATTCACCCCAAAAGGTCCATGAATTTACCGAATTGCCCCTTGCCGGTCAACGGTGACCGGACTTCAGTCAACGACGACAGGGAGCTTAGGTCTGCTAGTTCCGGCCTCGGTGAGTCCAACGGTGGTGGCCGTGAGTCGCCACGCTCGCTGCTGGCGGCGGATCGAAGCTCCAAAGATCCGCAAGTTTCCGGTGATCGTTCGGCGGTTTTCCGGCGTCCCTGGTGATCGTGGTTGGTCGGAAATTGTTGCTGGAGATGTGAGGAACCAGTTACAAGTGGTGGTGCGTCACAAATCCGACGGAATCAACGGCGATGAAAACAGATCTTGGCCGCCACTTTCGAGCTCCAATCGCCGGGGTTCTGGCCAGTTTCCGGCGACGAGGACCACGGGGATACGACGGTCGGCTTCCAAGCTTCAGATCGGTACCAAGTACGGCCGGTAAGGTGGCCGGAATTAGGAGATCCGTCCGGGTCAATATCGCGGGTCTGGGTCGGGTTTTCGGGTCAACGGGTCAAAATTCCTCTCTCTCTCTCTCTCTCTCTCTCGGGTTCTCTCTCTCAGATGCATGCCCATTTCCAGTTTATAAAATCCAGCCTCCTCTTTGTTCTTTTTTTTTAAGCTTAATACAAATTAAGCTCAATTCGGACCCGTAATGAAAATAAAATCCGAGCATCGGCGCGTGTAATCGCGCTCAATTATTCTCGATAAAATGTCGTGACGAATTTAAAAATTATAAGCGAAGAGGAAAAATTAAATCGCACTCTTAATTAAGAAATCCGAAGTGCATATGTTACAGAAACAGTAATTGAAAATTATATAAAACAAATATTTGCAATAATAGGATATAAGCTAGGCTTAAATCAAATTAAGAATAATTAAAAAAACTATAATTTAAATAACTGACAACTATTTCTTAAAGTTAAATTAAGATTGGAGATGATTTTGTTTTAAATCAATGGTCCATAATAATCCCACTATTGATGCCATAATATTTTTAACAGCATCACATAAGATCCTAAATAAATCCTCGTTATCTCCTTTTTTTTTTCACAGGCAACAAAATGTTCAAAATTTAAGTGAGAATTAAAATTCATTATCATGTATATATAAAAAATAATTGTAGAAGAACAAAGCACTTATTGTAACGAAAATAAATCAATAATTCCTAATACTAATAATAAAAATAAAATCCAGAAAGATGTTATCTATTTTTCTTAGGCCTGCACACACTAAGAATAGCAAAATGCACCTTGATTTCGCTTATCCCTCCAAGTGTCAGGGCTGTTAGACATTGGAGAGATGAACAAGTCTCTCATTTCACTAAGAAATTAAGCATGTGAGAGAGAAATGCTCTTCTTACTTCTAGAGCCATGAAATTTTCCTAGTTTCTCTTAACCTAGCTCACAAAGGACACATATTCCACTTGTATCGTGATTGAATGAACAAACCTTGAGTAAAAGATAGCACAATCTTTAGAATTGAAGAAAAAAAAAATTTGAGATGCAAAAGGATTCGACTAAAACGCTAACGTTTGTTTGGTTCCAAAAGGAAAACGGTACTTTTTGGTTCAATCGCCCTTTTCGCTTTGTTCACATAAACTAAAAAAAAAAAAAAAAAAGAGAGAGAAGAAAGATTGAAAGATACATTTGACCGTTACGTGGTTGCTGCATTGTTGAAAATTTTTGTTTTAAAGCACATAAATCCTTAATTAGTTTATGTAAAAATCACTTTGATTGATTGAGGCCAATATTCTTTAATTTGTTATGTTGTTTTCAAAAATTTACTTGAAGGGGGCATGGCATAGTGTTAACGCGGAAACAAAGATAGTAAAGAAGTACAATGAGCAAAGAGCAGAGCAGCGTGGCAAAGGCATGGGAGGCTACGATACGCAAAACACAAGCAGCAAGACGGCGAGCAAACAGCATATTTGGGACAATGTCTATAACCCATGCGGATGATGACAATGAGGTAGATCCTGAACACAACAATAACAAGCCCGCCTCCTTAGGAGAGACATACCTTGCTGATAAAATTTTGCCTAATGGAGATTATTACACGGGACAATGGTACGAAAATTTTCCTAATGGACTTGGAAAATATTTATGGACGGATGGGTGTATGTATGTAGGCGAATGGCATCGTGGCAAAACGATGGGGAAAGGAAGGTTTAGTTGGCCATCTGGGGCTACGTACGAAGGCGAGTTCAAAAGTGGATTCATGGATGGTATTGGTACTTATACAGGATCTAATGGGGATACTTATAGGGGGCAATGGGTTATGAACTTGAAACATGGACATGGTGTAAAAAGTTATGCCCATGGAGATTGTTACGATGGAGAATGGAGATGTGGGATGCAAGAAGGGCAAGGGAAATATAATTGGAAAAATGGGAATTATTATATTGGGGAATGGAGAAAAGGAGGGATTTTTGGGAAGGGTACATTTGTTTGGAGTAATGGAAATACATATGATGGGTATTGGGAAGATGGTATGCCTAAAGGAAATGGAACTTTTAAATGGCCAGATGATAGTTTTTATGTGGGAAATTGGAGCAAGGATCCTAATGAACAAAATGGGACTTATTTTCCATCGGAGACGTCACCGGAGGAGAATCAAGATTGGGATCCCCGGAGTGTTTATGATGTTGATTTATCAGGTTGTGAGGTAAATGATGTGGATGGAGAGAAACTGTCAGTATTGCCATCACAGAAAAGACTTGCTATGTGGTCTTCTTCTAAAAATGATGACAAGGCTAGGAGAATGTCAGTTGATGGGAGAGTGAGTGTGGGTATTGAAAGGCCATTTGACAAGTTGCAAATATGGGATAATGCTACGGCAGGCGCTGTCACCGGCGATGGTTGTGATGTTAATGTTGTTGGTGATCGGGAGAACATAGGGAGAATTTCGGATGGTGGTGATTTATTAGCATCAGTTGATGATGGGAATCCCAAATGGAGTCCTTTGCAACCATTAAAACTACCAAGGCCCGGGAAAAGGCAAGGAGAAACAATAAGTAAAGATCATAAAAACTATGAGCTTATGCTTAATCTACAATTGGGAATAAGGTACTGCAAAATTTTTTAACCCATTCTATGATTCAATTTTAGGTGGCCAGCTTAAAAAAATACTGCTTAAAAACTACTTGAAACGACTCTGTACAATGTTATGGAGTTTTTAATTTTCTCTCAAGATTTTTCCATCAAACAATCAATGCATCGGGCATTTAGGATTTGATAGCTTTTAATTCAAATATGTTGATTAAATTTATACATCTATCAAATATATGTTGTGTTAATCTTTGGACAACCATGTTTGGTGCACTATATTTGAAAATTTTGAGGCCTCTCTCAACCTCTAAATTTTTGTAAAGAAATACACACACACACACACACACACACATATATATACATAGGCACATATATATACAAAATAATTTCATCCAAAGATTTGATCATATAAAAGTCAGGTATAAATTAATAGGCAAAAATTTTGACTTCAATACAATATATTTTATCTTGTAATATATTGAAATTTATGATTTTTATTTTTTAGCTTATCCATATGGTTAGGGATAATTATAACCATAACTATAACTCTACACACACACACACACACACATATATGTATGTATCTATGTATGTATGGTGGACCTTTATTCTTTACATAATGATGTAAGTTATATTAATTACAGAGTTACACCAATCAAGTTAAGTGTAGTTTACTTGATACAACTCTATGCATGTCTAGCGCAAATCCTGTAGTTGATATAACTTATATCATTATGTAAGAGATCTCTTGTAATATATATATTTGAAAATTTCAATTATCCACACTTGTGCAGGTATACAATTACATCATATGATGCAATAGTGTAATAGGCTATATATATGAGATTTAGAGATGTCAATAAGTTGAGAAGTAGAATTTTGACATAATTATTAATATTAAAAAAATATATGGTATTTTGACATATTTTAATTGTTTCAATTTCTCAGTAATTTTCTAAATGTTATTAAGTCATTTTATTCGGTGCAAAATGCAAATCCCTCTAATTTACACAGGCATTCAGTGGCAAGACCTGGTCCAGCTGCGTCTCTTGATCTGAAGGCTTCAGCATTTGATCCCAAGGAAAAAGTATGGACAAAATTTCCACCAGAAGGATCCAAACATACTCCGCCACACCCATCCGGTGAATTTAAATGGAAGGATTACTGCCCATTAGTTTTTAGGTAATTTAACTAAATAAATATTAATTTAAATAGAATTTGCAATCTTCATAGTCCGTTAAAGTTCTAATTAATTAATTTGTATTTGTTCGATTAGGACATTAAGAAAACTGTTCAAGGTAGATTCAGCTGATTACATGTTATCTATATGCGGGAACGATGCACTTAGAGAGCTTTCATCTCCTGGTAAAAGCGGTAGCTTCTTTTACTTGACCAATGACGATCGCTACATGATTAAAACTATTAAGAAGTCTGAAGTTAAAGTAAGTTTGCACTAAATAGTATATATATTTTCCTAGCTAATTAACCAGTGCCAGCTACCATTTAATTTTAATTTGCATTGGTTAATCATCAGTTGATTATTTGTACCACATGGTCAGGTTCTTATAAGGATGCTTCCAGCTTATTATAATCATGTTCGAGCACACGAGAACACTCTGGTGATCAAATTTTTTGGTCTACACTGTGTCAAAGTAACCGGCCCAATTCAGAGGAAGGTAAGTATAAAGAAAACGTGCATGCGAATGATAAAATTAATGCTATGAGTATTACTCTTAATATTTTAATTTTAATAAAAAAATATTACAAAATTACCTGGCATATGAATTATTATTAAGCACAATTTATTATAATTAAATATTATATAATTACATTGAATACCTATATAGCACACTCATTATTTAATACATAATTTTCATCGCTTAAATCCTGAAACTTTTATTTCCAACATTTTAATCAATATATGGATGAACAATAAGAAAATCTTTATTTTAAAAAAATTTGATTACAAAGTATGTGCAATCATTTTTATTTTTCAAAAATAAAATAAACATAAGTACTGTAAAATAACCAACTTTTTTTTGGCTTTCGGCTATTCTTCTTCTTCTACTTCCTCTTCTTTTGCTTCTTTGCTACTTTTTTTTTTTAGTATTTACATAATATGTTTTTATTATTATGTTCTCATTGCAAGTTGTTTCAGATTCAAAATTCAATATTGAACATAAAACTTAACAACTAAAATAATGTTAAATCATTTTTTTACAACTTGATTTGATTTTGTTGTAAATGTATGTTAGATTTGTTAAAATTGGGTTTGTTGAATAACTTTATTGGTCTTTTAATTAGTAAATAAAATTAAATGATTTAAATTGTAAAGTAAGGAATTTTTTTTTGAAATTTTACAGAGTTTACAAGGTAATATTTATTTTTTAAAAATTAATATATGAGTTAAGAATGGCAATGGGCACCACCCGTTGCCAATTTGTTATTGCTAAATCGGCACATGCAAAAACATTAAATTATCAAACTCGCCCGCAACCCGTAGTGAATTTTTATTTTTTTTAAAATCCGCACACTAAGAGTTTTAATAATTAACAAACCCACCTGCAACCTACATCAAATTTTTCTTTTGCGAGTTTTCTCATTTAAAATTACAAATATTAAAAAATACTTTTTATAATACATAAAAACTTAAATTATATCATTCAAACTATAAATTTGTCACAATAACCTAAAAAGTCTGCAAAAAATACTTAATTCTAAATTCTATGAATGTAAATAAGAAATTAAATTTTTAACATTAAAAAAATAAAAAAATATTTAGTCCAACACAAAGCTTTTCTGTTGTAGGTAAATTATCGTAACTAATATCAATGGCTTGCTCCATCTTTTTAAGTTAAAGCAGACATTGATAAGTAAATTTTATAAAGCTATTGTTAACAATTAATTAAACAAATAAAAACTCAATATTAGTAAGCAATCATTAGGTTCAAGTTATTAAAGCAAACAAAAAAAAAAGTCAAATTAAAATGAAATATTAGTAATACTAAACTTGAAAATTATAAAATTTCTACTTATTAAATTATTGTGTCTATCTTGATACATACATACATACATACATATACATACATAGGTTACATTTAGGAATAAGGACCTTTAATTTACATATATTTATGATTATATTTTTTAATGTAACTTTTATGATTAAAATTAAAAATATAAATAATTAAAATGAAAAATACGGATTGGCGGATACTTATTAGTACCCAGTGGATTATTGCTGAACACAACCCCACTTGCAATTCGCAGTGGGGCTTACTTGTAGTGCGCAGGATTTTACAATCAAGTCTGCGGGTTGGTCGGTAATTTTGTCATTCCTAATATGAGTGTATTCAGTAATAAAGTATTCAAAGTAATTGTAGAGTACAACTATCCCCACCCTAATTCTATTAGTTTGAAAATGATAGAAGCGTCCTACTAGTATCCGGTGCTTGGTTCAGTTTTAATTGAGTCAAACCAAATTTCCTTTTTGGGTTTGGGTTCGATTTGCAATTGTTAAGTTTAACAGGTGTTAGTTGGGTACAATTATTTTGAAAACTGAATCGAAACAATGAAAAATACATAATAAACCGATTTATCAAACCAAATCAAAATTTTGGTTTCAGGTCAATGCTCACTCCTTGATCCTACTAGCGTATATATGTAAATAATAGTATGTAAATAATAACCATCACAGTTTTTCGCTATTTACTCATATTCAGTTTTTTTATTATTGATGTTAAGGTTGATATTACAGCAGATGTTCAATAACACACTTTTTTTTTCAATACATAAATTGTGCATAAAAATTAAAGATTGTTCTCAATACCAAAGTGTGATAAATGTTTCTTGTTGATGCTGCAACCTTATCACACTCGTAAATTAACGAGTGTCTTAATTTGGTTTTTCTGCTGTAGGTGCGCTTCATCATAATGGGAAATCTCTTTTGCTCGGAGTTTACAATTCATAGACGTTACGACCTGAAAGGATCGTCTCTTGGTAGATTAACAGACAAGCCTGAGGCAGAAATTGATGAAACCACTATTCTTAAAGATCTTGATCTCAATTTCATATTTAAACTACAAAAGTCTTGGTTTCAAGAATTTTGCAGGTCTATATATCAATAATTACATATATGGTTAATAACTGGTAGTCAGGTTTGAATGTTCGGATATTTTGGATTTGAACTAAAATTAAAGTTGTACAAGGATGTAAAGTAACCTTTACAACTCAGATTCTGATTCAATTTGAATTTATAAAATCTGAACATCCAAAACTTGAACATAACTATATGGTTAGCAAAATCCCTTTGTTTACATGTTGGAAGTTAGTTGATTGTTTTGCTTGTTTGTTTTAGGCAAATAGATAGAGATTGCGATTTTCTTGAGCAAGAGAGGATTATGGACTATAGTCTTCTAGTGGGTCTTCACTTTAGACAAGTTTCTGGAGACAGAGAATTGATTCCTTGTGGTGCTGACCCAGGTTAGTCAATAAAACTAATTAATTAATTAGTTTTGATTTAATTAACATCACTCACTTTGATTTAATAATGTATTATAGACTCTCTTGCAAGAAATTATACCTAACTACATATAATTTTGTGCAGGTGACTCCGAGATTGTTGTCGTTCCTCGACTATCTAGAGTAGATATAGATCACCTACTTCTCGACCCAGATAGGTAATATACACATCTTTTAATCTTTTACAATTAATGCTAGATCACTTGACTATTTGTACAAATTATTTTAGGGCAAATGATTGATGTGCCCATTTGTTTTCAAAAGTAACTGAAACACAACTCAAGTTCTAAAATCCTCTCTGTGTTAAAGTTTTAACAGGTAAATCACTTTTTCTAATTACGGCGCAATTCTATCTTTTAAAAATTTAATTTGACAATAAAATATAATTTTGTCAAGTTTGAAAGACAAAATTGCCTATAGAAAAATGGGATCAGGCTACGGTGCCACAGTTGCACCTAAGGTTCCCCCAGAAAAATGATTTGAAAGTTAATCTTTTAACTTTAAATGGATGTCAATGGATTTTAAAATTTTGAAGCGGTTTTGATAACTTTTGAAAACTAAGAAAGCAAGTTTCAATTATTTTTCCACTGTTATCTATGTACACTTACATACATAATTTGTATTATAAATAATATGACATGACATATCATTCATTAATTAGTAAAATATACCAACTATTTAACCTGACTGACACCATATTATTCTTTAATTAAACTAA
This sequence comes from Citrus x clementina, assembly GCF_000493195.1. NCBI lineage: Eukaryota > Viridiplantae > Streptophyta > Magnoliopsida > Sapindales > Rutaceae > Citrus > Citrus x clementina. Next base: position 19,729,351 of record NW_006261964.1, read on the forward strand.
GGTAGTATGACTATCATTATCGTGTCAATATAATTTTTAAATAATAATTTCTTGAAAGAGTATGTGATTGTGGAATTAGCAAAAAACTGGAGAATATTAATTAATAAACAATACATTGCAGAAGGGATAGTATTAGATTAGGCGGGAACATGCCAGCACGTGTTGAAAGAACAGTGAGAAGAGGTGAATTTGAGCTGCAACTGATAGGAGAACCAACTGGAGAATGTTATGAAGTTATAATGTTCTTTGGAATTATCGACATACTTCAAGACTATGACATTACCAAGAAGCTTGAGCATGCTTATAAATCTATTCAATATGATCCCACTTCAATATCAGCTGTCGATCCAAGGCAGTATTCAAAGCGGTTTCGTGATTTCATTTTCAATGTCTTCTCTGAAGATATTCAACTTTAAACCGACACCCAGCGGCAAGTTTTTGAAGTATAATGCATGACATATACCACACTAGAGATTGAGTCCCAATGAAATGATTAGAAATCATTTTTCTTTCTTGATTTATTATGGAGTTATACATGATTATATACTATGTTAGCGAAGTCAATTTGTCAAAATTTATAAAAGTTGTTGTAGCCTGGAGCTAGTGTCTACCATAATACAAATGTAAAAGTATATTGTATGTAGTGCTAGAATGAATTCTTTATGCAATCATTATTTTGTCTCGGGAGAAGGAGAAGTGTCCCTGGGAATTTTTGTCATTTTTTTGTTGAATTGAAACTATATCTATATATATATAGAGGATTATATGTGAAATGGAGTTGGATAAATCTATTTTGCTGAAGAAATGAGCTCAGGTTTTTACATAAAAAATTTGTATTTGTTTGTGAGAAAATTTAGGTATTTGCTAGGACAAATAAAATATTGACATGTGGAAACAAAAAGTCAATAAGAAGAAAAGTTAACTCATTGACTAGACACGAGAATAGCTCAGACAGACAAGAGATATAATCCTTATAGAAGGACATTTTCAGAAATATTTCCTCTTAAGGGGCATAATTGGAACTCAAATGTAGTAGCTACAGCTCACATGTGAATAGAAGCATGATATCAGAAAATATATATTAGGCTGCAAACAAGAGTCCAATGGAGGAAAGGGCTTCGCTAAACAAAGTAATAAGAGATAGCCACGTCAGTAATCCTCAATTGTCTCTTGAAAACTAATAGGACACTACACCAGTGTCTGCAATGTCGCAAGAGGCAAAGGATGAATGAGTGCCAAAGGCTTGCTTGCTCTCAAAACTCATAAAGTCACCATCAAGTGAGCTAAGTGAAAAGAAGAAAATAGCTCCATATGTGGGAGACAATCCGATGAGAATACTCTTCGTATCTGGATTTATTTAAAAAAAAATACCAAGCACACTCTAATATAAAGCTCGTAAGTTTTCTATATTTGTTAACTTCAGTATTTTTAACTAGATATGAAAAAAAAGTCTGGGCCCTTTTTTAGCGGCCTGGCCAAACCCATAAATGACCCATCCAGGCCCACGGGCTTTATGCCTGACCCGCAACGAATGGGTCTAGTTATGGGCTAAAAATTTAAAAGCCCACAGTAGATTGGGCCTAGATATGGGCTCATGGGCTCAAGCTTCATATTTTATAAATAATTTTTTTTTATTTTATATACTATGGGCTTTATATTTTAAATTTTATATATTATATATTATATATTTTGTGTATTTGAATATTAGTCTATTATATATTGTATAATCAATTAATCATCTTTAATTTAAGTGTGCCTTTATTGTTTCTCCATTTTAAATTCTATTAAAAATTCATTTTAAAAAATTTATCTAAGCCCTCGGCCTGGGCTTGTGGGCTTTAGGCCCAAGATCGCCCTGTCTAAATATGGTGGACTTTTGGAGGGCTTGGGCTTGCTATTAATAACTTGGGCCTAGACTTGGACTTCAAAAAGCCCGGGCCAAGCCTTTAAATATCTTTAACCTTTGAATCTTGCTACACTTGCCATTAACAAAACTTTAGGGTTTCACATTCGTTGGGCTATATTGGAATATCAATGAAAACTTAAAGGGTTTTGCATGTTAAAAGATCCAAGCTTTATTCCTCACTCTACTCACCTTCTTTGATCTCCAAACTCACCTAATTAACCGAATCAAATTTACTTATGTAGCTACACTCTCTAATACAAATTAATTTATTTAATCAGATTTGGCCAAAATTCGGTTAAAAGAATTAGCACTATCTGATTGGGGAGTGCAAAGAAAAGCCTCTACTGGTGGTTGCCAAGTTGGTTTTGATTTGTGTTTGAACAAAATGGAAGATTGATTCTCTAGTGACAATCTCACCAGGGTCAAGGAACATGAGCATGACCGCACAACTGAGATAATAAATAAGATGACAAAGAACAAGCAAAGGACATCTGTGAAGATTGGTTGATGAGTTCGACGAAAAAATTTACGGTGTAATTGGTTTGCAATCACCATGTCTAGAAGTTGGGTTGAGCAAACATGTTAATCCACAATCTCCTAGGTACAAGCAAGATGGCCAACAATCATAGGCACCTAAAGGGAGTAAATAGGCAAACGTTTCGGCAACTAAATCAAAGTTACACTACCCATATTCAAAAAATAACTGATCAAATGCCATTACTAGATCTGTGGGGAGTATACGATGAAAGCATAGAATAAAAATAATAAAAGACCTGAGGGATAAACTCAATGCTAAGACATCTCCTCCAAATAAAGATGATTCATTAGGAACTAGGGTGTGCTTTAGGAGATCCTAGACAACGTTACTTTCATAAAGGATCAAGTGTATAAACTCTAAAAGAAAGATAGCTCCGTCACTAAAGATCAAGTGCTAATAATTTACCAATTGTAATTTACCATGAAAATTCACAAAGCCATTCTCCCACTGATTTTAGCATGCCTCGGATCCCATAATATCGGTGTGACTCTAACTCTATTGAGCATGCTAAGTTATATCGAGACTAAATACTCATCAAAAGGAGTGGAAGAAAAGGCTGTATGCAGCGTAATTAGACATACTCTCATAGGGCTAGCCAACTCTGAAGTCTGGTAGTATAGCCACTATGCATCAAATTCAAAGGAGAATTTAAGCCTATAGTGTCGTTTGTAAATCATTTTTGCTAAAAGATTCTAAGTATTTGTGCCTTTAGAAAGAAAAAATAACTTTTGGGGAGAGAAATTGTGGATTTTATTTCAAAAGGTTGAACCATCAACATATGGAGAAGTTGGAACCAGAGATTCGCAACAAATTGAGTACAAGGAAAAGTGTCATTCGAAGCACCAAAAGAATAGGATCACATCAAGGAAAGGTAGGGAACAATCTTGAAATCCTAATATACCCCTAGTTAACGAGTTTGAAAATATTTATAGTGCTTGCTCGACTATGAAACCTTAAGTCGTTGTAACTTCTTAGTAGAATTCACCAATGACTCAGGTGAAGAATAAACTCTAGGAGAACTAAGTAAATACCTAACTGAGGTTCTTAACAAAATTCACCAATTACTCAGGTGAAGAAGGAACTCTAGGGGAGCTAAGCAAGTACCTAAATAATCCTGGGAAATTTATGTGGATTGATCTTTAACTTCATCTGGAATGCAATAATGCTAAGAAAATACTACCAGAACTCCGTTTTGGACATTCTTCTTTATCTTTTTTGTTTACATTTTATATATGTTTGTAATAATGTATGCAGGACTAGTGGGTGCCTTAGTGATTCACCTTAATACTTGGTTGTTCTTTTTAATCCTTAAAAGTCTTTATGACAGAATTAAGAGGCTTGTGAGTCAGGTTCACTTATGTTGTGTTATATAATAACTAGAGCTATCATTACCTAAAGGAAATTTATCTATAACTGCATGTTTTTTGCCTCTCAAATTGAGTACATCTCTTTTAAGTCTCCTTATGGTGTGAATGAATGTTGAATCTCTGATTATAAATGCCACTGGGTTAACTAAGGATAGCATGATGATTAATGATTTACACATTTTCGTATGATTGATTACATATAGATAATCTCCACTATTATTTGCCACATTTGATATTTTGGATTTTTTTTTAACTCAGCATAGTGTTACAGATAAATATTATCACGATATTTGAACGAGGAGAAAAATTGGAACTCCTGACCTGAACCTATTGAAAAGATCATCTCCAGTTCAAAAATGAAGCATATGAACACAACAAAATAAAGATAAAAAAATAATGAAAAACACAACATTTAAGATAAGATCCAATGAAAAAAAAAATGGTTGGTGGATAATTTATCTTTTACATTTGAGGGTAAAAATTTTATTTACACAGTATTTCGTTAGTTCTCTTACCAGTTTGAAGACGGAAGTGGATGAATGCAAAACAATGTAACTTCAAGTGGAATTCAGACAAAAAAAAAATTATGTATTTTTTAAAAAGCCCGAAAAAACAGGTGGTCGGTGGATAATTTTATAAAATTTAACTAAGCAGTCACCAACTTTGATAGATATGAATGTGTATATGAGTTAGCTAACCAAGAAAAGAAACTAGATTTGAAAGAAGAAAACAAGTGTTATTAATTTTAGACCTAGTTTAGGAAAACTTGTTGGGACAAGAAAACATTTGGCGAAAACCATCACCTATAAACCCAGGAACATTCATGTTGTATTACTATGAAAAAATACAAAATTATACGAAAGCGTACCCTAATCCATAATGCTGAATTGCTCTCTAGGGTTGTGTGGTTGACCTTCCAGATCTACACGTTCTCCTAGAAAATCCTTTAAGTTTTCTCAAGGTCTCTCTCTGACGATGGGATTTCAGAAAGAATAGAAAGAAATGTGTGACTTGGGGACCATAACCACTTATATAGACAACTTTTTTCTGTTGTCATTGGGTATTTCTAATTTTGTCTATCGTAGAATTAAAATATTATTAGGTCTCTACACATTAAAGGCTCACACCCTATTAGATACATTAAAGTGTATAATACCAAAAATCTAAATAGATTACTTTTAATTGGATTTAACCTTATATGACAGTCCGTAACACATAATTATTCACATAGAAGCCCAACGTTAGATTAAGGATCCAACAATATTGGATTAAAAATCCAATAATCTCCCACTTAGGCTATATGTGTAACCTTTTAATTATGCTTTGCAAAAATAACTATATGAGCTCAACCTTACTGTCATTACCAAAATGTATCTATAACCAATCTGGTCTATCAATCATACTGACATAGGATCAAATCCGTCTTCGTTATAATTATCGTAACTCGACCCATCAATGGTAACTATGCCAATACGATTGAATGACATAGATCATGATGTGCATGTGTAGCATGGAAATTTCATCCAATGCGATCTTAACATGCCTATTTCCAACTGGCCCATCTTAAACCTTAGTGATATCAAACCATATAAGAATAAGAGTGTGAATGAACCAAAATTTTTATTTCTACATAAAATAACGCGAAATATCCATAAACTGAAATAACTAAAAAATGTCTATATTACAAGAACATCTAAAAATCACAAATTCCCATTAAAACTGAATATTCGTTAATAACATGACACTCATACGAGTAGTGTGCTCATGAACGTCTTGGGTGGCAATCCCTTAGTAAGCGAATCTGTAATCATGGAGTTTGTACCGATATGCTCAATAGACAATTGTCCACTCTGGAACTCTTTCTTTAACAACTAGGAACTTGATGTCTATATACTTCGACTTCGTCGAGCTCTTGTTATTATTGGAATATAGCACTGCCGACTTATTGTCATAAAATAACTTGAGTGGTTTATCAACACCATCTACTATGCGTAGCCCCTTGACAAAATTCGGTAGCTATATTATGTGATTGGATGCCTCATAACATGCTATAAACTCTGCTGCCATTGTAGAAGAGGATATAAGAGACTCTTTAGCACTCTTCCAAGAAACAACAACCCAACCAGTAGATAGATGTAACCCGAAGTGGATTTCATACTATTTTGGCATCCAACAAAATTGGAGTCAGTATATCCAAGATTCCAAGTTGATCTGATCTTCGATATGTAAGCATGTAATCTTTTGTTCTCTGTAAGTACCGCAAGACCCGTTTGGTTGCTTTTCAATGGTCTATTCCTGGATTAGATTTCCAGTCATGTATGTAATATCCGATTGCGTACAAGCCTAAGCGTACATTAGATACTACTGATGAATAATGAATCTTCTATATTTTTTTTCCTTAAAATCATTCTTAGGGCACTAATTGAGACTAAACTTGTCTCCCTTAGCCACAAAGGAATCACCTGGTTTGCAATCCTCAATGCCATATCTTTTGAGAATTGTTTCGATGTAGCTCTTTTGTGATAATCCAACAAGAATACCCTAGGAACGATCCTAGTATATCTGTATGCCTAATACAAAAGAGGCGTCACCAAGATCTTCCATCTCAAAATACTTAGTTAGAAATCTCTTGGGGTCTTTCAATAAGCCTATATCGCTGCTGGCAAACAAAACGTCATCGACATATAAAACTAGAAAAATATATTTGCTCCCACAGAACTTATGGTATATGCAATCATCCACAAAATTCATCTCGAAACTGAATGAGATGATCACTTGATTTAACTTGAAATACCATTGTCGAAAGGCCTATTTGAGCCCATAGATGGATTTCTTAAGTTTACAAACCATATTTTTTAGGTCTCCAGACACAAAGTTATTTGGTTGCACCATATAGATTGTCTTATTAATGTCACAATTGAGAAATATTGTCTATACATCCATCTGATGTAACTCAAGATCGAAATGCGCCATTAATGCTATTATAGTCCCAAAAGAATCTTTCGAAGAAACCGCATAAAAAGTCTCTTTATAGTCAATGCCTTTTTTCTGTGTAAAATCTTTTGTGACAAGACGCGCCTTGTACCTCTCCACATTGCCTTTTGAATTCCTCTTGGTCTTAAATATCCATTTGTAACTAATAGGTTTTGCACCTTCTGGCAATGGGACAAGATCCCATACGTTATTATCTTTCATGGGCTTCATCTCCTCATTCATGGCATCAATCTACTTATGAGAGTTAAAACTTTCCATAGCTTGACAGAAACTAATTGGATCATCTTCCATCACTCCAATGTTTGTCTCATGTTCTTGGAGAAATACAATGTAGTCATCTGTCAATGAACTTCTCTTTTCTTTAGTGGATCTTCTTAATGGCATAGGTTCTTGAGGTGGTAGAGTTTGTTCTTTTGAAACACCTTCTTGTATGGGGGGTTCTCCAACATTGTCTTGATCTATTGTGTCTTGAACGAGTCAAGAATGAGACCATGATCAATGCCAATAACACTTATGGGAATATTAACATATTCCTTTTCAAAGACAAAGTCTCTAGCCATATCTCCCCCCGCAAACTCGACATCCTCAAAGAACCGAGTATTTCCTGACTCAAAAATCGACTTAGTTGTGGGATTAGAAAATTTGTACCCTTGGATCGTTCCGAGTATCTAACAAAATAACAATTCACCGTCCTTGAGTCCAGTTTCTTCTCATTAGGCCTATAAGGCCTTGCCTTAGCTAGACATCCCCAAACATGCAAGTGCTTTAGACTAGGATTCATCGCTATCCAAAGCTCGTATGAGGTTTTGGTAGGCATTTTAGTTGGAATTCTATTAAGAACATATGTTGCAGTCTTAAGCACTTCTCCTCAGAGTGATTCTCATAAGTGTCTTGTTTCGTCTTTCAGCAACACCATTCATAGTAGGCGAACCTGACATAGTGTACCATGGGACGATACCGCATTCCTCTAGGAATTTAGCAAATGGTCCTGGATGTTGTTCACCTGAACCATTATATCTGCCATAGTATTCGCCATCACGATTATATATGACATTTTTTATTCTTTTGTTGAATTAGTTCTCAACTTCAGCCTTAAAGATTTTGAATATATCCAAGGACTCTGACTTTTCACGAAGGGGATATATGACCATGCTAAGCTGCCGTAGGAAATTACCCACAAATGTCTGTATGAATGAGTTTTTAGACGTCCAAAGTCCTGTTGGGTTCAAATCTCTTTTTATTGGTTTGTTCCCCCTTAATACGGTTAATACAGATATCAAAATCTGTGAAATCTAAAGGATCGAGAATTTGGTCTAACATAAGTCTCTATATTCTGCGTCTGGAGATATGACCCAATCTCTTATGCCATAAAGTAGTTGAATTCCCATTGGTTAATTTTCTCTTTACACCTCGTGTACTTAATTGCAGGGATTCATTAAATGAAACAATCGTATCAAGCATATAAAGATTATCATTGCATGATAAAGAACCAAAACCAACCAGTTTTGAATCATGAAACAAACTAAATTTTTCGTTTCCAAATGAATAAGAATAGCCATATTTGTCGAAAGAGGAAAAAGAAATCAAATTTTGTCTAAAAGATGGAACAACAAATGTTTCATCAAGATCTAAATAAAATTCGGTCTTTAATAATAATATAAAATTTTCAATTGCTTCAACTTTAACTGTCTTGCCATCACCCACATAGATGTATCTTTCACCATCATTAGGCTTTCGACAATTCATGCAACCCTGCATATACACACTTATATGAGCAATTGCACCAGAATCTATCCACCACGTATGTCTAGGTACCATAATTAAATTAACCTTAGAACAAACCAAACCATGTCTTTCAACTCCATAAAAGAAACAACTAGTGGCTTCTCAATCATACGATTTCTTTTGTTGTTTCTTTTGAGGTGTTGTATCTGCAGCTTCATTATCTTTGTTCTTGCCCTTATGCTTTACTGAAATAAGATTTTTCAAGAGCGTACTCATTCTTGCCCTTTCGTTCTTGACAAATCCCTTTTCAATTTCTACAATAAACTCTTTGGTCGTAGTAATCTTTACAGACATAAAGCTCCTAAATAGTTCCAGAATGGCCTTCTTCATGATCATGATATACATGCAATTTGATTTTTCCCACCTTTCCATTTCCCTTTTATCATCAATGGTACTTTCATCCATAAGTGGTGGGGGAGAATCAACCCTTAACGCAAGGTCAAGATCCATGACCGCGAGAACTATGGAAATGTTCTCGTGCCATGATTTAAAGTTAAAGGCATTTACCATAGGAATGAAATTGATGTTGGCAGTAATATTAGCCGTAAACATAACTGAATCTGATAACAACAAACAAACAAAACAAGCTCAAATTAGTCTTAAAACAAAAATAAATTCAAATAAAGGTAAATCTCATCTCAAGATACCAGATACTCCATTAACATTCTATCTTTGGACAAAATATTAACTTGTAAGTGATATCTTGGTGTAGTAATCAAACACTGATAATAAGTACATGTCAAATAATAAATCTTCCTTTGGGCTGATTTATTGTCCACATGTGAAACCGAATAATCATCACGTGTTTATTACCACAAGTGCACATGTAATTCTATTAAATATGGACCTTCCTTTGGGTTAATCAATATTTACAGAAATTACATATACAGAACTGTTTATATTTAAAAATAAATTAATTTCTACAAGAGATATTGCTTTGGCGACATGTTGCTTCAATTAATTTATCCCAAAATACATATGAACATATCAATATTTGAATTTAAAATTGCACCAAAATTACCCAAAAAATAATAAAATAAAAAAATTCGTGTCAAAGTTTAGTAACAGTCAACGATCAAAGTCTATAGCTGATGTTGACTGTTGATCAGTCAACCATTTGACTGATTTAGGGTTGGACCGGTTCGAGTTGAATTAAAATGAACCGGATCCTGAACCAGCCCACAAATCAAACCAACCTTTTTTTTTTCTTTCCTTTATGCCACAGTTGTGGTGATTGCACTTCTTCTCCCCATCCCGCGGCTCTCTTCTTCCCCAGCATATCTAGCGCTCTACAACAGTAACTCAAATAACGTGCTAGCAGCATGAGTCACACTGCCAACTGTGCAAATCGGGCACCACCAACGCGCTATAGCTCAACTGCGCATGGTGCTGTGATTTGCTGCTGTGCAGCCCAACAACCGTGATGATGACCATGAAATCTTGGTCGTTCTTGATATCTTAGCCATGAACCTTAATGGTAATGGCAACTGTCAACCTCAAAACTTTGAGCCTTAAAGAAATCAAAATTATGAAACTGAATTTCAGAATATTTATTTTTCTTAATTCCGAATTTTTTTAATTTTGTTCTCAAACTTAATAATATTAATAATTCTAGTATTATTAAATTGGCAAACAACAAAATTTTACTCATTAATCAAAATAAATTTGATGCTCAATGATTCAATATGAAGAGGCTTTGATACCACTTGTTTGGGCAAGAAAACCTTTGGTGAAAACCATCACCTATAAACCCAGGAACATTAATGTTGTATCACTAAGAATTAATAACAAAATTATGCGGAAGCGTACCTGAATCCATAAAGTTGAATTGCTCTCTAGGGTTATGTGGTTTGCCTTCCAGATCTACACGTTCTCTTAGAGAATCCTTTAAGTTTTCTCAGGGTTTCTCTCTAACGATAGGATTTCAGAAAGAATAGAAAGATACACGTGACCTGGGGACCATGTATTGTCTTAATTTGTTCCACTAAATCAGACCTTTTTAAGCCTCCTTCTTAGCTAACATCCACTAAATAGGTGGTCAACCGAAATAGAGATTTGCAATATGTAAAATTAAAACAAAATGCTATATCAGGTTCCAAGCAACACACATATATATATAAATCAAATAACCATTAAGCTTATTTAAAATCCAAAAACATTAGAGTTTAGCTCATGATGAGCTTTAAAACAGTAAAAATGTAAATGTTTGTCACAAAATACATCATCTAATAGAAAATACAACAAGCCAAATATAAGAAAAATGTTAAGAAACAAAAAGGACCAAAGTGTCACTCTTTAGTCTTTAAGTTTCTCTCATTCTTGTCCTCGAGATACCCTCTGTTGCAGCTCTAAAATCCCTATTTCTTTTCTCTTTTTGTGTGTGACAATAATGGATATGTCTCATGTTTTCTTAAAATATGTCCTTTTATAGCTTCGGATTAGGGCAACTTAAAAAGGCATGAGGGCACTTGTCCATTCATGGCATTCTAGGACTACATTTCTTTTTGTGATACCACCCATGCCTGCCATTGTTTTTTCTGCACTTGAACAGCTTGAACTGTTTTGTTGGTACTTGGTCCTGAATTACTGTAGCATTTGCTCCAACATTTTCTCTGGCTCAAACTTGCTTTTGTTCATATACAAATAAGTCTTTTGTCATTTTCTGCAAGCCTATTGTTGCAGCAATAGAGTTCCTCTTCTATAGCCTCCATCAACAAAGCATGAGCTTTTGGGTTACTTACAATATCACATTCAAACCGAGCTAAAAATTATCTAAAACACGTCAAATTTCTATAATTAAGCTTAAATAGATACTCACACAAAATTTACTAAAAATGGGATAAAAACTCATCATTAATTCTCTAATTAATTTTAGTTTAGGTCTAGAAATATTATTATAACTCTCATTTCATAGAGTTATCAGTTTGCATTCCTCTCCTTTATTTCTTTAAACTTATTCATTGTTAAATTTGTTATTACTGAATTTCTTATGGCATTAGTTTAAATTATTTGGTGATCTTACTTGTTTAATTTTTAAAAACCCAATTCATCCATTCTTTGGCTGTTTAGCAAGAATTTCGTTTGGTATCAGAGTGAAGTTCTCTTATAAGGACTTACTTATCTAGAGTGAAAGATTCATGACAACCCAAAATGACTCAACTTTTAGGGAAGGTCAATCCACCACTAGACCTCTATTCTTTGATGGAAATGATTATCCTTATTAGAAAACTAAGATAAGAATTTACTTGTAAGCACTAGATTATGAAATATGGGAATTTGTTTGTGATGGTCCATTGTTGGTATGAATTCAAATGCTATTGATATCAATGTGCAAGTATACACAACAAGTAATATAATGATGAGTATTCAAAATCGTCTCCATAGGGATTGATGTTATTAGATTTGCTACAACAATCTCAACAGTGTAGATTTTGTTCTAAATTAAAATAAAGCAATTAATGAAACTAATATACTAATTAAAATAAAAAAACATAAATAAAATGCAACAAAGTAAATTATCACGTCAAACTCAAGGATAAAACCAATGAGAATATAGAGTAGTTGACCGAATAAACTCTCTTAATGGTTTTGATTATTTCTTTATTGTTTGGCTCAGTTTCTACAGCATTGGGCAGAATCCTTATGTATCCTCAGCTGTTGCATGTTGGATATCTTATATCTACATGCAACCTAACAGTGATAAGTTGTTATACTAACATTAGATATAGCATTACACGCTTAGGTTCTAATTACCCTAAAAGGTGAATTTCTATATCTAGTTCATCACTAATCTTAGATCAAGCATAACGTTTTTAGACTCAAGTGAAACTCAATCTAAGACCAAGTATTGCTCTGATACGTTCCACTAAGATAGACCCTTTTGTGGTTCTTTCTTAGCTACTATCATTAAATAGGTGATCAACTGAAATAATGAATAAAAATAAATACTATCAAAACAAAATGCTACAGCAAACATGCAGCAACACATATATTCAGTCAATAAACCATCAAAATTGTTTATCACTCAATCATAAATAAATTTAGTTCATGATTTTGCAAAAGAAAATAAAGAATAAAGTTTCAGCCATCAAACACATCCCCATGAATAAATAGAAAACAAGAAAACAAGAGACGAGAGAAGAATAAGAATGATTGAGCTCCCAATTGATTTCCGCAAATTCTCCTCTTGTGCAACCCTTAATCTCTCTCTTAAAATGTTTTTTGTGGTTTTTCTCTTTGGGTGATGGCTCCCCCTTTTCCTTATGCCGTGTGCTCTTTTTATAGTTGAAAATTAGGGTAAATGGAAGCCTAGGTCGCGTATCTTCTAGATTAGGAAACTACATATCGCAATATTCTGTAAAATTTTCTCTGTTGTTGTTTCAAGATTGCTACAACAATGGAAATGGTTACTACAACAACGACTACAACAACTGCAGTGTTCCAGATTTGTTTCAATTTTTCTGTAGCCAAGTTCTTTTCCATCTTTTGCAAGCCTATTACAACTGTTAGCCTAAAGGGATATAAATGTTGATTTTGATGATAACAAACTACATGTTTTGGATAAACAAAGATTTACACATTGTGCTTTTATAACAAGAAAATGATTTTTTTGAAATTAAATTGTTTTTCAAGATGTGGACTAAAATGAAAGAGTTTTGCCATCTTTGATTTTAATAAATATTGTCTTTAATTTCAGATTTGGACCTATTGGAAAATATTTAAATATTTTAATAATTATTGTTATATAAAGTTTTGGGGTAAAATTATAATTCTAGAAAATAGTTCACTGTAGAAGTCACTGTAGCAAGCGGCTAACCGAATTTGACAAGTGGTAGACCGAATTTTGGGCAGTAGCTTACTGGAATGAAAATGGCTATCCAGATTTTGAAAGCGGCATACTAGATGTTCTAAAATTCAAATTTTTGCTACAATGGTAACATAAAAGTGACTAATCGGATTTCGAAAGTGGCAAGTCGGTTATCATCAGAAAACACATAACGGCTAGTTTTTGGGCTCAAACTATATAAACTCAAATCCAATTCATTTTTAAGCTCTCTTGCAAGCAAAAACAAAAAGCACACAACATATATTGAGCTCTCATTTTCGCAAATCATTACACATTGAATCATTTTTGTACTTCAACTTGTTTATCTACTCCTTAAGAGAGTTTTTGTTGTAATTTTCATTTTCCTCACCAATTTTGTGAGTGTTTAAGTGTGTGAGACACTTGAGTGAAGAGATTGGGAGATAATCTCTTTATTTTGAAGGTTCATGGACACCTTGGAAGTCAATTGTAAGCATTCCAAGCCTTGGAAGGCTTGGATAGTGAAATCCTCAAGCTTTGGTTGCTTGGAGGCGTGGATGTTGGTGGGAATTTCCGAACCACGTAAAACTCCTTACTTTTATTTTCTCTTCTCTTACTCATTTATTATTGTGCTTTCATTGAATTTATTATTTATAAATTTTTTTTTGATTTAGAATAAATTGTGTGCTTAAATCATATGTATAACTGTAGGTGATTGGAAGCTCAAATTTCAATAAAGGAATAACTTGTATTTCAGCAACAACATTCCTTTATTGAAATTTGAGCTTCCAATCACCTACAGTTATACATATGATTTAAGCACACAATTTATTCTAAATCAAAAAAAAATTTATGAAGAATAAACTAAGATGAATGACTATGCAAAATATACCAATTCACCCCTTTCTTGGGTTGCATAACTTGTATTTCAGGAACAACATTCCTTCCTTGAAATTTGAGCTTCCAATCACCTACAATTATGTTAACATAAATATGTTAATAATATTGATTTTGACGATAACAAACTTTAAATGGTTTTTTTGATAAAAATGTTGGAGCTATTCCTTAATAAATGAAAGCCTTAATAATTATTCGATTCATTTTTTCATAAAAGATGGACTTTCAAATTAGAAAAAGATTCTCTGCAAAATCTGGTTTAAAACGTAATTCTGGATATAAACGGTGAACCGTTTATTTAAAACGGTGAACCATTTATTTAAAACGGTGAATCGTTTATTTAAAACGGTTAACCGATTAATACCAGAGAGCAACGTATTGCCTAAGCTCTAACCGTTTATGAAAAACAGAAAACAAAAAAGATGGGAAGGCTATTGGAACTTAACGGTGAACCGTTTATTTAAACGGTTAACCGATAACATCCAGAATTGAAGGTTGTCCTCCTTTGGCACTGATTAACAAAACCGGATAAGGCTAAATTGTTTTGCAGGTTACAGGAAACAAACGACGAACCGTTTATTACAAACGGTCAACCGATAATATCCAGAGAAGTCACTTCATGCAAATCTTTAACCGTTTACTTTAAATGGATAACTGATATTCATCTTGCAGGTTTTTGGAATTTAACGGCGAAAGGATAACCCTTAACGGCACACCGTTTATTTAAAATTTGGCCCAACGGTAACTTTTGACCAACCTAAACGGCTAACCGTTTATGGTTAATGGCGAACCATTTTCTGACCGACAGTTTGTAACGGCTAGATTTTTAGCTCCAGATATAAATAAGCTCATTCAAATTCAAAGAAGTTTGATCACAACACGACCATTGAGCTAATATTCGAGAATACAATCTTCACAGAGCTTAGAACACATTCTTGCTTCATCTATTCACATATTAAGCATCATTGTGTAATCTTATATATTGTGAGAGGCAAAACAATTTTGAAATCTTTTGTTTTGAGTGATTGTAAGTGTTGGGATACACTTGGGATAAAGAGATTGGGTTAATCTCTTGTTGTAAAGGTTATTGACACCTTGGAAGTCAAGTGTAAGCATTTGAAGCCTTGAAGGCTTGCTTAGTGGAATCCTCAAGCCCGGAAAGCTTGGAGGCATGGACGTAGGCGAGGTTGGCCGAACCACGTAAAAATCTCTGTGTTTGAATCCCTCTTCCCTTATCTTTTTTTATTGTGATCAACTTAATTGTTACTGCTTTGAATTTGGATTATATTTGCATTAAGTTGTTCTTTATAAATTGAATAATTTTTAGAAACCCAATTCACCCCCCTTCTTGGGTTGCATACTTGTATTTCGATTGGTATCAGGGCCTTGTTTTCTTATTAGGACTTAATCGTCTAGAGTATAAGATCCATGGCAACCCTAAATGACTCAACCTTTAGAGAAGGGCAATCTACAACTAGACCACCATTCTTTGACGGTAAGGACTATGCTTATTGGAAAACTAGAATGAGAATCTATTTGCAAGCTTTAGATTATGAAATTTGGGAAGTTGTATGTGATGGTCCGTTTTTGCCCCTAACTAAAAATGAATTCGGGGAAGATATTCCAAAACCTTCAAGGGAATGGAATGAGTTGGAAAAGAGAAAAGCTTCTCTAAATTCTAAAGTTATGAATGCTTTATTTTGTGCACTTGATAAGAAAGAATTTCATCGAGTATCTAGTTGTGAAAGTGCCAATGAAATTTGGCACAAACTTCAAGTAGTTTATGAAGGCACAAATCAAGTGAAAGAGTCAAAAATTAGTAGGTACACTCGACAATATGAGTTGTTCCAAATGGAACAAAATGAGAGTGTGTACTCTATGTATATGAGATTTACGGACATAGTAAACACCCTAGGAGCCCTAGGAAAGATCTTCTCAAATAGCGAAAAAGTTAGGAAAATCATTAGCTTACTTCCAAAAGAGTGGAGACCTAAAAGAACCGCTATTGAAGAGGCCAAGAATTTAAATACTTTACCTCTTGATGATTTAATTGGTTCTTTCATTTCATATGAAGAAGATTTGGCAATAGAAAAAGGGCATGAGGAGAAAAAGAAAAGCATTGCTCTCAAAGCTTCAAAATATGAGAGTGATGGGGAGAGTGAACCGGATGATGAAGAGCTAGCAAGAGGTTCAGAAAATTCTTCAAGAAAACCGGAGAGCGAAGAAATTTCAGAAACTTCAAGAACCAAAGGGAGAAGAAAGAGGTAATCACATGCTATGAATGCAAGAAGCCTGACCATATAAGATCGGAGTGCCCACTTATCAACAAATTCAAGAAGAAAGCAATGGTTGCAACTTGGGATGATAGCGAGGAAGATTCAAGTGATGAAGAAGGATTACAAGAAGTATCAAACTTAGCGCTTATGGCAATAGGAGGGGATGATGATCTCAATGAGGTAAGTGATCCCACCTATGATGAATTGTATGATGCTTTTAAAGAATTGCATAATGAGTTGATGAAGATTGGTAAAAAGAATGTATGTCTTAAAAAGGAAATAGAGAACAAAAATTGCATGATGAAATGGCATTATCAAATGAGAAACCAAGCATCTCACATGAGCATTTAGAATCACACATAGATGAGTTGAAAAATGAAAACGAAATGCTTAAGAAAAAGAGCAATGAGTTAAATGAGATTGTTTTGAAATTTACAAATGGGCAAAAGATGTTGGATAATATGCTTAACTCACAAAAATGTGTTTTTGATAAAGGAGGACTTGGGTATAAGCCTAATTTGAAGTAAAAATATTATAAGAGTTATTTTGTTAAAGATACCTCCACTAGTGCTCATAAGATAGTTTGCCATTATTGTAATCAAAATGGTCACATGAAATATAGATGTTCCGTGAAAAGGAATGCATATTATGGTGTCAAATGCATTTGGGTTCCAAAAGGAACCGTTCTTAACTCTCAAGGACCCAAAAAGCTTTGGGTACCTAAAACTTGAGATTTTCCTTGTAGGGCTTGAAGAAGAAGAAAAATAAATGGTACTTGGACAACGGTTGTTCAAGGCACATGACCAGAAACTATGCATGGTTCTCAAGCTTCACCAAAATTGAAAATGGTGGAGAAGTATCATTTGGAGACAATTCAAAAGGAAAAATTCTTGGAATTGGAAATGTTGGTAAAGTTTCTTCAACTCTAATTGAGAATGTATGTTTGGTTGAGAACTTGAAATACAACTTAATTAGCATTAGTCAATTATGTGACAAAAGTTATAAAGTTATCTTTGATAAATTTAGTTGTGTTATTGAGAAATCATGTGATGGCAAAATCTTGTTTGTTGGTAATAGATGTGGTAATGTTTATATCATTGACATAGAATGTGCATCTACTCTTGATAAATGTTTTTTCCGCATTACATGATGATAGTTGGCTATGGCATAGAAGATTAGGTCATGCAAGCATGGATTTGATTTCAAAAATCGTGAAAAATGATTTAGTTAAAGGTCTTCCAAAAATCAGTTTTCAAAAAGATAGAATTTGTGAAGCATGCCAATTTGGAAAACAAATCAAAACTTCCTTCAAAAGCAAGAATCATGTCTCTACTTCAAAACCACTTTAATTGCTTCATATAGATTTATTTGGACCTTCTAGATATGCTAGTTTAAGTGGCAAATATTATGCATTTGTAATTGTGGATGATTATTCTAGATACACATGGGTATTGTTCTTAACTAATAAGGATGATGCCATTGATGTATTTCGAATTTTCTATAAAAATGTTCAAAATGAAAAAGGTTATTCTATTACTTGTATTAGAAGTGATCATGGTGGAGAATTTGAAAATCATGCATTTAAAAATTTTTGCAATGACCTTGGCATTGAACATCAATTTTCATCACTTAGGACTTCACAACAAAATGGAGTAGTAGAGAGAAAGAATAGGTCTATTCAAGAAATGGCTAGGACCATGTTGAATGAAAACTCTTTGCCTAAGTATTTTTGGGCCGAAGCCGTCAACACCGCTTATTATGTTTTAAATTGGGTGTTGATTAGACCTAATCTCAATAAAACTCCATATGAGCTTTGGAAAGATAGAAAACCCAACATTGGTTATTTTAAAGTTTTTGGATGCAAATGTTTTGTTTTGAACACAAAGATAATCTTGGTAAATTTGATCCAAAATCTGATGTTGGCATTTTTCTTGGTTATTCAAATTCAAGCAAAGCTTATAGAGTTTATAATAAAAGAACTTTAGTTGTGGAAGAATCTATGCATGTTACATTTGATGAGTCTAACCCCTCCTCTACGAAGAAAGTTGTTGTTGATGATAATGCAGAAGAACAACAACAAGAAGAAGCATCGAATGACAACTAAGAAGACGAGTCACATGGAATTCAAGAAGAACATCATGAAGAAACAAATGCAGAGCAAAATGAAGGTACTTCACAAACACTCCCCAAGGAGTGGAGGTATGTATCCTCTCACCCTAAGGATGTAATTTTAGGAGATCCCTCACGAGGAGTTACCACTAGATCATCCCTTAGAAACACATGTGAGCATGTTGCATTTATTTCTCAAATTGAACCAAAATCCTTTGCGGATGCGGAAAATGATGAATCTTGGATTATGGCAATGCAAGAGGAGTTGAATCAATTTGAGAGAAACAATGTGTGGGAGCTAGTTCCTAATCCGGAACATCAATCCATTATAGGTACTAAATGGGTATTTAGAAACAAAATGGATGAATCCGGTGTGGTTGTAAGAAATAAAGCTAGATTAGTGGCTCAAGGTTACAACCAAGAAGAAGGAATTGATTTTGATGAAACTTTTGCACCTGTAGCAAGGTTAGAATCCATTAGGATGTTGTTAGCATATGCATGTCATAAGGATTTTATTTTATATCAAATGGATGTCAAGAGTACTTTCTTAAATGGATATATTATGGAGGAAATTTATATGAAACAACCTCCTAGTTTTGAAAATGAAAAATTTCCAGATCATGTGTATAAGTTATCCAAGGCTTTGTATGGTTTAAAACAAGCACCTAGAGCTTGGTACGATAGGCTGAAAAACTTCTTGTTAGAAAATGATTTTTCGATGGGAAAAGCGGACACAACTCTTTTTGTGAAGCTTAAGAACCAAGACATACTTATTGTTCAAATTTATGTTGATGATATTATTTTTGGTTCTACTAATGAGTTGTTGTGTAAAGAATTTTCATCGTGTATGAGCAAAGAATTTGAGATGAGTATGATGGGAGAGTTGAAGTACTTCCTTGGACTTCAAATCAAACAAAACGAGGAAGGAATTTTCATAAACCAAGTCAAGTACGTGAAAGATCTACTCAAAAGATTTGGCTATGAAAATGGAACGGCAAAAAGCACTCCTATGAGTACTACCATCAAGCTTGACAAAGATGAAAAGGGCAAAGAAGTGGATATCAAAATGTATCGAGATATGATCGGATCTTTACTTTATTTGACTGCAAGTAGACCCGATATCATGTTTAGTGTATGTTTGTGTGCAAGATTTCAATCATGTCCCAAGGAATCCCATTTGCTTGCTGTTAAAAGAATTTTTCGTTATTTAAGTGGAACCATAGATATTGGCCTTAGGTATCCTAGGGGAACTCATATAGATTTAACATGTTATTCGGATGCGGACTTTACCGGTTACAAAATGGATAGGAAAAGCACTAGTGGAACCTGTTATATTCTAGGACACTCACTTGTTTCATGGTTTAGTAAGAAACAAAATTCTGTTGCACTTTCAACTACCGAGGCTGAATATATAGCAGCCGGAAGTTGTTGTGCACAAGCTCTTTGGATGAAACAAACACTTAGAGATTATGGCATTAATCTTGAACAAATTCCTATTAAGTGTGATAATACTAGTGCTATAAATCTTTCAAAGAATCCCATTCAACACTCTAGAACCAAGCATATAGAAATTAGACATCATTTCTTGAGAGATCATGTTCAAAAGGGAGATATTGCATTAGAGTTTATTTCTACGGAAAAACAACTTGCCGATATTTTCACAAAACCACTTTTCGAAGAACAATTTTCAAAAATTCGGCATGAACTTGGGATGATGAAATTTTTGCATTAATGTCTCTATTCATGCTATTGAGTGTACTGAATTGATTGACTTAGTTGTAATCAAATATTTATGAAATGCTTGAGCTTGATAGTCAAATGATGAATTTGCCTTGTTAATTCTTGATTATATGAATTAAATTGGTTGAAAACACGTTCATGAATCATGCATTAAAATGACTCATAAAATATTTTCAGATCAATTAAATGATCTTGGAATATATTATTTCCTGGCCAAAAATTAAATCAAATGTGCAAAATTACAGATAAAATAAACGGATAACCGTTTCCAATAAACGGTGAACTGTTTTATTCCAGAAACGAGATTATGTGTCTGTCTGTTTACTCTTTCACTGTTTGCTACAATCGGTGAACCGTTTGAAAAGAGAGAGTCCTCTAACAGTTACTCCTTAGCCGTTAAGCACTTAAGCTTTCACCGTTGCCCTTTCTTTAGCCTCTGGAATTTACCCCTTAACTGTTTAAATAAACGGTTAACTGTTTTTGCGATTATAAAACTGTTCAAAGGTTTTTCTTCTCCTTCTCCAGTTACCCTTTCACCATTTCGACCATTGTTGTGCAGCCGAAAGTTTCTCTGCCCTCAAACTCTCATTTTTCTTGCTTTTCTTGCCAGATCAAACCTTCAAAATCATTTTTTATCACCTTTAGAACAATTTCACCGATTCAAAACTTCAAATCAAGCCCAAAATTCAAAAATTCTAAATCTAAATCCTAACCGCCGCGGGTCAGGTTTCTTCGTTTTTAATCCGTTTCTTCCCCTTCTTCAACCAAATTAAACATCCAATTCACATCCTCTCTTCATTCATAAGCAAATCATCGATTCATTCTCTTCTCATTACATCTCCATGGCTGCACCCCTTCGGAGAAATCTCAGGCGTAAATCTGTGCCTCCAAGGAATCCTATACCACCACGGGAAGTCTCTGAATTTGCAAGCATTCACTTCTCCACACCTTCCTTGGCCAAGCGGTTCGAAGATCGCTTCGATGGTCAAAAGGTACTTGACTCTTTCTTTGTTGACATTGATGATTTCCGTAACTTAGTTGTATGTGGTAGAAGCATTCGGGATATGCTTCAGCCTTGGGAGCCTGCTATTGACCTTGATGACCGAGTTTATCCAAATTTAGTGCGAGTCTTTTATTCAAACATGGAAATCTCCGATACTCGCCCAAATAGGATAGTCACTCAAGTCAGCCGTGTGCCAATAGAGTTTGATGATGCGGATCTAGCTGACTTTCTTGGTATCTCTAGTGAGGGGCATGATATATACACCTCTAGGAAAGCCCTTTCCTTTGACAGTTTTTGTCATACTAATGGCGTCCGCAATATATGTCGTCATCGAGACTTGTCTGATGAGATTTGTTTACTTCCTTTTCGGTCTCAACTTTTACCCCTCCAAATCCGCATTCATCACATTATTTTACAACACATAGTGACACCTAGAAAGGGTAACTCGGATGAGGTTACGAGGTTGGACGTTGGCCTACTAGATAGCCTACTTACAGACCGTCCCATTAACCTCGGATATGTTATTGTGTAGCACATGTTGAGTACTCCCGCAGTCAATCACCGCTTGCTTCCTTATGGCAGTATCATTACTAAGATACTGCGCTGCTTTGAGATGCTTCTTCTTGATACTGGACATATGGAGACTAGACGGATTGGTCCCGAGGCCATGACTAGTATCGGTTTTTCTAGGAAGAATGAAGAGTGGATAAAAACAAGCAACTCCAAAAATCGGGATACCTTGATTGCTCCAGAGGACGATCGGATACTCAATGATATCTATCCTCCCGATCAGCTTCCTGACTTTAGATTAGGAGCTCATCCTCATCCTCCGCGTCGCCGTTTTGTCCCTCGACCTCCAGCTGACTCTGACTCTGAGGAGCGTGCGATGGATGCTGACATTCCCTCCTCTTCCGAGCCGTCTCCTGCTCCTGAGCCATCTACTATTCCTGAGCAGCCATCTGCCTCTATGCCGCTTCCAGCTCCAGTTCAGCCTCCTGCTTCAGACATTGTGCAGTAGTTGATTACTGATGTTCATCGGATTTCGGAGCGCCAGCAGCTGATTCTTGATTGGTTGGACACTGTTTCCCGTGACCAGCAGCAGCTTCGTTCTGACTTTCAGACCTTCCAGCAGCAGAGCATTGATCAGCAGCTTGAGCTTATCGCTGGACAACGCACTCTTCTCCGCTATTTCGGCTATGATCCGGGGAGCACATCTTCTCCACCTCCATAGTTTCTGGGTTCTGTTTTCACACATACATTTCATATTTTGGTTGTTTGCGTGCTGCCATTTATAGTTTGATATACACTGTTACATCTATATGCTTTTTTTTTTCTGGATTTTGATGATATATTCTTGTGATGTTCTTGATGTTGGATGACTTGGTTATTGGTTGATGAAATTTATGGTTTATTGGATATTGAAGTGTTGGTTTGTTCGTTCATGGCGTTGTTGGGTTGTTGAAAGATGAAGTTGGTGTTAATCTATTTTGGAAGTGTTTTAATCTCATTTTGTATTAGTGGTTTTGCTCATTTTTACGGGGAAACTCTGCCAAAATTTTCGCTCGCCAAAACCGGGTAACTTCATTAACGGATTTGCATTTTTTCTTTTTCCTTTCTCTCTTTTCCTTTTGATGATGAAGGGGGAGATAATTGGGAGATTTAAAATGAATTTAAAAATGTTTTCTTGAGCAAAAATCTTTTTATTGGACATTTCTTAATTTGGCCATACATTTAGGGGGAGCACATATTAAGGGGGAGCTAAATATTGAATGAAGTTTGTCATCGTCAAAAAGGGGGAGATTGTTAACATAAATATATTAATAATATTGATTTTGACGATAACAAACTTTAAATGGTTTTTTTGATTAAAATGTTGGAGCTATTCCTTAATAAACGAAAGCCTTAATAATCATTCCATTCATTTTTTCATAAAAGATGGACTTTCAAATTAGAAAAAGATTCTCTGCAAAATCTGGTTTAAAACGTAATTCTGGATATAAACGGTGAACCGTTTATTTAAAACGGTTAACCGATTAACACCAGAGAGCATTCTATTGCCTAAGCTCTAACCGTTTATGAAAAACGAAAAACACAAAAGATGGGAAGGCTACTGGAACTTAACAGTGAACCGTTTATTTAAACGGTTAACCGATAACATCCAGAATTGAAGGTTGTCCTCCTCTGACACTGATTAACAAAACCGGATAAGGCTAAATTGTTTTGCAGGGTACTGGAAACAAACGGCGAACCGTTTATTACAAACAGTCAACCGATAATATCCAGAGAAGTCACTTCATGCAAATCCTTAACCGTTTACTTTAAACGGATAACTGATATTCATCTTGCAGGTTTCTGGAATTTAACGGCGAAAGGATAACCCTTAACGGCACACCGTTTATTTGAAATTTGGCCCAACGGTAACTTTTTACCAACCTAAACGGCTAACCGTTTATGGTTAACGGCGAACCATTTTCTGACTGACAGTTTGTAACGGCTAGATTTTCAGCTCCAGATATAAATAAGCTCATTCAAATTCAAAGAAGTTTGATCACAACACGACCATTGAGCTAATATTCGAGAATACAATCTTCACAGAGCTTAGAACACATTTTTGCTTCATCTATTCACATATTAAGCATAATTGTGTAATCTTATATATTGTGAGAGGCAAAACAACTTTGAAATCTTTTGTTTTGAGTGATTATAAGTGTTGGGATACACTTGGGATAAAGAGATTGGGTTAATCTCTTGTTGTAAGGTTATTGACAACAAGAGATGTTTTCTGCTCTTTTTGGTTTTCCTAGCTCTGCTAGAGCATTCTCATAAAACTTAATCAAAGTCTAAGTGTCGAGACAAAATTTCAACCTCCATCTATAACTATCCCTACTTAGCATTGTCATAAATACTGAATAACACTCAATTTATCTTCATTAGGTTTTCAAATCCATACACAAATACTAGATAACAAAGGTTTACACAACACACAACACGAGCATAAACACATGCACTCAGAAACACAACCCCCCAAACTTGAGAGGTGTTGTGTCCTCACAAGCACACAAAAGAAAACAACACAAACCACACATGCATACACTAAATAAAAGAACCTTCAGAATGAATCAGAAAATTAAAACTAAATGAAAGTGAAGTTTTTAAAAAAGAAGTAAAATAAAATGACGGGTAGGGGGTACTCCCCTGTTACTGGAAGCACTGCTGCAGCACAGGCTATAAATGGTCACTTCTTATTTGATCCACTTCTCAAATGCTCCTTATCGTAAAGCAAGAAATGCCTTTGTTGTTTGAGAATCTTCTGTTATATGTCATGTTGTAAGTGATGCTCCAACAATTCCTTCTTGCTCTTTTTTTCATAATTTTTTTTACTTACTATGATTTAACACAAAGACATAAAAATTATATGCACATTTAAAATAACAAAAAGAAAAATTATATAATTTAAAAACTAAATTCAATGCCTTAAAAACTTGAAACAACTTCCTTTATTGGTTTGTCTCCCAATTAGCGCTTAATTTTAGGTTCTTCAGCTTGACCTTTCTGGTTTGCTCAACCTGGATCGTTAAAAAATTGATCCTTCTGTAGGTTGTTCACATTAGCTCCCATATAGTGCTCTACTCTCGGCCCATTAACCTTGAATTCTTATTGGTCTGGAGTGAGTTCCCTTTGTTGGATTTGCTCGTCAATTTTGAAGGGTTGCTTCTCCCCTGACCATGCTATGTTAGCTGCTCCACGATCTTCATCATCCAGTTCTTCAAATGTTACATCATTGATTTCTTCCTTACTGTCGCAACTATATAATTTCTTTACTACAATAAAGTCCACAACACTGATAAAATTACAATCTTCAATCTCATCGGGACTCTTCATGGCATCCAGCATATTGAATGTAACTTGCTGGTCATTCACCCTCATAGTTAATTCTCCTTTTTGAACATTAGTTAAAGTCTTTCCCGTGGCTAAGAAAGGTTTCTCTAGAAGGATTGGCACTTCTTTATTTGCCTCAAAGTCTAGCACAATGAAATCCACTGGAAAAATAAATCTATCCACCTTCACCAACGCATCTTCAAATTTTCTTTTTGGATAGGCACGAGATCTATCACCAAGTTGTAAAGTCATTGTTGTTGGTTTACATTCACCAACTCCTAATTGCTTAAACACTGATAAAGGCATGAGATTAATGCTAGCCTCCAGATCACAAAGTACTTTGCCATGGTATTTAGTGCCTATAGAGCATGGGATTGTAAAGCTTCCTAGATCCTTCATTTTCTGCGGTATCTTACTCTGAAGCATTCAGTTGCACTCCTTTGTTAGAGTAACTATTTCAAATTCTCAAGGTCTTTTTTTCTTTGTCAAAATATTCTTTAAAAATTTCGCATAGTTTGGCATTTGCTCTAGAGCTTCCACAAAAGGGATATTGATATGTAGCTGTTTCAGCACTCCTAAGATTTTGCTGAACTGATTGTCTTGTTTTTACTTCTAAAACGTTTGAGGAAAATGTGGTGGATGTCAAAACTGTTGTGCTGCAACAGATTATGCAGACTACTTCTCTTTTTCCATGTTCTGGGTTGGTGTTGCAGCCTCGTTATCCACCGGTGTTGGATCATCATTTTTGGCAGATGCTGTAGCTTGGCTGCTCTTGCCAGTGTGTTGTGAAGTGAAGGATTGTGACTCTTCTTGAATTTGAGTTTCTCTCTGGATTGAAGTGGATTCAACTCTTCTTTTTAGTACACCAACTGGACTATGAACATCTTTTCCAAATCTCAAGTTAATCACTTTGTAGTGCTCTTTCCCTTCTTTTCTTGGGTCCTTTGTGTTGCTGGGTAAATTGCCCTGAGGTCTGTTGCTTAATGCTATAGCAAGCTGTCCAATTTGATTTTCTAGGTTTCCCAAGGATGCAGCATAACTCTTGATTTTGTTGATAAAATCCAGATGGTTGAGCAGGTCTTTTCTGTCCACTGGGTGGTGTTGCAGCAATCTAGTTCTGATAACTCCATGAAAATTTCGGGTGCTCTCTCCATCCAAGGTTGTAAGTATTTGAATATAGATTGTCCTGAATCTGTCTATTGAAGCTGCCCACATAATTGACTGAAACTGGATTCCTAAATAAATGTCCTTCTCCACAATAAACATAAGAGACCTCGGTAACTTGGTTGACAGTTGCTGGAGCAGTAGTCATATCCTTCACCATATTTGTTAAAGAAGTAACTTAGACTGACAATGCTGTCAAAGCATCTATATTATGAACCCCTGCTATTCCTCTTACTACAGCTTATTTAGTTGACGGCCACTAATAATTGTTGTTAGCAATCCTTTCCAAAATTCCATAAACCTTATTGTAAGACTTAGATAACAAGGCCCCATTTGCTGAGCGTCCACCATCAATCTAATGTTTGGGTTAAGACCATTGTAGAAAGTTTCCAACTGCATACAATAAGGAATACCATGATGATGATATTTTCTAAGTAACTCCTTAAATCTTTCCCATGCATCATACAAGCTCTCATCTTCAAGTTGATGGAAAGATTTAATCTCGTTCCTCAATTTTCTATTTTTGGTTGGCAGGAAGTATTTCATTAAAAATTTGTCAGCCAAGTCATTCCATGCAGTGATGGAATCTGGTGGTAGAGAATTCAACCATGCTCTTGCTCGATCTCTTAAAGAAAACAGGAAAAATCTGAATCTCATTGCTTCCTGTGATGCTCCACCAATCTTAAAAACATCACTCACTTCCAAAAATAGCTTAAGATGTAGATAAGGATCTTAGAATGGCAGCCCATTGAATTGCCCCATTATTTGCAGGATCTGAAGAATCACTGGCTTGCGCTTAAAATTGTCAGCTTGAACGTCAGGTCTAACTATTCCTGGATGTATGGCTTGAGGAGTCAACACTGCATAGTCTCGAATGTTCGCCATGTGAAGAATGTTGTTGTTCCTTGGTTGCCTTTGAACATGTTGTCCATTCAGACCTTCATGTACATTGACTGGTTGTATCTCATTTCTAAGGTTCAAGTTTCTCAAATCTTGCAAATCATCTATTGCTACTGTTGTGCAAATTTTATTGAACTCGCAAGTGCACGAATCTATTGTAGAATAGATTAATGGTAACGAGTGTCGATCCCACGAGAAGGTGGATTTTAATTATATGTAGAATTAATTTTGTATGAGGGTGGTTGGATTTGTGGTGAAAATGACTTAGATTATCCTAAAATTAGAATTTAAATGGAGAGAATAAATTGAATAGAAATCTATTGAAATGACGTACTTGGGTATCTGGATCCGTATCAACATGTATCATAGGCTAAATATTCCTTATTAATACCAATTAAATCATGAGGGGGGAATCCACACCTCATGAACCACACTCTAATCAATATGGTGCTAAGGGCTTATCGTACCAAATAATAATAACCTTGTACTAGAGAGCCGGTGTAACTAAACTAACTAAGGAGGTATCTAAACAAGATTATTATTATTTGTCGACAAAAAATCAAATCATCCACAAAAATTAGAGGGGAAAAGAAAATAAATTTACCAAATAAAGCCCATGACACATGTTGAGACTTCACCTTCAACCCAAGCTTGAAAGAAAATTAGCTACTCATAATTGAACTAGGGGCAAAAAGAGAATTTATTAAAATACATAGAAAATACAAGATAGAGAGGGAATTGCAGAAAATGGAGTCCAAAAATGAATTCAGAGCTATCAAATTAGGGGAGGACGCTCTATTTTTATAGATACATTGAGTAAATCATGGCCATCGGATTAAAAATAGTTTGGACGCTCAGGATTGCGCCACGTCATCAGTCAACAGTACACGGTTTGACCACGTGGCTGAACAGTAACACGGTTTGACCCGGTTTTGAACAGTAATGTGGTTTGGTTGAAAATAATCTTGTGTAATGCATGTACTGTACGCGTAAGTTTTGGTCCACTAATATGCTGCCACGTCACCATCAACAGTTCATAAGAATTTTAGACCAACAGGATCATGACACCTCATCAGTCAATGCCACATCATCGTTCAATGCCACGTCATCGATCCGTCTATGTGAACAGTGTCGTGAACAGTAACGTAGACAGTACCGTACATGTAAATAGTATTGTACATGTGAACAGTGCCATTTTTCCTTTTATGCTCCTCCTAAGGTTTTCGACCATCCTGAGTTCAAAAGTGATGTCCGTTTTGCCGTTTGATCTCTCGTTTATTGTGAAATGACTATGATGCCCCTAAAATACACAAAATACTTAATTAAAATAAAACACACATAATTAAATTACAAGAACCTTAAATACATAAAAGTAAGGGTTGTTAATAAGACTTGAAATGTAAAATGACGATTTTCTCCTTTATAAATATACATTTTCTAACACTCAACACACCCCCCAACCAGCTTATTGCTAGTCCCTAGCAAATAAAGCGAAAACAAAATTCAAATACAAATTTTGTTTTGTTTTGTTTTTTTTAAAACAATCTTGTTTATTCAATCAGACTAATGATAACAATCAAATAAAAGTATAAGCATTATCTCCAGTCTAAGGCAACATCACACCCACATCAACCATCCACATGAATCAGCGTAGTAGATTGTCATAGCTACTTTCAAGAATGACATGTCAAACCCCAAAATCTCACTAGAAATAGTGACACTCTCACAAAGAAATTAAACCCAATAAAAATAGTCACTCCAATGAATGGTACTTGAGAGAGAAAATAATAAAGAAGTGAGATCACATGCTCTCACCAAGATGAAAGAAATATGCCCTCAGCTTAGAAATAATACAATCTGAAGTCAAACAAAAATGCTAGTCAACCCACTTTATTTATCTTTTTTTAATTATGCATCACTACATCTTTTTAGCCCATATAACTAGCTTCTACTTCAGACTATAGTTCCCTAAAATCAAGAAGGACTTTTATTAGGAAGTAACTTAGGCTAGGGACATGGTTAACAAAGAAGGGAAATAAGGAAAATAAAGTGTATGTTTGAGAAAAATGCAG
Organism: Citrus x clementina; assembly: GCF_000493195.1. Taxonomy (NCBI): domain Eukaryota; kingdom Viridiplantae; phylum Streptophyta; class Magnoliopsida; order Sapindales; family Rutaceae; genus Citrus; species Citrus x clementina. Next base: position 19,758,785 of record NW_006261964.1, read on the forward strand.
AGGAAATTTTTTTTTTCTTGGAAGTTGCAAGGTGGATTTCACCTATTATTTAAATTTTTTTTCTTTTTTTTTGAAACAATTTTTTTTTTGCTTTTGCTTGGCACAACGTCACTGAACAAAATAATTATTTACATTTTTCTCAAACATAAATATGTGATGGAACTTATAAGACATCGGGTAATACTCCAAATCGGAGTGGGTCAAGATGATAAGTTTAACAAATAAAAGGCTTTTTTTTCTTTTTTCTTTTTTAAAAGGCTCAAAATGGTTAACTATGGATATTTCACAAAAGGGATGGTTAGAAAGGCTCAAACGGATCAAAAATGGCATTTCCATCGTCTTTTAGGGCTCTAAATAACCTTCCATATCTACTAGTTAGATGGGCCTCCAAATGTGCCAACACACATTTTTTTTTCTTTTTTTTAATTTTACAATTTTTTTAAGGGTTAACTCAAAAGAAATCTAGAGATCATGTATACAATAATAAACCTCTAAGCTGTATAAAGAATGGGCAAAAGGGTTGCTCTCCAAGAAAAATGATAGGCTCAAAAACTCACTTGGTACTTATTATGACATGTTCATTCCTTCAAACAACTCATATTTGTCTCCGACATCAACATGTAGAGTAGCAAACATAGGGTAACATCACTTAAGACCAAAGATAATACAAATACTAAAATTTGAAATTAATCATGTCATCTAATGTTAAAACAAATAACACAATTTTTTTTTTAAACAACATTCTACCCCTCAACCTATTCTAAACATGAAAGGAAAATATGCATGCAGAAATGTGAAAATGATGCAGAAAAATTAATTAGAAAAAGAAATATATTTTTTTTAACTAAGAAGATGTGTTTCTAGAGGCACTACACTCCATATTCAGCCATCTTCGACTCAAATATTTGAATATATTTATAAAGGAGAAATTAAAAAGAAGAAGAAAAATGAACATCAAAACTTAATAAAGAAAAAGAAAATGTTTGAATTTTTTTTGAATTTTTTTTGTTTTTTTTTTAAACGATGAAGATGTGTTTCTAGAGTCACTACACTCCATATTCAGCCATCTTCAACACAAAAAGTTAGCAACAGTTAGTTTCTACAATAAAAAATTAGTAAAAACTTAACCAAGATTCCACAATTGTCGACTATTCCCTCCCCCCAACCAGAATGAAACATTGTCCTCAATGTTTTAAAGGAAAGAAGTAGAGTTTAGAAGACATCACCTGGGTGGTGCAATACAGAAGAAAATATTTACAGGCGGAGAGTTAAATCTAATTTATACTTCTTACTGCGGCTACTGTTACCATCATTATTTGGATGCTCCAACACAAAGGTCCAAGGGTCTGGCTCCGGTCTATAAGCTTGTAACAGATCAATTAGCTCATTAGCAGTGTGAGCATAAATAAAGAGTTTTTTTGCATTAGAGGGAATGAAATAGTTTTTTATTTCATGGTTAAGAAATGCTAGTGTAATAAGTGCCTCTAGTGTTGCAAGATCTCCTGGAAGGAAAATAAAAGCATCAGCATGATTAAGCATTTTAGTTATTCTTTCTTGCATACCTGAGACGACTAACTCTTCTCCAGTTGATGAGTCAGACGAACTGCCCAATGGTTTTAGGACTCTTGGGATGATGCCTAACACTTGACTTCCTCTGACAAAAGCTGCTTCTGAGACTATTTTTTATAACCCTCGGTTACCTCCTCCATACACCAAGTGTAATTTTCTCTCTGCTATACTTCGACCAAGATCGATGGCTACCTCAACGAACTCTTTATGCTTGCCATAGTTAAATCCAGAAAGCACACAAATGTTCTTGAATTGTTTATTTGGAGTAGCTGCCATTGGGATACTTCTCAAAAAATAATTTGTGAGTGCTTGACAAAAAAAAATCACATTTAAGAGTCTTGGTGACAGTGGGCCACAGTTTTGTATGAGGTAACATGTCAGTGTCAAATAACGCATAAAGCACGTGGCTCGCGAGTCAAAAAGGAAACAGTAAAAAGGAAAAAGCAAACACTAATAAGGAAAAAGCAAACAGTAAATTATTAAAGACAATAATGCACACAATAAAACAATAGTGAAATAAAATAACAGTAAAGTAAAATGATATTTACAGGTAGTTGCGACTGTGGCTCACATCTTCCTCTGGTTTTACGTCCAGAAACGGCTTGAACGCCCTCTATGGGTCGAGGATAGGCTTCCTATCCAGTTTTCTTATATACTGGCAAACAAGGTCGTTTATAGTCAGATTCCCGAGACTATATCGTGCATGCTCTTTCTGGAATAATGGCCAGAACTGGAGAATCACTCCTTGCACATATCCACTGGGATGCGTTTCAAGAGACAAAAGGATATCATCCAATGACTCCTTATTCAAGCCATCCCTAATGAATTGAATCTTATCTTCCCTGTTATCAGACACCATTCCTAAATAAAATGGGTTTTTATTGCAACTCATTCTGGCACACTTATGACAAGCAACAGAAATTCTTCGAGCTTGTCGTTTTCTTGCATAATTTCCTTTACCACAACCAGGCATGTATGCAATAAATTTTGGAGGTAACTCAACTGCCGATCATACTTTCACCTCGATTAACCAACAGATGTCAGCAGGTATGTTATTCCTCATGAGCAATCGCATGTGTTCGGACCGAGCTTTATAGATCGTAAGGAGGGCATTCTGAGGAAGTGAAGGGAATCGCTTGTGAAGCTTCGCTAGAGTCTCGTTTCTGTTCATACCTTCACTTCAGAATATCAATTATTATGGGAAACTGAAGTAACCGACTTGATTGTCACGGAGTACCGTTATCCGCCACTTCACCGGGGTAACAAACTAAAGCACACAAATAGAAAAAAAAAATTGAAACACACAAAGAAAATTAAAATTATCCTCTTATTGAATTTACCTCAAGCTCCAACTGGATGTCGTAAACACTTCTTTCAATGTCTCTGAGTTGGCTTTCTAAACCCTTAACATAGGCTACTAACTCTGGTGGCTGTAGAGCCCAAATGCGATGTGTTTTACAAAATTGAATCTGTCTTTTGAGATGAGTTTTGACACGTTGAAGTGGTTTAAGAATGTTCAGGAGGAACGGTCTAAGTAAGGTACTCATGATTAAAAATGATAAGAGAAAACTTAATAGTTAAACAAACACACTTATGCAAAAATAATTTCAATTAGCAAAAGAATAATAAAAAGAAAGAAAGAAAAATCAAATCAACGAAAAGAAAAAAAAATCAATTCAAATCTGGTGGGTCACTCAAATTTATTTCGGTGTCTTCTCCATGTGGTTGGTACTCTAGATATGGCTTTAATATTTGACCATTAACTTTAAACGTGACACTATTCTTTGGGTCCTTAATTTCAATTGCCCCATGTGGAAAAACAATATGTAATAAATGGGCCAGACCAACGAGAGCGTAACTTACCTGGGAATAGGTGCAAGCGAGAATTGAATAAAAGCACTTTCTGACCTGGAGTGAAAGATTTTCTCATAATTTGCTTGTCATGGAAGACTTTTATTCGTTGCTTGTAAATCTTGGCATTTTCATATGCATCATTGCGAATTTCTTCAAATTCTGCCAATTGTAATCTTCTTTCTGAGCTGGCTTGCTGCATATTAAAGTTGAATTTCTTGATGGCCCAATACGCACGATGCTCGAGTTCCACAGGTAGGTGGCAAGCTTTTCCATACACTAGCCTGTAGGGTGACATCCCAATCGGGGTCTTGAAAGCCGTTCTATATGCCTATAATACATCATCAAGTCTTAATGACCAATCTTTTCTGTCCGAGCTCACCGTCTTTTCTAATATGTGCTTTATTTCTCGATTGGAGATCTCAACTTGGCCACTGGTTTGCGGATAATATGGGGTCGCCACTTTGTGAGTGATTGAATACTTTGTCAAAAGAGACTTGAATGCTTTGTTACAAAAGTGGGCACCACCATCACTGATTATTGCTCGAGGGAATCCAAAGCGCGAAACAATGTTGATTTTCAAAAATCCTATCACCACCTTGTGATCATTGGTTCTACATGGAATTGCTTCTACCCATTTCGATACGTAGTCAATAGCAACCAATATATATTGATGGCCAAAAGATGGGGGAAAGGGTCCCATGAAGTCGATACCCCATATGTCAAAAATCTCAACCACTAAAATTGGATTTAGTGGCATCATGTTCCTTCGTGTAATGCTCCCCATTCGTTGACACCTATCACATGAAGAACAGAAAGTGTAAGCGTCTCGAAATATAGTTGGCCAATAGAAACCACATTGTAAAACTTTAGTTGCTGTTTTCTTAGTACTGAAATGGCCTCCACAAGCTTGTTCATGGCAGAATGAAAGAATATTCTGAATTTCATTTTCTAGGACACATCGTTTAACAATTTGGTCTGCACAATACTTGAACAAATACGGGTCATCCCAAAAGAAATTCTTTATTTCTGCAAAGAATTTAGCCTTGTCTTGCTTGGTCCAATGCTCTGGAAGTTTACCTGTAACAAGATAATTAACTATATCAGCATACCATGGTAATACTTCCACACTCATTAATTGTTCATCTGGAAATGACTCATTCAATGGTAATGATTCCATAATTGTGTCAAAATGGAGACGAGAGAGATGGTCAGCCACAACATTCTCTGTGCCTTTCTTATCTTTAAATTCCAAGTCGAACTTCTGTAAAAATAATACCCAACGAATTAGTCTACCTTTTGCATATTTCTTTGTGAGAAGATATTTAAGAGCAGCATGATCTCTAAATACAATTATTTTACAACCAATGAGATAAGATCGAAATTTTTCCAATGTAAACACTACTGCTAGCATTTCTTTTTCAGTAGTTGAATAGTTCAACTGTGCATCATTCAATGTCATACTAGCATAGTAAATAACATGAGGAATTCGATCAACTCTTTGTCCTAATACTGCTCTTACTGCATAATCAGATGCGTCACACATGAGTTCAAATGGTAAACTCCAATTTGGAGGCTGAATGATGGGTGATGATGTCAACAACTGCTTTAATTTTCCAAATGCCACAAGACATGAATCATCAAAGACAAAAGATACATCCTTAGCAAGTAAATTACATAAGGGTCTAGAAACTTTGCTAAAATCTTTAATGAAACGTCTATAGAAACCAGCATGCCCAAGGAAATATCTTACTTCTCTGATTGTTTTGGGTGGAGGAAGATTAGAAATGAGATCTACCTTGGCTTTGTCAATCTCAATACCTTTGCCCGAAATGATGTGACCGAGAACAATACCTTGGTTTACCATAAAATGACATTTCTCCCAATTTAAGACCAAGTTCTTCTCGATACATCTCTGCAGAACTAGTGTTAGATGATGTAAACATTGATCAAACGAGTCACCAAAGACATAAAAGTCATCCATAAAGACTTCAAGGAATCATTCAACCATATCAGAAAAAATGCTTAACATGCATCGTTGAAATGTAGCAGGTGCATTACATAATCCAAATGGCATTCTCCTATATCCAAAAGTGCCAAAAGGGCAAGTGAAAGTGGTTTTCTCTTGATCTTTCGGTGCTATGGGAATCTGATTATATCCTGAGTAGCCATCTAGAAAGCAATAAAATTCATGGCCTGCTAATCTATCAAGCATTTGATCGATAAATGGTAAAGGAAAATGGTCTTTACGTGTGACATAATTTAACTTTCTATAATCAATGCATACACGCCATCCTGTAGTTACTCTAGTTGGTATTAATTCATTATCAGCATTGGTAACTACTGTGACTCCTGACGTTTTGGGAACAACTTGTACAGGACTGACCCATGAGCTATCAGAAATTGGGTAAATGATACTTGCGTCTAATAGCTTAAGGACTTCAGTTCTAACAACTTCTTTCATGTTAGGATTTAACCGACGTTGCATTTCCCTAGTAGGTTTAACATTTTCATCAAGGTGAATGTAATGCATGCAGTCTACTGGGTTTATACCTTTTATGTCTGCTATAGTCCATCATAATGCTCCTTTGTGCTCTTTTAAAACATCCAACAACTTACCTGTTTGTTCGTCATTGAGGGATGATGAGATGATTACCGGCAGAGAACTTTCTTCTCCCAAAAATGCATATTCCAGAGTGTTGGGCAATGGTTTGAGCTCGAGTCTCGGTGATGATTCTGATGATGGGATGAGTTTCTTTTCTGATGGTGCTAGTTGTTCAACTCTTGACTTCCATTTATTAGTGTCCATGGATGGTGCTGAGTCAAGTAGGGCGTTGACCTCATCAACCGATCTGTCAATATCAAAATCCAAACCAAAGTGAGTTAAACACGTTTGTAAAGGATCATCACTAAGGTTTGAAATAAAAGTATTATCAACTATTGTTTCTATTAAATCCACATCAACAATTCCATCATCTGCACTGTGAGGTTGTTTGGCAATGTTGAAAATGTTTAGCTCCATAGTCATGTTGCTGAAGGACAACTGCATATTTCCAGTCCTGCATTGAATGTGAGCATCCGCAGTTGCCAAGAAAGGTCGGCCTAGAATAATGGGGATGTGCTTTATTAAATCCTGTATTGGTTGAGTGTCAATTACAATGAAATCAACAGGAAAATAAAACTTGTCTACTTGGATAAGCACGTCCTCCACAATGCCACGAGGTATTTTCGTGGACCGATCTGCAAGTTGTAACACCACTGGAGTTGGGTGTAATTCTCCAAGTCCAAGTTTCAAAAATACTGAGTAAGGCAACAGATTTATACTAGCTCCTAAATCCAACAAAGCATTCTCAATTGTGTGGTTCCCTATACTACATGAGATAGTGGGGGAGCCTGGGTCTTTGCATTTTAGAGGAATTTTATGTTGGAGTATAGAACTAACGTTTTCTGTTAAAAATGCCTTCTTTTGAACATGAATATTTCTCTTTTTAGTACAAAGGTCTTTAAGAAATTTGGCATAAGATGGAACTTGTTTAATAGCATCAAGCAAAGGGATGTTAACACTTACCTGTTTGAAGATTTCAAGAATCTCACCTGTTGATTTTCCCTTCTTGCCTTTAGCTAACCTATGAGGAAATGGAGCTTTGGGAACGTATTCTCGTGGGTTGGTTTCTTCTTTCTCCTCCGGTGATGAGTCGTCATCATTTATAGGTACAATTTGATTTTCTTTTGTCACCGGCATCTCCACTTTATTGTCGACTTCTTTTCCTTTTCGCAAAGTCATGACTGGTACTTGCTTCATGTACTCCTTTAGGATTAGGCACTGGTTGACTTGGAAACTTACCTTTCTCAACGGTCATTGCCAAGGTCTGAACTGAAGAAGCTAGTTGTCCCACCATCTTCTCAAGGCTTGAAACTGATTGGGCTTGTGAATTGAAGCCTGCTCTTAACTCATTTCGTAGTCCATCAATGGTGCGGTTCTGTTGTTCAATCGTAGAGTGAGTAACATTCTTGAAATTCTAGAATGCATCCTCCCATGGTCTGGGTTGAGAGTAGTTCTGGTTCTGATTGTATGGTCTGAATGGTGGCTGAGAGGCTTGAGGAACTTGAGGAATTTGTTGCATTGGTGAAGCTGGAGCTGCTGGTCCATTCTATTGGAATCCTTGAGACCATGAAAAATTAGGGTGGTCTCTCCATCCAGGGTTATATGTGTTGGAGTATGGGTTGTAATTGGATGGTTTTCTCATTACACCTATGGCATTGACTTGATCTGAGTATGAGTCAAGGTCATGTGGTTCAGTTGATTTAGCAGTCGATAACGATGCTATTTGTCGAGCAAGACCTTCAACCATCTCCTTGACTTCTTTGATTCCCGAAGTTGACTCACCAATTTGAACCTCATTTACTCCCTTAATTCTTCTAGTATTCCTGAGTGATCGACTCCGTTGTTGGGAATTATCCGCTTGTCGCTGGAAGAATTCCCAAATCTCTGATGCACTTTTTGACATTAGCTCTCCTCCACTTGTTGCCATTAGCCATTCTTGCACATTCGGCATTAATCCCTCCAAAAAGTATTGGCATTGGTGCCATTTCTCGCACCCATGATGTGGACACTTTAAGAGTAGCCCATTGAATCGCTCCCATGTTTCGAAAAACTGCTCGTCTTCTCTCTGGGTAAACTCCGAGATTTCCCTGCGAATAACATTGGTTTTATGCACTGGGAAATATTTATTCAAAAATTTAGTTACCATTTGTTCCCATGATGTAATGCTATTAGCAGGCAAAGTATTTAACCATGAACGAGCTCTATCCTTGAACGAGTTCTATCCTTTAAAGAAAATAGGAATAATCTGAGTTTAACATCATCGTCTGAAAATTTTTCATATTTAAAAGTTTGACAAATGGCATGAAAATCATTCAGATGATTATATGGGTCCTCATTTTCTAGCACCTCACATGAGCATTTAGAATCACACATAGATGATTTGAAAAATAAAAATGAAACGCTTAAGAAAAAGAGCAATGAGTTAAATGAGATTGTTTTGAAATTTACAAATGGGCAAAAGATGTTGGATAACATGCTCAATTCACAAAAATGTGTGTTTAACAAAGGGGGTATTGGTTATAAGTCAAACTTGAAACAAAAATATTATAAGAACTACTTTGTGAAGAGTACATCTAGTAGCAATCAAGTTATATGTCATTTCTGTAATCAAGATGGTCATATGAAAAATAGGTGTCCAGTAAAAAGAAATGCATATTATGGTATTAAATGCATTTGGGTTCCAAAAGGAACCATTGCTAACTCTCAAGGACTCAAAAGCTTTTGGGTACCTAAAACTTGAAATTTTCTCTGCAGGGCATGAAGAAAAAGAAAAATAAATGGTACTTGGACAGTGGTTGTTCAAGGCACATAACCGAAAACTATGCCTGGTTCTCAAGCTTCACCAAAATTGAAAATGGTGGAGACGTATCTTTTGGAGACAACTCAAAAGGAAAAATTCTCAGAATTGGAAATGTTGGTAAAGTTTCCTCAACTCTAATTGAGAATGTATGTTTGGTTGAGAATTTAAAACACAACTTGATTAGTATTAGTCAATTATGTGACAAAGGTTATAAAGTTATTTTTGATAAATTTAGTTGTGTTATTGAGAATGCATGTGATGGGAAAATTTTGTTTATTGGAAATAAATGTGGTAATGTTTACACAATTGATATAGAATGTGCATCTACTCATGACAAATGTTTTTCGGCATTACATGATGATGGTTGCTTATGGCATAGAAGACTAGGACATGCAAGCATGGATTTAATTTCAAAGATTTTCAAAAATGATTTAGTTAAAGGTCTTCCAAAAATCGGTTTTCAAAAAGATAAAATTTGTGAAGCATGCCAATTTGGTAAACAAATCAAAACCTCTTTTAAAAGCAAAAATCATATTTCTACTTCAAAACCGCTTCAATTACTTCATATAGATTTATTTGGACCTTCAAGTTATGCTAGCTTGAGTGGAAAATATTACGCTTTTGTAATTATTGATGATTTTTCAAGATACACATGGGTATTGTTCTTAGCTAATAAGGATGATGCTCTTGATGCTTTTAAAGTGCTTTGTAAGAAAATTCAAAATGAAAAAGGGTATGGTATTGCATGCATTGGAAGTGATCATGGAGGAGAGTTTGAAAACTATGCATTTGAAACCTTTTGCAATAATCTAGGCATTGTGCATCAATTTTCATCACCTAGAACTCCACAACAAAATAGAGTTGTTGAGAGAAAGAATAGGTCAATTCAAGAAATGGCTAGGACTATGTTGAATGAAAATTCATTGCCTAAGTATTTTTGGGCTGAGGCCGTCAACACCGCTTGTTATGTTTTAAATCGTGTGTTGATTAGACCTAATCTTAATAAAACTCCATATGAGCTTTGGAAAGATAGAAAACCCAACATTGGTTATTTTAAAGTTTTTGGATGCAAATGTTTTATTTTGAACAAAAAAGATAATCTTGGCAAATTTGATCCAAAATCCGATGTTGGTATTTTTCTTGGATATTCAAACTCAAGCAAAACTTATAGAGTTTATAACAAAAGAACTCTAGTTGTGGAAGAATCTATGTATGTTACATTTTATGAATCTAACCCCTCCTCTATGGAGAAAGTTGTTGTTGATAATGATGCAGATGAAGAATTACACAAAGAATCATCAAAGGATAGCCAAAAGGATGCATCTCATGGGAATCAAGATGAGCAACATGAAGAAATGAATGTAGAGCAAAATGAAGGTACTTCTCAATCACTCCCCAAGGGGTGGAGGTATGTTTCTTCTCATCCTAAGGACTTAATTTTAGGAGATCCCTCAAATAGCATAACTACTAGATCATCATTTAGAAACACTTGTGAACATGCTGAATTCATATCTCAAATTGAACCAAAATCCTTTGTAGATGCGGAAAATGATGAATCTTGGATTATGGCAATGCAAGAGGAGTTAAATCAATTTGAGAGAAATAATGTGTGGGAATTAGTTCCTAAACCAGAACACCAATCCATTATAAGCCTTAAATGGGTATTTAGAAATAAAATGGATGAATCCGATGTGGTTGTAAGGAATAAAGCTAGACTAGTGGCTCAAGGTTACAACCAAGAAGAGGGAATTGATTTTGATGAAACATTTGCACCCGTAGCAAGACTAGAATCCATTAGGATGCTATTCGCCTTTGCATGTCATAAAGATTTTATTTTATTTCAAATGGATGTCAAAAGTGCATTCTTAAATGGTTTTATTATGGAGGAAGTTTATGTGAAACAACTCCCTGGTTTTGAAAATGAAAAATGTCCAAATCATGTTTATAAGTTGTCAAAAGCATTGTATGGATTAAAGTAAGCACCTAGAGCATGGTATGATAGGCTTAAGAATTTCTTATTGGACAATAATTTTTCGATGGGTAAAGCGGATACTACTCTCTTTGTTAAGCATAAGAACCAAGGTATTCTTGTTGTTCAAATTTATGTTGATGATATTATTTTTGGCTCTACTAATGAATTGTTGTGTAAAGATTTTTCATCTTGTATGAGTAAAGAGGTTGAAATGAGTATGATGGGAGAGTTGAAGTACTTTCTTGGGCTATAAATGAAACAAAATGAGGAAAAAATTTTCATAAATCAAGCCAAGTATGTAAAAGACCTACTCAAGCGATTTGGCATTGATGATTCAAAGACCAAAAACACTCCAATGAGCACAACAATTAAGCTTGACAAAGATGAAAAAGGCAAAGAAGTGGATATCAAAATATATCGAGGTATGATCGGATCTTTACTTTACTTAACCTCAAGTAGACCCGATATCATGTTTAGTGTATGTTTTTGTGCAAGATTTCAATCATGTCCCAAGGAATCTCATTTACTTGCTGTAAAAAGAATTTTCCGTTATTTAAGTGGAACCATAGATCTTGGTCTTTGGTATCCTAGAGGCACTCATATAGATTTAACATACTATTCGGATGTGGATTTTGCTGGATACAAAGTTGATAGGAAAAGCACTAGTGGCAATTGCCATTTACTAGGTCATTCACTTGTTTCATGGTTTAGTAAGAAACAAAATTCGGTTGCACTTTCAACCACCACGGCCGAATATATCACCGCCGGGAGTTGTTGTGCACAAGCACTTTGGATGAAACAAACACTTAGAGATTATGGCATTAATCTTGAACAAATTCCTATTAAGTGTGATAATACTAGTGCTATAAATCTTTCAAAGAATCCCATTCAACACTCTAGAACCAAACATATAGAAATTAGACATCATTTCTTGAGAGATCATGTTCAAAAGGGAGATATTACATTAGAATTTATTTCTACAAAAAAATAACTTGCCGATATTTTTACAAAACCACTTGGTGAAGAATAATTTTCAAAAATTCGGCATGAACTTGGGATGATGAAATTTTCACATTAACATCTTTATTCATGTTATTAAGTCTATTAAAATTGATTGACTTATGATTTGATGATTTAATATCTATGGAATGCTCAATCATGATATCCATGTAGGGTGTGTGTATTTTTGAATATGTGTATGAATTAATTGTTGAAATACATATATGTTCATGAATTATGCATTGAACTGGCACTTAAAACATTTTAGATCAATGAAATGATCTTGAAATGTATTATTTGTGGCCAAATACTAAAACAAATGTGTGAAATCATAAGTTGTATTGCCGTTATTTTTAAAACGGCTAACTATTTAGGGCAGAAACCATGGCAAGCATTCTGGACACTGTCGGTTCACCGATAGTGACTTAACGGCTCGCCGTTTTTATGGAAACTTTTGGGAGCTCACTGGACGCTGTCGTTATCATGCGATAAGTATACAGTGACCCATCTTCTTCCCCATTTCGTTTTTGCTCTTAACACTCTCTCTCTAAAACCACGACTGCAACTTCGTCTCTCTCTCAAATCCATCATTTTCTTTCATTTTTCACCAAATTGAGCCATTAAAAACCTTTGTTATCTTGTTTGGAACCTTTTTAACGGATCAAAACTCGTTTTTGATTCAAAAATTGAAAAATCCCAAAATTCAAACCCTAGAACTAGCCACACTTTTCTCTCCAAATTTGACCCAAATTTCTTCCATTTTCCATCAAATTTCAACTTGTAATCACTCTCTCATCTCTTAAACTTCATTTCTACCGATTTAAAATCCTCCAAACTCATCAATGGCTTCACGATCGAGGCGTACCCGAACCAAGCAAGCAGCTCCACGGAATTCCAGTTCCTCCAGGCCTTTTTCTCAAGATTTTGACAGCCTGCATTTTCTAAATGGTAAACTGGCTCAACGGTTTCACGAGAAATTCATGGGAAAAACGGTAACTCCCTCATTCTATATTGATAGCGACGATTTCTCTGATATTCCTATATGTGGTAGAACTTTGCCTCAAATGCTAAGATAATGGGATGAAGCTTTAGGCATTGAAGAACGAATATATGAAAATTTAGTTAAGGTGTTTTACTCTAATATGGAGATTTCGGTTAATCGAAAAGATAGGATTGTAACACATGTTGAAGGTGTTAGGATTGAGTTCGATATATTTAAGCTCGATCGTATTCTTGGAATATCCTGTGAAGGGCTAAACCTGTATACTGCTAGAAAGGAACTTCACTTTAGTCAGTTTACTCATATTAAGGGCGTTGCAAATATCTGTAGATGCCGTGATCTTTCTGATGAGGTCTGCTCACTATCCTTTTGGTCTCAATTGTTACCTTTCCAAGTCCGAATTCTTCACAGTATTCTCCAGCACATGATTACACCTAGGCAGAGACATGCTAATGAGGTGACTAGATTAGATATTGGTTTACTTGACTCTCTCATCCGAGGAAGGCAGGTGCACCTTTCATTCACCATTGTGCGTCATATGCTCTCTACCCCTAATGTGTCTAACCGGTCTCTTCCATATGGTAGCATTATTAGTAAGATTCTGTGATACTTTCATGTTCCTTTAACCGAACCTATATATGTTGAGACCAAGAAGCTGGGTAGGGAAATAATCTCGGGGATTGGTTTCCATTGGAGGCAAGGCAAGTGGATCAAGGTTACTTCCTCTAAGAATGAGGATACTTTGGTAGCTCCGGATGATAACCGCATGCTCAATGACGTTTAATCCGAGGATGAGTTACCCGACTTTCGTCTTGGCGCTAGACCACGTGACCCCCGCCAAGCAGCAGCATCCTCTCAGGATGACAAGCCAGCCGACCCAGCCGAGCCAACTATGCCTCCTGCAGCATCGACTGTTCCTGAGGATCGCATTCAGCAGCTTTTCGACAAAGTGGATGTCCTGTCCCAGCAGCAGCAACAGCTTCAATCTGACTTTGCGACCTTTCGGCAACAAATGTTAGATCAACAGATGGAGTTACTTACTGGCCAGCGCCACATTCTTGGTCACCTTGGTTATAATCCAGGCAGCTCCTCTTCGCAGCCCCCATCTTAGTTTTCTGCACCTATGATTTTTGCACAGGCATTACTCATTTCATGTAGTTGCTATGATGCTATTTGTCTTTTGATTATGCTTGTGCTACTTTTATGATGACTTTGTTGAATGTGTGGACTTTATGATTGAGTTGATTTTGATGACATGTTTGGTTATTGCTTATGGTTATGTTGATTTTGTTGGTATGAAGGTTGGTTGCGAAATTAGAATTTATATGGGAGTGTTTTAACTATTTTTGTTGTTGAGGATATGTTCATTTTTAAGGGGAGATTCTGCTGAAATTTTTTCTCCACCATGGGTAATCTCTGAACTTCTCTTTTTAATCTTTTCGAGCTTTTTTTTTTTTTTATGATGAAAGGGGAGATAATTTATCAATCTGTTCTATTAAATTTTTATTTTTTTTATGAGGTTAAAAATTGATGGGCACATATTTAGGGGGAGCACATATTTAGGGGGAGTAAAATTACACAAGTGTCTTCTTGAAAAGTTTTTCATCATAAAAAATGGGGAGATTGTTAACATAAATATTTCTTTATTATTGATTTTGATGATAACAAACTTGATTAAGATTGATTAATCTTTTAAAAGCTCAAAATAGTTTTTATATACTTTTAAATCATCATTCTCACTTTATGAAGGCTTTATATTCTATGAAAATGTTTTTGGTTATTCTCATGTTAATGGTTTCAATTGAAAAAGCTTTGAGAATTTTGATAATAACAAGTATTGCTTAAAATACTAAAAATGGACCTATTTGACAAGTCTTATAAAGTTTTGGGGTCGAATCGTAATTTTATAAAAATAGTTCACTGTAGAAAACGGTGATCCGATATCTTGATAACGGCTCACCGACATCGAATAATCTCTTGTAAGTGTTGGGATACACTTGGGTTAAGAGATTGGGGATAATCTCTTATTGTAAAGGTTTATTGACATCTTACAAGTCAAGTGTAAGCATTTGAAGCCTTGGAGGCTTGCTTAGTGGAATCCTCAAACCCGGAAAGCTTGGAGGTGTGGACGTAGGCAAGGTTGGCCGAACCACGTAAAAATCCCCGTGTTTGAATCTCTCTTCCCTTATCTTTTTATACTGTGATAAATTTATTTGTTATTACTTTAAATTCGCTTTAGATTTACATTGAGTTTTGCTTTAGAATTGAATAATTTTTAAAAACCCAATTCAACCCCCCTTTTGGGTTGCATAACTAGAATATCAGGATCGAGCAAGGAGGCTGCAAGGGATTAAGGATCAAAGCATTCAGTCTACGTCATTACGAACCATGTCAAAGGAGCTTAGACATGGGAATTCAATATTTACCATTTGTTCGCAAATATTAGAAAAAGAGCCATATCAAAACCAACGACCAGACATTCGGCAAATTTTAGCAGCATTCAAAGATATATTCTGTGAACCAAAACAAGGACCCCTATCAGGGAAGTAGACTATTGCATTACCCTCAAGGATGGAACAAAACCTGTTAATGTATGGCCTTACAGGTTTTTGAAATTCTACGGGAACATCAATTCTTTGTTAAAGCTAGCAAATGTGCTTTTGGACAACAATCATTTGAATATTTAGGCCACATTGTAAAGTGCGATGGTGTTAAGGTAGACCAGAAAAAGATTGAGGTAATGGTCAATTGACCTCGACCAACTAATATTTCATAATTACGTGGCTTTTTAGGTCTTACAGGTTACTACAGGAAGTTTGTACCGAATTATGGAGTACTAGCACAAGCACTTACAAACCTTCTAAAAAATGGTAGATTTAATTGGAGCAACGAAGCATAGGCTGTTGATAACTCTATAAAATGAGAGTTGATGTTAAGATCATATACCCGATATCAGACAGTTCATGGGTGAGTCTAGTACAATGTGTCCTAAAGAAATGAGGAATAACAGTGATAGCAAATGAAAAGAATGAACTTATTCCTACAAGAACAGTGACTAGATGGAGGGTATATATGGATTACATGAAGCTCAACAAAGCCACACGGAAGGTTCACTTTCCACTTTCACTCATAGATCAAATGTTGGATAGACTTGCTGGAAAACTATATTATTGTTTCCTAGATGGGTATTCAAGTTACAACCAAATTGCTATAGCCTCAGAAGATCAAGAAAAGACTACGTTTACCTGCCCTTATGGAACTTTTGCTTTCAAAAGAATGCCCTTTGGTTTGTGCAATGCTGCAGCAACTTTCCAGAGATGTATGATATCTATTTTCTTAGATATGGTGGAGCAAACATTGGAAGTCTTCATGGATGATTTCTCAGTCTTTGAAGAAACGTATATTGATTGTTTACATAACTTAAAAGAAGTTCTTAAAAGATGTGAGATGACTAGTACTCAATTGGGAAAAATGCCACTTCATGGTACAAAAAGACATAGTGTTGGGTCATAGGGTGTCTAAAAATGGCATAGAGGTAGATAAAGCAAATATAGAAGTGATAGATAAACTGTCACCTCCCACTTCACTCAAGGGTATTAGAAGTTTTTTGGGACATGCTGGATTCTACAAAAAATTCATAAAAGACTTTTCCAAAGTAGCTAAACCATTATGCTCACTGCTAGAACATGATAAGCCTTTTCATTTTGATAAAGATTGTCTTCAAGCTTTTAGACAACTGAAGAAAGCTTTGATCACTACACCAGTGGTTATAGCACCAGACTAGACTCTACTTTTTGAGGTGACGTGTGATTAGGGATGGCAGAATAACTCGGAACCAGACGAACCCGGATAATCCGGACCGGGTTGAACCCGCACCGGAGTGTAAAAAAATCAGAATCTGAAATGGATTTTAACGGCCAGGATAGATCTGGGTCCGGTTCTGGGTTTGGAGTAACTCGTATATCCAGAACCCGGACCCGGATATCTTATTTTAATATTATTTTTTAATTATATTTATTATTTAATATAAATACAAGCAAAACAAAAACCCTAATTTACAGACTCACATTCACACATTAAAGTTGCCGCCTGCTGCAACCAAACAACCATATGATCCAAGCTGCTACCGTCGCAAGCTTGGTTCGCCACCGTCACAACATGTTCTCTTGGGTTCACCATCGTCGCAAGCTTGGTTCGCCACTGTCGCAACTCGTTCTCTTGGGTTCACCACCGTCGCAGCCTTGCAGCTCCTCTATTTATCATCATCGGTTGTCGTTGTTTGAGTTGTGACAGAGCATGTTCACCATCGCGGATTCTAAAATGGTTTTGGAGATTGTGTTGAATCTTTTTCGTGGGCCAATGATCTGCAAAACAGAGGGAACTCCGTCCAGGTGCCATAAACATTTTCTCTGGTTCCAGTGAAAAATTGCCATCTTCATATGAAGATTTTATTTTTGGAATTGTAGAAATTAATTCATTGATCCGGGTTCAAAACCCAGAATCCAAAAACTCAGACTTTTTCGAGTTGAACCCGTACCGGACCCGAAGTGAAAAAATCGGGTTTTAATCCGAGTTTGGGAAAAAGAAAATGGCGTCCGGGTCCAGAACCGGGAAGGCTAAACCCAGACCCGGATTTTGCCATCCCTATGTGTGATGCCAGTGACCATTCTGTTGGGGCAGTGCTGGTGCAGAGAAAGAATAAGGTTTTCCACTATATGTGTTGAGTGTTAGAAAATGTATATTTATAAAGGAGAAAATCGTCATTTTACATTTCAAGTCTTACTAACACCCTTACTTTTATGTATTTAAGCTTCTTCTGATTTAATTACGTGTGTCTTATTTTAATTAAGTATTTTATGTATTTTAGGGGCATCATGGTCATTTCACAATGAACGAGAAATCAGACGGCATAACGGACATCACTTTTGAACTCAAAACAGTCGAAAACCTTAGGAGAAGCATAAAAGGAAAAATGTCATTGTTCACATGTAGGGCACTATTCACATGTACGATACTGTCCATGTTACTGTTCATGACACTGTTCACACGTACGGAACAATGACGTGGCATTGACCGATGATGTGGCATTGACTGATGAGGTGTCATGATTTTATTGGAAAAAATTTATATGCACTGTTGATCGGTGACGTGACAATATGTTAGTGGACCAAAAATCGTGCATACGGTACATGCATATACACAAGATTATTTTCAACCAAACCGCGTCATTGTTCAAGCCGGTTGACTGTTCAAACCGCGTGGTCAAACCGTGTCACTATTCAAATCGCGTGGTCAAACTGCGTACTGTTGACTGATGACGTGGCGCAATCCTGAGCGTCCAAACTGTTTTTAATCCGATGGCCATGATTTACTCAATGTATCTATATAAAGGGGGCCTCCCCCCCTAATTTGATATCTCTGAATCCATTTTTGGGCTCCATTTTCTGTAATTCCTTCTCCATCTTATATTTTCTACGTATTTTAATAAATTTTCATTTTGCCCCTTGTTCAATTATGAGTAGCTAATTTTCTTTCAAGCTTAGGTTGAAGGTGAAGTCTCAACATGTGTCATGGGCTTTATTTGGTAAATTTATTTTCTCTTCCCCTCTAGTTTTTGTGGATGTTTTGACTTTTTGTCAACAAATAATAATAATCTTGTCTAGATACCACCATGGTTTCATCGGCTCCCTAGTACAAGGTTATTATTATTTGGCACGATAAGCCTTTAGCACCATATTGATTAGAGTGTGGTTCATGAGATGTGGATTCCCCCCTCATGATTTAATTGACACTAATAAGGAATATTTAGTCCATGGTGCATGTTGATACGGATCCAGATACCCAAGCGCTACAATTATTATAGTTTCCACTTTAATTTAATTCTGCCATTTCAATTCAAATATTATGATATTCCAAATCATTTTTACCATAAATCCAACCACCCATTTAGAAAAATTAATTCTACACACAATTAAAATCCACCTCCTCGTGGGATCGACACTTGTCACCATTGATCTATTATATAATAGATTCGTGCACTTGCAAGTTCAATAAAATTTGCACAACAAGTTTTTGGCGCCGTTGCCGGGAAGGTAAGTTATTTTAATTCATAAAATTAATTTTTATGAATAATTTCTTTTAATTTTTTTCTTGTAATTTTTTTTATAAAAAAAAAGTGAATCTATATTTAAGAGGTAAGAATTTCTTTTCTTTTTCTCTTCTTTAAAATTTTGTAATTTAATTTTCAAGTTATTTTTATTGTAATTTTTTTGTTTATCTTATTAATTTATTTTAATTTTAGTTAATTTATTTCACGAATTTTTTTTAGTGTGTTTTTATAGTAAGGTTGTAACAATGTGATAAGGTTAGTACCATAATTTCTCCTTCTTCGTTATTTTTATTTATTTTGTTTCCATTTATTTTTGTGTTATTTGTATGCATGGTCGAAGGTCATTATTACCTAATCTTGAGCTTATCGACCTTGAACTAGAAAAAACACTGCGCACACACAAACACATTAAAGATAAAAGTGAAATGGATTTGCAGCAACAACCACCATCACAGGAGAGGCCATTTAACTTCAATCCCTTAGCTAATTTGAGCACATCTTGCATAAGATATCCAAATGTAGCTGGTAGGAGTTTTGAATTAAAACCTAGTGAGCTAAATTGTCTCCCAACATTCTATGGCCTAGAAAATGAGAACCCATATAATCATTTGAATGATTTTCATATTGTTTTTCAAACTTTTCAATATGAAAATTTTTCAGATGATGATGTTAAACTCAGATTATTCTCATTTTCTTTAAAAGATAGAGCTCGTTCATGGCTCAATACATTGCCTGCTAATAGCATTACATCATGTGAACAAATGGTAACGAAATTTTTTAATAAATATTTCCCAGTGCATAAAACCAATGCTATTCGCAGGGAAATTTCAGAGTTTACTGTTGTGCAAATTTTAATGTACTCGCAAGCGCACGAATCTATTGTAGTATAGACTAGTGGTGACGAGTGTCGATCCCACGAGGAGGTGGATTTTAATTATGTGTAGAATTAGTTTTGTAAATGGGTGGTTGGATTTGTGGTGGAAATGATTTGGAATATGCTAAAACTTAAATTAAAATGGCGAGAATAAATTCTAAAATTGGAATTGAAATGACAAGAATAAATTAAAGAGAATTCTATTGAGATGACGTACTTGGGTATCTGGATCCGTATCAACATGCATCATGGACTAAATAATCTGTATTAATGCCAATTAAATCATGAGGGGGGAATCCACACCTCATGAACCACGCTCTAATCAATATAGTGCTAAGGGCTTATCGTGCCAAATAATAATAACCTTGCACTAGAAGGCCGGTGAAACCAAGGCGGTACTAGATAAGATTAGTATTATTTGTCGACGAGAAGTCAAAACATCCACAAAAACTAGAGGGGAAGAGAAAATAAATTTACCAAATTAAGCCCATGACACATGTTGAGACTTCACCTTCAACCCAAGCTTGAAAGAAAATTAGCCACTCATAATTGAACTAGGGGCAAAATGGGAATTTATTAAAATACGAAGAAAATACAAGATAGAGAGAGAATTACAGAAAATGGAGTCCAAAAATGGATTCAGAGGTATCAAATTAGGGGGGAGAGGCCCCCTTTTTATAGATACATGGAGTAAATCATGGCCATCAGATTAAAAATAGTTTGGACGCTCAGGATTACGCCACGTCATCAGTCAACAGTACGCGGTTTGACCACGTGGATGAACAGTAACACGGTTTGACCCGGATGAACAGTAACGCGGTTTGGTTGAAAATAATCCTGTGTGATGCATGTACCGTACGCGAGATTTTTCGTCCACTGATATGCTGCCACGTCACCATCAACAGTACATAAGAATTTTAGCCCAACAGGATCGTGACACCTCATCAGTCAATGGCACATCATCGATCTGTCTATGTGAATAGTATCGTGAACAGTAACGTAGACAGTACCGTACACGTGAGTAGTACCGTACATGTGAATAGTGCCATTTTTCCTTTTATATTCCTCCTAAAGTTTTCGACCGCCCTGAGTTCAAAAGTAATGTCCGTTTTGCCGTCTGATCTCTCCTTTATTGTGAAATGACTATAATGCCCCTAAAATACATAAAATACTTAATTAAAATAAAACACATATAATTAAATCACAAGAAGGTTAAATACATAAAAGTAAGGGTTGTTAGTAAGATTTGAAATGTCAAATGACGGTTTTCTCCTTTATAAATATGCATTTTCTAACACTCAACACGCCCCCCAACCAGCTTATTGCTAGTCCCTAGCAAATAAAGTGAAAACAAAATTCAAATTCAAATTTTTTTTTTTAAATAGAAACACTCGTATTTATTCCATCAGATTAATGATAGCAATCAAATAAAAGTATAAGCATTATCTCCAGTCTAAAGCAACATCACACCCACATCAACCATCCACATGAATCAGCCCAGTAGACTTTGTTATAGCTACTTTCAAGAATGACATGTCAAACCCCAAAATCTCACTGGAAGTAGTGACACTCTCACAAAGAAATTAAAACCAATAAAAATAGTCCCTCCAATGAATGATAATTGAGAAAGAAAATAATAAAGAAGTGATATCACATGCTCTCACCAAGATGAAATAAATATGCCCTCAGCTTAGAAATAATATGATCTCAAGTCAAATAAAAATGCTAATCAACCCAATTTATTTATCTTTTTATTTATTTATTTATTTTTATTATGCACCACTACATCTTTTTAGCCCATATAACTAGCTTCTATTTCAGACTATAGTTCCCTAAAATCAAGAAGGACTTTTATTAGGACGTAACGTAGGCTAGGGACATGGTTAACAAAGAAGAGAAATAAGGAAAATAAAGTGTATGTTTGAGAAAAAAAATGCAGGGATTTTTTTTTTTTGGAAGTTGCAAGGTGGATTTCACCTATTGTTGTTATTTTTATTCTTTTGAAACAACAACTTTTGTTTTTTTTTTTACTTTTATTTGGCATAACTTCACTCAACAACATAATTATTTATATTTTCTCAAACATAAATAGGTGATGGAACTTATAAGACATCGGGTAATACTCCAAATTGAAGTGGGTCAAGATGATAAGTTGACAAAGAAAAGGATTTTCTTTTTCTTTTTTTTTTAAAGGCTCAAAAGGGTTAACTATGGATATTTAATAAAAGGGATGGCTAGAAAGGCTCAAACGGATCAAAGATGGCCTTTCCATCGTCTTTTAGGGCTCTAAATAATCATCCATATCTACTAGTTAGATGGACCTCCCAATGTAGCAACACACATTTTTTTTCTTTTTCTTTTTCTTTATCTTACCATTTTTTTTAAGGGTTAACTCAAAAGAAATCTAGAGATCGTGTATAAAATAATAAACTGCTAAGCTGTATAGAGAATGGGCAAAAGGGTTACTCTCCAAAAAAATGATAGGCTCAACAACTCACTTGGCACTTATTTATGACATGTTCATTCCTTCAACCAACTCATATTTGTCTCCGACATCAACATGTAAAGTAGCAAACATAGCGTAACATCACTTAAGACCAAAGATAATACAAATACTAAAATTTGAAATTAATCATGTCATCCAATGTTAAAACAAATCACACAAATTATTATTATTATTTTTTTAAACAACATTCTACCCCCCAACCTATTCTAAGCATGAAAGGAAAATATGCATGCAGAAATATGAATATGATGCAGAAAAACTAATTAGAAAAGTTACACTTAAAATGATAGAAAAAGAAAATGATTTTTTTTAAGAAGATGCGTTTCTAGAGGCACTACACTCCATATTCAGCCATCTTCGACTCAAAAGTTGGAAAATGTATATTTATAGAGGAGAAAATAAAAAGAAGAAGAAAAATGAACATCAAAACTTAATAAAGAAAAAGATATTTTTTATTTTTTATTTTATTTGGTTTTTTTTTAAACAATAAAGATGTGTTTCTAGAGTAACTATACTCCATATTCAGCCATCTTCAACACAAAAAATTAGCAACAGTTAGTTTCTACAACAAAAAATTAGTAAAAACTTAACTAAAATTCCACATTTGTCGACTATTCCCTCCCCTCAATCAGAACGAAACATTGTCCTCAATGTTTTAAAGGAAAGAAGTAGAGTTTAGAAGACATCACCTGGGTGGTGCAACACAGAAGAAAATATTTATAGGCGAAGAGTTAAATCTAATTTGTACTTCTTACTGCGGCTACTGTTACCATCATTATTTGGACGCTCCAACACAAAGGTCTAGGGGTCTGGCTCCGGTCTATAAGCTTGTAACAGATCAAGTAGCTCATTAGCAGTGTGAGCACAAATAAAGAGTTTTTTCGCATTAGAGGGAACGAAATAGTTTTTTATTGCATGGTTAAGAAATGCGATAAAGCCATCATAAAAGTTATTGACATTTAACAAACCGATGGGTTTCTGGTGGATGTGCAGATGGGCCCAAGATGCTAGTGTGATAAGTGCCTCTAGTGTTGCAAGATCTCCTGGAAGGAAAATAAAAGCATCAGCATGATTAAGCATTTCAGTTATTCTTTCTTGCATACCTGAGACGACTAACTCTTCTCCAGTTGATGAGTCAAACGAACTGCCCAATGGTTTTAGGACTCTTGGGATGGTGCCTAACACTTGGCTTCCTCTGATAAAAGCTGCTTCTGAGACCATTTTTGATAACCCTCGGTTACCTCCTCCATACACCAAGTGTAATTTTCTCTCTGCTATGCTTCGACCAAGATCTATGGCTGCCTCAACGAACTCTTTATGTTTGCCATAGGTAAATCCAGAAAGCACACAAATGTTCTTGAATTGTCTATTTGGAGTAGCTGCCATTGTGATACTTCTCAAAAAAATAATTTGTGAGTGCTTGACAAAAAAATCACATTTAAGAGTCTTGGTGACAGTGGGTCACAGTTGTGTATGAGGTAACATGTCAGTGTCAAATAACGCGTAAAGCACGTGGCTCGCTAGTCAAAAAGGAAACAGTAAAAGGGAAAAAGCAAACAGTAATAAGGAAAAAGCAAACAGTAATAAGGAAAAAGCAAACAGTAATAAAATTATTAAAGACAATAATGCACACAATAAAACAATAGTGAAATAAAATAATAGTAAAGTGAAAGGATATTTACAGGTAGTTGCGACTGTGGCTCACATCTTTCTCTGGTTTTACGTCCAGAAACGGCTTGAACGCCCTCTATGGGTCAAGGATAGGCTTCATATCCAGTTTTCTTATAAACTGGCAAACAGGGTCGTTTATAGTCAGATTCCCGAGACTATATCGTGCATGCTCTTTCTGGAATAATGGCCATAACTGAAGAATCGCTCCTTGCACATATCCACTGGGATGCGTTTCAAGAGACAAAAGGATATCATCCAATGACTCCTTATTCAAGCCATCCCTAATGAATTGAATCTTATCTTCCCTGTTATCAGACATCATTCCTAAAGAACATGGGTTTTTATTGCAACTCATTCTGGCACACTTATGACAAGCAACAGAAATTCTTCAAGCTCGTCGTTTTCTTGCATAATTTTCTTTACCACAACCAGGCATGTATGCAATAAATTTTGGAGGTAACTCACCTGCCGATCGTACTTTAGCCTCGATTAACCAACGGATGTCAGCAGGTATGTTATTCCTCATGAGTAATCGCATGCGTTCGGACCGAGCTTTATAGATCGTAAGGAGGGCATTCTGAGGAAGTGAAGGGAATCGCTTGTGAAGCTTCGCTAGAATATTGTTTCTGTCCATACTTTCGCCTCAAAATATCAGTTATTATGGGAAACTGAAGTAACCGACTTGATTGTCACGGAGTACCGTTATCCGCCACTTCACCAGGGTAACAAACTAAAGCACACAAACAGAAAAATAAATTAAAACACACAAAGAAAATTAAAATCATCCTCTTATTGAATTTACCTCAAGCTCCAACTGGATGTCGTAAACACTTCTCTCAATATCTCTGAGTTGGCTTTCTAGACCCTCAACATAGGCTACTAACTCTGGTGGTTGTAGAGCCCAAATACGATGTATTTTACAAAATTGAATCTGCCTTTTGAGATGAGTTTTGACACGTTGAACTGGTTTAAGAATGTTCAGGAGGAACGGTCTAAGTAAGGTACTCATGATTAAAAATGATAAGAAAAAACTTAATAGTTAAACAAACACACTTATGCAAAAATAATTTCAATTAGCAAAAGAATAATATAAAGAAAGAAAAAAAATCAAATCACGAAAAAAAAATCAATTCAAATCTGGTGAGTCACTCAAATTTATTTCGGGGTCTTCTCCATGTGGTTGGTACTCTAGATATGGCTTTAATCTTTGACCATTAACTTTAAACGTGACACCGTTCTTTGGGTCCTTAATTTCAATTGCCCCATGTGGAAAAACAGTATGAACAATAAATGGGCCAGACCAACGAGAGCGTAACTTACCTGGGAATAGGTGCAAGCGAGAATTGAATAAAAGCACTTTCTGACCTAGAGTGAACGATTTTCTCATAATTTGCTTGTCATGGAAGACTTTCATTCGTTGCTTGTAAATCTTGGCATTTTCGTATGCGTCATTGCGAATTTCTTCAAGTTCTGCCAGTTGTAATCTTCTTTCTGAGCTGGCTTACTGTATGTCAAAGTTGAATTTCTCGATGGCCCAATGCGCACGATGCTCGAGTTCCACAGGTAGGTGGCAAGCTTTTCCATACACTAACCTGTAGGGTGACATCCCAATCGGGGTCTTGAAAGTCGTTCTATATGCCCATAATGCATCATCAAGTCTTAATGACCAATCTTTTCTGTCCGGCCTCACCGTCTTTTCTAATATGTGCTTTATTTCTCGATTGGAGATCTCAACTTGGCCACTGGTTTGCAGATGATACGGGGTCGCCACTTTGTGTGTGATTGAATACTTTGTCAAAAGTGCTTTGAATGCTTTGTTACAAAAATGGGCACCACCATCACTGATTATTGCTCGAGGGAATCCAAAGCGTGAAACAATGTTGCTTTTCAAAAATGCTATCACCACCTTATGATCATTGGTCCTACATGGAATTGCTTCTACCCATTTTGATACATAGTCAACAGCAACCAATATGTATTGATGACCAAAAGACGGGGTAAAGGGTCCCATGAAGTTGATACCCCATACGTCAAAAATCTTAACCACTAAAATTGGATTCAGTGGCATCATGTTCCTTCGCGTAATGCTTCCCATTCGTTGACACCTATCACATGAAGAACAGAAAGTGTAAGCATCTCGAAATATAGTTGGCCAATAAAAACCACATTGTAAAACTTTAGTCGCAGTTTTCTTAGCACTGAAATGGCCTCCACAAGCTTGTTCATGGCAGAATGAAAGGATATTCTGAATTTCACTTTCTGGGACACATCGTCTAACAATTTGGTCTGCACAATACTTGAACAAATATGGGTCATCCCAAAAGAAATTCTTTATTTCTGTAAAGAATTTAGCCTTGTCTTGCTTGGTCCAATGCTCTGGAAGTTTACCTGTAACAAGATAATTAACTATATCAGCATACCAAGGCAACACTTCCGCACTCATTAATTGTTCATCTGGAAATGACTCATTCAATATTAATGGCTCTGTAATTGTGTCAAAATGGAGACGAGAGAGGTGGTCCGCCACAACATTTTCTGTCCCTTTCTTATCTTTGAATTCCAAGTCAAATTCCTGCAAAAGTAACACCCAACGAATTAGTCTAGCTTTTGCATCTTTCTTTGTGAGAAGATATTTAAGAGCAGCATGATCTGTAAATATAATTATTTTATAACCAATGAGATAAGATCAAAATTTTTCCAATGCAAACACTACTGCTAGCATTTCTTTTTCAATAGTTGAATAGTTCAACTGTGCATCATTCAATGTCATACTAGCATAATAAATAACATGGGGAATTCGATCAACTCTTTGTCCCAATACTGCTCCTACTGCATAATCAGATGCATCACACATGAGTTCAAATGGTAAGCTCCAGTTCGAGGCCTGATTGATGGGTGATGATGTCAACAACTGCTTTAATTTTTCAAAAGCCACAAGACATGAATCATTAAAGATAAAAGGTACATCCTTAGCAAGTAAATTGCATAAGGGTCTAGAAACTTTGCTAAAATCTTTAATGAAACGTCTATAGAAACCAGCATGCCCAAGGAAAGATCTTACTTCTCTGACTGTTTTGGGTGGAGGAAGATTAGAAATGAGATCCACCTTGGCTTTGTCAACCTCAATACCTTTGCTCGAAATGATATGACCGAGAACAATACCTTGTTTTACCATAAAATGGCATTTCTCCCAATTTAAGACCAAGTTCTTCTCGATACATCTCTGCAGAACTAGTGTTAGATGATGTAAACATTGATCAAACGAATCACCAAAGACAGAAAAGTCATCCATAAAGACTTCAAGGAATCGTTCAACCATATCAGAAAAAATGCTCAACATGCATCGTTGAAATGTAGCAGGTGCATTACATAATCCAAATGACATTCTCCTATATGCAAATGTGCCGAAAGGGCAAGTGAAAGTAGTTTTCTCCTGATCTTTTGGTGCTATGGGAATCTGATTATATCCTGAGTAGCCATCTAGAAAGCAATAAAATTCATGGCCTGCTAATCTATCAAGCATTTGATCAATAAATGGTAAAGGAAAATGGTCTTTACGTGTGACAGAATTCAACTTTCTATAATCAATGCATACACGCCATCCTGTAGTTACTCTAGTGGGTATCAATTCATTATCAGCATTGGTAACTACTGTGACTCCTGACTTTTTGGGGACAACTTGTACAGGACTGACCCATGAACTATCAGAAATTGGGTAAATGATACCTGCATCTAATAGCTTAAGGACTTCTGTTCTAACAACTTCTTTCATATTAGGATTTAACCGACGTTGCATTTCCCTAGTAGATTTAGCATATACCTTTTATGTCTGCTATGGTCCATCCTAATGCTCCTTTGTGCTCTTTTAAAACATCCAACAACTTACCTTTTTGTTCGTCGTTTAGGGATGATGAGATGATTACCGGTAGAGTACTTTCTTCTCTCAAAAATGCATATTCCAAAGTGTTGGGTAATGGTTTGAGCTCGAGTTTCGGTGGTGATTCTGATGATGAGATGAGTTTCTTCTTTGATGGTGCTAGTTGCTCAACTCTTGACTTCCATTTATTAGTGTCCATAGATGGTGCTGAGTCAAGCAGGGCATTGACCTCATCGACCGATCTGTCAATATCAAAATCCAAACCAAAGTGAGTTAAACATGTTTGTAAAGGATCATCACTAAGGTTTGAAACAAAAGTATCATCAACTAATGCTTCAATTAAATCCACATCAACAATTTCATTATCTGCATTATGAGGTTGTTTGGTAATGTTGAAGATTTTCAGCTCCATAGTCATGTTGCCGAAGGACAACTGCATATTTCCAGTCCTGCATTGAATGTGAGCATCCGCAGTTGCCAAGAAAGGTCGGCCTAGAATAATGGGGATATGCTTTCTCTAATCCTGTATTGGTTGAGTGTCAATTACAATGAAATCAACAGGAAAATAAAACTTGTCCACCTGGATAAGCACGTCCTCCACAATACCACGAGGTATTTTCGTGGACCGATCTGCGAGTTGTAACACCACTGGAGTTGGGTGTAATTCTCCAAGTCCAAGTTTCAAAAATATTGAGTAAGGCAACAGATTTACACTAGCTCCTAAATCCAACAGAGCATTCTCAATTGTGTGGTTCCCTATACTACATGAGATAGTGGGGGAGCCTGGGTCTTTGTATTTTAAAGGAATTTTATGTTGGAGTATAGAACTAACGTTTTCTGTTAAAAATGCCTTCTTTTGAACATGCATATTTCTCTTTTTAGTACAAAGGTCTTTAAGAAACTTGGCATAAGATGGAACTTGTTTAATAGCATCAAGTAAAGGGATGTTAACACTTACCTGTTTGAAGATTTCAAGAATCTCACCTGTGAATTTTTGCCTTTTGCTAACCTCTGAGGAAATGGAGCTTTAGGAACATATTCTCGTGGGTTGATTTCTTCTTTTTCCTTCGGTGGTGAGTCCTCAACATTCACAGGTACATTTTGATTTTCTTTTGTCACCGGCATCTCCACTTTGTTGTCAACTTCTTTTTCTTTTCTCAAGGTCATGACTGCTTTGACCTCTCCATGCTGCTGTGGTGAACTAGTACTTGCTTCATGTACTCCTTTAGGGTTAGGCACTGGTTGACTTGGAAACTTGCCTTTCTCAACAGTCATTGCCAAGATCTGAACTGAAGAAGCAAGTTGTCCCACCATCTTCTCGAGGCTTGAAACTGATTGAGCTTGTGAATTGAAGCCTGCTCTCAACTCATTTCGTAGTTCATCAATGGTGCGATTCTGTTGCTCAATCGTGGAGTGAGTAACATTCTTGAAATTTTGGAATGCATCCTCCCATGGTCTGGGTTGAGAGTAGTTCTGGTTCTGATTGTATGGTCTAAATGGGGGCTGAGAGGCTTGAGGATTTTGAGGAATTGGTGGAGCTGGAGCTGCTGGTCCATTCTGTTGGAATCCTTGAGACCATGAAAAATTGGGGTGGTCTCTCCATCCAGGGTTATATGTGTTGGAGTATGGGTTGTAATTTGATGGCTTTCTCATTACACCTATGGCATTGGCTTGATCTGAGTATGAGTCATGGTCATGTGGTTCTGTTGATTTAGCAGTTGATAACGATGCTATTTGTCGAGCAAGACCTTCAACCATCTCCTTGACTTCTTTGATTCCCGAAGTTGATTCGCCAATTTGAACCTCATTCACTCCTTTAGTTCTTCTAGTATTCCTGAGTGATCGACTCCGTTGTTGGGAATTATCTGCTTGTCGCTGGAAGAATTCCCAAATCTCTGATGCACTTTTTGACATTAGCTCTCCTCCACTTGTTGCCATTAGCCATTCTTGCACATTCGGCAATAATCCCTCCAAAAAGTATTGGCATTGGTGCCATTTCTCGTACCCATGATGTGGACACTTCAAGAGTAGCCCATTGAATCGCTCCCATGTTTCGAAAAACTGCTCGTCTTCTCTCTGTGTAAACTCTGAAATTTCCTTGCGAATAGCATTGGTTTTATGCACTGGGAAATATTTATTCAAAAATTTCATTACCATTTGTTCCCATGATGAAATGCTATTAGCAGGTAAAGTATTTAACCATGAACGAGCTCTATCCTTTAAAGAAAATGGGAATAGTCTAAGTTTAACATTATCGTCTGAAAAATTTTCATATTTAAAAGTTTGACAAATGGCATGAAAATCATTCAGATGATTATATGGATCCTCATTTTCTAGGCCATAGAATGTTGGGAGACAATTTAGCACACTAGGTTTTAGTTCAAAACTCCTAGCAGCTACATTTGGGTATCTTATGCATGATGTGCTCAAATTAGCTAAGGGACTAAAATAGTCCTTAAATGGCCTCTCCTATAGTGCTTGTAAATCCATTCCAAATTTATTTTTAATGTGCTTGTGTGTGCGAAGTGTTTTTTCTAATTCAAGGTCTATAGGTTCAAGATTAGGTAATAATGACCTATGACCATGCATGCAAAACAAATAAAAATAAAAAAGAGGGAGAAATTACGATACTAACCTTATTGCGCTATTACAACCTTTCTATAAAAATACACAAAAATAAATACGTGAAATAAATTAACTAAAAATAAATTAATAAGATAAACAAAAAAAATTTTAAAGAAAAATAAATTGAAATTAAATTACAGAATTTTAAAGAAGAGAAAAAAAAAGAAATACTAACCTTTAAATGTAGATTCATTTTTTTTTCTTTTTTTTTAATAAAAAAATACAAGAAAACAAATAAAAGAAATTATTCACAAAAATTAATTCTACGAATTAAAATTATTTACCTCCCCGACAACGACGCCAAAAACTTGTTGTGCAAATTTTAATGTACTCGCAAGCGCACGAATCTATTGTAGTATAAACTAATGGTAACGAGTGTCGATCCCACGAGGAGGTGGATTTTAATTATGTGTAGAATTAGTTTTGTAAATGGGTGATTGGATTTGTGGTAGAAATGATTTGGAATATGCTAAAACTTAAATTAAAATGGCGACAATAAATTCTAAAATTGGAATTGAAATGACAAGAATATATTGAAGAGAATTCTATTGAGATGACGTACTTGGGTATCTGGATCCGTATCAACATGCATCATGGGCTAAATAATCCGTATTAATGCCAATTAAATCATGAGGGGGGAATCCACACCTCGTGAACCACGCTCTAATCAATATGGTGCTAAGGGCTTATCGTGCCAAATAATAATAACCTTGTACTAGAGCGCCAGTGAAACCAAGGCGGTACTAGACAAGATTAGTATTATTTGTCGACGAGAAGTCAAAACATCCACAAAAACTAGAGGGGAAGAGAAAATAAATTTACCAAATTAAGCCCATGACACATGTTGAGACTTCACCTTCAACCCAAGCTTGAAAGAAAATTAGCCACTCATAATTGAACTAGGGGCAAAATGAAAATTTATTAAAATACGAAGAAAATACAAGATGGAGAGAGAATTACAGAAAATAGAGTCCAAAAATGGATTCAGAGGTATCAAATTAGGGGGAAGAGGCCCCCTTTTTATAGATACATGGAGTAAATCATGGCCATCAGATTAAAAACAGTTTGGACGCTCAGGATTGCGCCACGTCATCAGTCAACAGTATGCGGTTTGACCACGCGGATAAACAGTAACACGGTTTGACCCGGATGAACAGTAACGCGGTTTGGTTGAAAATAATCCTGTGTGATGCATGTATCGTACTCGAGATTTTTTGTCCACTGATATGCTGCCACGTCACCATTAACAGTACATAAGAATTTTAGCCCAACAGGATCGTGACACCTCATCAGTCAATGCCACATCATCGATCGTCTATGTGAACAGTGTCGTGAACAGTAACGTAGACAGTACCGTACACGTGAATAGTACCGTACATGTGAATAGTGTCATTTTTCCTTTTATGCTCCTCCTAAGATTTTCGACCGTCCTGAGTTCAAAAGTGATGTCCGTTTTGCCGTCTGATCTCTCCTTTATTGTGAAATGACTATAATGCCCCTAAAATACATAAAATACTTAATTAAAATAAAACACATGTAATTAAATCACAAGAATGTTAAATACATAAAAGTAAGGGTTGTTAGTGAGATTTGAAATGTCAAATGACAGTTTTCTCCTTTATAAATATGCATTTTCTAACACTCAACATTTACCCAGAGAGAAGATGAACAGTTTTTCGAAACATGGGAGCGATTCAATGGGCTACTCTTGAAGTGTCCACATCATGGGTATGAGAAATGGCACCAATGCCAATACTTTTTGGAGGAATTTTTGCCGCATGTACAAGAATGACTAATGGTAACAAGTGGAGAAGAGCTAATGTCAAAAAGTGCATCAGAGATTTGTGAATTCTTCCAACGATAAGCAGATAATTCCCAACAACGGAGTCGATCACTCAGGATACTAAAAGAATTAAGGGAGTGAATGAGGTTCACATTGGCGAGTCGAGTTCAGGAATTAAAGAAGTCAAAGAAATGTTTGAAGATCTTTCTCGACAAATAGCATCGTTAACGACTGCTAAATCAACAGAACCACATGACCATGACTCATACTTAGATCAAGCCAATGCCATAGGTGTAATGAGAAAATCATCAAATTACAACCCATACTCCAACACATATAACCCTGGATTGAGAGACCACCAAAATTTTTCATAGTCTCAAGGATTCCAATAGAATGGACCAGCTGCTCCCGCTCTACCAATGCAACCAATTTCTCAAATTCCTCAAGCCTCTCAACCACCATTTAGACCATACAATCATAACCAGAACTACTCTCAACCCAGACCATGGGAGGATGCATTCCAGAATTTCAAGAATGTTACTCATTCTACGATTGAGCAACAGAACCGCACCATTGATGGACTACGAAATGAGATGAGAGTAGGCTTCAACTCACAAGCCTAATTAGTTTCAAGCCTCGAAATGATGGTGGGACAACTTGCTTCTTTAGTTCAGACCTTGGCAATGACTGTTGAGAAAGACAAGTTTCCAAGTCAATCAGTGTCTAATCCTAAAGGAGTGCATGAAGTAAGTACTAATTCACCACAATAGCATGGAGATGTCAAAGCAATCATGACCTTGCGAAAAGGAAAAGAAGTCAATAATAAAGTGGAAATGTCAGTGACAAAAGAAAATCAAATTGTACCTGTGAATGTTGAGGACTCACCATCGGAAGAGAAATAAGAAACCAACCCACGAGAATATATTCCCAAAGCTCCATTTCCTCAGAGGTTAGCTAAAGGAAAGAAAGGAAAATCCACAGGTGAGATTCTTGAAATCTTCAAACAGGTAAGTGTTAACATCCCTTTACTTGATGCTATAAAACAAGTTCCATCTTATCTCAAGTTTCTTAAAGACTTTTGTACTAAAAAAAGAAATATTCATGTCCAAAAGAAGGAATTTTTAACAAAAAATGTTAGTTCTATACTCCAACATAAAATTTCTCTAAAATGCAAAGACCCAGGTTCCCTCACTATCTCATGTAGCATAGGGAATCACACAATTGAGAATGCTTTGTTGGACTTAGGAGCTAGTGTAAATCTGTTGCCTCATTCAGTATTTGTGAAACTTGGACTGAGAGAATTACACCCAACTCCAGTGGTATTACAGCTTGCAGATCGGTCCACGAAAATACCTCGTGGTATTGTGGAGGACGTGCTTATCCAGGTAGACAAGTTTTATTTTCCCGTTGATTTCATTGTAATTGACACTCAACCAATCCAGGATTCAAGGAAGCACATCCCCATTATCCTCGGCCGACCTTTCTTGGCAACTGCCTATGCTCACATTCAATCTAGAACTGAAAATATGCAGTTGTCCTTTGCCAACATGACTATAGAGTTAAACATCTTTAACATTGCCAAACAACCTCATAATGTAGATGATGGAATTGTTGATGTGGAATTAATAGAAACATTAGTTGATAATACTTTTCTTTCAAACCTTAGTGATGACCCTTTACAAACATGCTTAACTCACTTTGATTTGGATTTTGATATTGACAGATCGGTCGATGAGGTCAACGCCCTACTTGACTCAGCACCATCCATGGTTACTAATAAATGGAAGTCACGAGTTGAACCACTAGCACCATTAGAGAAGAAACTCATCCCATCATCAGAATCACCACCAAAACTCGAGCTCAAACCATTACCCAACACTTTGGAATATGCATTTTTTAGAGAAGAAAGTACTCTACCGATAATCATCTCATCCTCCCTAAATGAAGAATAAAAAGGTAAGTTGTTGGTTGTTTTAAAAGAGCACAAAGGAGCATTATGATGGACCATAGTGGACATAAAATGTATAAACCCAGTAGACTGCATGCATTACATTCACCTTGATGAAAATGCTAAACCTAATAGGGAAATGCAATGTCGGTTAAATCCTAACATGAAAGAAGTTATTAGAACTGAAGTCCTTAAGCTATTAGATGCAAGTATCATTTACCCTATTTCTGATAGTTCATAGGTCAGTCATGTACAAGTTGTCCCCAAAAAGTCATGAGTCACAGTAGTTACCAATGCTGATAATGAATTGATACCCACTAGAGTGACTACAAGATGACGTGTATGCATTGATTATAGAAAGTTGAATTCTGTCACACGTAAAGACCATTTTCCTTTACCATTTATCGATCAAACGCTTGATATATTAGGAGGCCATGAATTTTATTGCTTTCTAGATGGCTACTCCGGATATAATTAGATTCCTATAGCACCAAAAGATCAAGAGAATACCACTTTCACTTGCCCTTTTGGCACTTTTGCATATAGGAGGATGCCATTTGGATTATGTAATGCACCTGCTACATTTCAATAATGCATATTAAGCATTTTTTCTGATATGGTTGAACGATTCCTTGAAGTCTTTATGGATGACTTTTCTATTTTTGGTGACTCGTTTGATCAATGTTTACATCATCTAACATTAGTTCTGCAGAGATGTATCGAGAAGAACTTAATCTTAAATTGGGAGAAGTGCCATTTTATGGTAAAACAAGGTATTGTTCTCGGTCACATCATTTCGAGCAAAGGTATTGAGGTTGACAAAGCAAATGTGGATCTCATTTCCAATCTTCCTCTACCTAAAACAGTCAGAGAAGTAAGATATTTCCATGGGCATGCTGGTTTTTATTGACGTTTCATTAAAAATTTTAGCAAAGTTTCTAGATCCTTATGCAATCTACTTACTAAGGATGTACCTTTTATCTTTGATGATTCATGTCTTGTGGCATTTGAAAAATTAAAGCAGTTATTGACATCATCACCCATCATTCAGCCCCCAAACTGGAGCTTACCATTTGAGCTCATGTGTGATGCATCTGATTATGCAATAAGAGCAATATTAGGACAAAAAGTTGATCGAATTTCTCATGTTATTTACTATGCTAGTATGACATTGAATGATGCACAGTTGAATTATTCAATTACTGAAAAAGAAATGCTAGCAGTAGTGTTTGCATTGGAAAAATTTTGATCTTATCTCATTGGTTGTAAAATAATTGTATTCACATATCATGCTGCTCTTAAATATCTTCTCACAAAGAAAGATGCAAAAGCTAGACTAATTCGTTGGGTGTTATTTTTGCAGGAATTCAACTTGAAATTTAAAGATAAGAAAGGCACAGAAAATGTTGTGGCTGACCATCTCTCTTGTCTCCATTTTGACATAATTACAGAACCATTAACATTGAATGAGTCATTTACAGATGAACAATTAATGAGTGTGGAAGTATTACCATGGTATGCTGACATCGTGAATTATCTTGTTACAGGTCAACTTCCAGAGCATTCGACTAAGCAAGACAAGGCTAAATTTTTTTGCAGAAATAAAGAATTTCTTTTGGGATGACCTGTATTTGTTCAAGTATTATGCAGATCAAATTGTTAGACGATGTGTCCCAAAAAGTGAAATTCATAATATCCTTTCATTCTGCCATGAACAAGCTTGTGGAGGCCATTTCAGTGCTAAGAAAACAGCTACTAAAGTTTTACAATGTGCTTTCTATTGGCCAACTATATTTCGAGACGCTTACACTTTCTGTTCTTCATGTGATAGGTGTCAACGAATGGGGAGCATTACACGAAGGAATATGATGCCACTAAATCCAATTTTAATGGTTGAGATTTTTTATGTATGGGGTATCGACTTCATGAGACTTTTTCCCCCTTCTTTTGGCCATCAATACATATTGGTTACTGTTGACTATGTATTGAAATGAGTAGAAGCAATTCCATGTAGAACCAATGATCATAAGGTGGTGATAGGATTTTTGAAAAGCAACATTGTTTCACGCTTTAGATTCCCTCGAGCGATAATCAGTTATAGTGGATCCCACTTTTGTAACAAAGCATTCAAAGCTCTTTTGACAAAGTATTCACTCACTTACAAAGTGGCGACCCCATATCATCCGCAAACTAGTGGCCAAGTTGAGATCTCCAATCGAGAAATAAAGCACATATTAGAAAAGACAGTGAGGCCAGACAAAAAAGATTGGTCATTAAGACTTGATGATGCATTATGGGCATATAGAACGGTTTTCAAGACCCCGATTGGGATGTCACCCTACAGGCTAGTGTATGGCAAAGCTTGCCACCTACCGTGGAACTCGAGCATCGTGCATATTGGGCCATCAAGAAATTTAACTTTGGCATGCAGCAAGCTAGCTCAGAAAGAAGATTACAGCTGGCAAAACTTGAAGACATTCGCAATGATGCATACAAAAATGCCAAAATTTATAAGCAGCGAATGAAAGTCTTTCATGACAAGCAAATTATGAGAAAATCTTTCACTCTAGGTCAGAAAGTACTTTTATTCAATTCTCGCTTGCACTTATTCCCAGGTAAGTTACGCTCTCGATGGTTTGACCCCTTTATTGTTCATACTGTTTTTCCACATGGGGCAATTGAAATTAACGACCCAAAGAACGGTGTCACGTTTAAAGTTAATGGTAAAAAATTAAAGCCATATCTACAGTACCAACCACATGAAGAGGACACCGAAATAAATTT
The DNA here is from genome assembly GCF_000493195.1 of Citrus x clementina. NCBI lineage: Eukaryota > Viridiplantae > Streptophyta > Magnoliopsida > Sapindales > Rutaceae > Citrus > Citrus x clementina. The sequence goes on from NW_006261964.1 coordinate 19,795,758, forward strand.
GAGTGACCCACCAGATTTGAATTGAGTTTTTTCTTTCTTTTCAGTGATTTGATTTTTTTTCTTTCTTTTTATTATTCTTTTGCTAATTGAAATTATTTTTGCATAAGTGTGTTTGTTTAACTATTAAGTTTTCTCTTATCATTGTTAATCATGAGTGTCATATCTAAACAGTTCCTCCTGGACATTCTTAAACCACTTCAACGTGTAAAATCTCATCTCAAAAGGCAGATTCGATTTTGTAAAACACATCGTATTTGGGCTATGCAACCACCAAAGTTAGTATTCTATGTTGAGGATTTAGAAAGCCAACTCAGAGACATTGAGAGAAGTGTCTACAACATCCAGTTGGAGCTTAAGGTAAATTCAATAAGAGGACGATTGTAATTTTCTTTATGTGTTTTAGTTTGTTTTTCTTTGTTTGTGTGCTTTAGTTTGTTACCCCAGTGAAGTGGCAGATAACGGTACTCCGTGACAATCAAGTCGGTAACTTCAGTTTTCCATAATAACTGATATTCTGACATAAAGGTATGGACAGAAATGAGATTCTAGCGAAGCTTCACAATCGATTCCCTTCACTTCCTCATAATGCTCTCCTTACGATCTATAAAGCTCGGTCCGAACGCATGTGATTGCTCATGAGGAATAACATACCTGCTGACAATCGTTGGTTAATCGAGGCTAAAGTATGATTGGCAGGTGAGTTACCTCCAAAATTTATTGCATACATGCCTGGTTGTGGTAAAAGAAATTATGCAAGAAAACGAAGAGCTCGAAGAATTTCTGTTGCTTGTCATAAGTGTGCCAGAATGAGTTGCGATAAAAAAACCATGTTCTTTAGGAATGATGTCTGATAACAGGGAAGATAAGATTCAATTCATTAGAGATGGCTTGAATAAGGAGTCATTGGATGATATCCTTTTGTCTTTTGAAACGCATCCCAGTGGATATGTACAAGGAACGATTCTCCAGTTATGGCCATTATTCCAGAAAGAGCATGCACGATATAGTCTCGGGAATCTGACTATAAACGACCATGTTTGCCAGTTTATAAGAAAACTGGATGGGAAGCCCATCCTCGACCCATAAAGGGTGTTCAAGCTGTTTCTGAATGTAAAACCAGAGGAAGATATGAGCCACTGTCGCAACTATCTGTAAATATCCTATTACTTCACTGTTGTTTTATTCCACCGTTGTTTTATCATTTGCATTATTGTCTTTAATAATTTTATTTTATCATTGTTTCTTTTTCTTTTTACTATTTCCTTTTTGACTCGCAAGCCATGTGCTTTACGCGTTAATTGACACTGACATGCTACCTCATACACAATTGTGACCTACTGTCACCAAGATTCTTAAATATGATTTTTTGTCAAGCACTCACAAATTATTTTTGAGAAGTATCCCAATGACAGCTACTCCCAATAAACAATTCGAGAACATTTGTGTGCTTTCTGGATTTAACTATGGCAAACATAAAGAGGTCGTTGAAGCAGTCATAGATCTTGGTCGAAGTATAGCGGAGAGAAAATTACACTTGGTGTATGGAGGAGGTAACCGAGGGTTATCAAAATTGGTCTCAGAAGCTACTTTTGTCAGAGGAAGCCAAGTGTTAGGCATCATTCCAAGAGCCCTAAAACCTTTAGCCAGTTTTTCTGACTCACCGACTGGAGAAGAGTTAGTCGTCTTAGGTATGCAAGAAAGAATAACTGAAATGCTTAATCATGCTGATGCTTTTATTTTCTTACCAAGAGATCTTGCAACTCTAGAGGCACTTATCAGATTAGCATCTTGGGCCCATCGCACATTCACCAGAAATCTATCGGTTTGTTAAATGTCAATAACTTTTATGATGGCTTTATCGCATTTCTTAACCATGCAATAAAAAACTATTTCATTCATTCCACTGCGAAAAAGTTTTTTATTTGTGCTCACACTGCTAATGAGCTACTTGATCTGTTACAAGCTTATAAACCAAAGCCAGACTCAAGGACCCTTGTGTTGGAGTCTCCAAATAATGATGTTCTCCAAATAATGATGGTAACAGTAGCCGCAGTAAGAAGTACAAATTAGATTTAACTCTCCGCCTATAAATATTTTCTTCTATGTTGCACCACCTAGGTGATGTCTTCTAAACTCTACTTCTTTCCTTTAAAACATTGAGAACAATGTTTCGTTCTGGTTGGGGGGAGGGAATAGTCGACAATTGTGGAATCTTGGTGAAGTTTTTACTGATTTTTTGTTGTAGAAACTAACTGTTGCTCACTTTTTGTGTTGAAGATAGTTGAATATGGAGTGTAGTTGCTCTAAAAATGCATATTCTTCGTTAAAAAAAAAATTCTAGACATTTTCTTTTTCTTTATTAAGCTTTGATATTAATTTTTTTTACTTCTTCTTTTTAATTTCTCCTTTATAAATATACATTTTCAAATTTTTGAGTTGAAGATGGCTGAATATGGAGTGTAGTGCCTCTAGAAACGCATATTCTTAGTTTAAAAAAAACCATTTTCTTTTGCTATCATTTTAAGTGTAACTTTTCTAATTAGCTTTTCTGCATCATTTTTCACCTTTCTGCATGCATATTTTCTTTTCATGTTTAGAATAGGTTGGCAGGTAGAATGTTGTAAAAAAAAAAAATTATGTGATTTGTTTTAACATTGGATGACATGATGAATTTCAAATTTTAATATTTGTATTATCTTTGGTCTTAAGTGATGTTACGCCATGTTTGCTACTTTACATGTTGATGTCGGAGACAAATATGAGTTGCTTGAAGGAATGAACATGTCATAATAAGTACCAAGTGAGTTTTTGAGCCTATCATTTTTCTTGGAAAGTAACCTTTTTTGCCCATTCTTCATACAACTTAGCAGTTTATTATTTTATACACAATCTCTAGATTTCTTTTGAGTTAAACCCTAAAAAAAAAAGTTGTAAAATTAAAAAAAAAACTGGAGGCCCATCTAACTAGTAGATATGGAAGAGTATTTAGAGCCCTAAAAGACGATGGAAATGCCATCTTTGACTTGTTTGAGCCTTTCTAGCCATCCCTTTTGTGAAAAATTCATAGTTAACCCTTTTGAGCCTTTAAAAAAAAAATCTTTGTTAACTTATCATCTTGACCTACTCCGATTTGGAGTACTACCCGATATCTTATAAGTTCCATCACCTATTTATGTTTGAAAAAAAAGTAAATAATTATTTTGTTCAGTGAAGTTATGCCAAACAAAAGAAAAAAAATTGTTGTTTAAAAAAAAAAGAAAAAATAATAATAATAAATAAGCAAAATGCATCTTGTAATTTCCAAAATATCTCTATTTTTTCTTAAACATATATTTTATTTTTCCTATTTTCCTTCATTTGTCAGTCATGTCCCTAGCCTACATTACGTCTTAATAAAATTCCTTCTTGATTTTAGGAATCTATAGTCTGAAGTAGAAGCTAGTTTTATAGGCTAAAAAATGTAGTGATAAATATAAAAATAAATAAATAAATAAATTAGGTTGACCAGGATTTTATTTGACTTGAGATCGTATTATTTATAAGCTGAGGGCATATTTCTTTCATCTTGGGGAGAGCGTGTGATATTACTTCTTTATTATTTTCTCTCAATTACCATTCATTGGAGTGACTATTTTTTGGGTTTAATTTCTTTGCGAGAGTGTCACTACTACCAGTGAGATTTTGGGGTTTGACATGTCATTCTTGAAAGTAGCTATGACAAAGTCTACTGGGATGATTCATGTGGATGGTTGATGTGGGTGTGATGTTTCTTTAGACTGGAGATAATGCTTATACTTTTATTTGATTGCTATCATTAGTCTGATTGAATAAACAAGATTGTTTAAAAAAAAATTATTTTGGGTTTGAATTTTGTTATCACTTTATTTACTAGGGACTAGCAATAAGCTGGTTGGGGTGTGTTGAGTGTTAGAAAATGTATATTTATAAAGGAGAAAATTGTCATTTTACATTTTAAGTCTTACTAACACCCTTACTTTTATGTATTTAAGCTTCTTGTGATTTAATTACATGTGTTTTATTTTAATTAAGTATTTTATGTATTTTAGGGGCATCATGGTCATTTCACAATGAATGAGAAATCAGACGGCAAAACAGACATCACTTTTGAACTCAGGACAGTCAAAAACCTTAGGAGGAGCATAAAAGGAAAAATATAATTGTTCACATGTACGGCACTATTCACATGTATGATACTGTCAATGTTACTGTTCATGACACTGTTCACACACACGGAACGATAACGTGGCATTGACCGATGATGTGGCATTGACTGATGAGGTGTCATGATTCTATTGGACAAAATTTATATACACTGTTGATCGGTGACGTGGCAACATGTTAGTGGAGCAAAAATCGCCCGTACAGTACATGCATATACACAGGATTATTTTCAACCAAGCCGCGTCACTGTTCAAGCCGGTTGACTGTTCAAACTGCATGGTCAAACCGTGTTACTGTTCAAACCGCGTACTGTTGACTGATGACGTGGCGCAATCCTGAGCGTCCAAACTATTTTTAATCCGGTAGCCATGATTTACTCAATGTATCTATAAAAAGGGGGCCTCCCCCCCTAATTTGATATCTCTGAATCTATTTTTGGGCTCCATTTTCTGTAATTCCTTCTCCATCTTGTATTTTCTACGTATTTTAATAAATTCTCATTTTGCCCATAGTTCAATTATGAGTAGCTAATTTTTTTTCAAACTTGGGTTGAAGGTGAAGTCTCAACATGTGTCATGGGCTTTATTTGGTAAATTTATTTTCTCTTCCCCTCTAGTTTTTGTGGATGTTTTGACTTCTCGTCAAAAAATAATAATAATCTTGTCTAGATACCACCCTAGTTTCACCGGCTCCCTAGTACAAGATTATTATTATTTGGCACGATAAGCCCTTAGCACCATATTGATTAGAGTGTGGTTCATGAGGTGTGGATTCCCCCCTCATGATTTAATTGACACTAATAATAAATATTTAGCCCATGGTGCATGTTGATACGGATCCAGATACTCAAGCGCTACAATTATTATAGTTTCCACTTTAATTTAATTATGCCATTTCAATTCAAATATTAGGATATTCTAAATCATTTTTACCATAAATCCAACCACCCATTTAGAAAAATTAATTCTACACACAATTAAAATCCACCTCCTCGTGGGATCGACACTCGTCACCATTGATATATTCTACAATATATTCGTGCACTTGCGAGTTCAATAAAATTTGCACAACATATACTATACTAGCAAAACTCTTACTTAAGCTCAGATTAATTGCACTACTACAGAGAAAGAGCTGCTAGCAGTAGTATTTGCTTTCGATAAATTTAGAGCTTACTTGGTGGGTACTAAAGTGACGGTCTACATAGATCATGCAGCCATCAAGCACCTAATCTCAAAAAGGGGTGCCAAATCGAGATTAATCAGATAGTTCTTATTGCTTCAAGAGTTTGATTTGGAAATTAAGGATAAAAAAAGGACTGAAAATCAAGTAGCAGACCATCTGTCTATGCTAAAAGCAGATACTAGCACATTGACTAAACAAGACATCACTAAAACATTTCCTGATGAACAACTGTTAGTGCTACAACATGCATAGATGCTATATCAACTAGGATCCCCATGGTATGCACACTTTGCTAACTACTTAGTAAGTGGATTGCTACCACCTGAGTTGAATTTTCAGCAGAAAAAGAAATTCCTTCATGATATAAGAAGCTACCAGTGGGATGACTCATATTTGTATAAGTTATCTCAGATAAGGTAATACGAAAATGTGTTTCAGAGGAAGAAATTCCACATATACTGCAATCTTGCCATGCTGCAGCATATGGAGGACATTTTGGTGGACAAATAATAGTTGCTAAAGTTTTGTGATCAAGTTATTACTAGCCTTCTGTTTTTAAGAATGCTTATGAGTTTGCTAAATGTTGTGACATGTGCCAAAGGACAGGAAAAATAACTCAAAGACATGAAATGTCATTGACAAACATTTCTGGAAATGGAGATTTTTTATGTGTGGGGAATAGATTTCATGGGCCCCTTCCCACCATCCTTTGGGAATTTATATATCCTGGTTACTGTGGATTATGTCTCCAAGTGGGTAAAAGCTGCAGCATTACCCATCAATGATGCTAGAGCAGTAGTGAATTTTCTTTAGAAACTTTTCTTCGGAAAATTATCTTTTCCAAGTTTGGCACTCCACGAGCAATTAGTAGTGATGAGGGTACTCACTTCTGCAACAAAGTATTTGTTGCAGTAATGGCTAAATATGGAGTCAAGCATAAAATTGCAACAACATGTCACCCACAATCCAATGGCCAGGCAGAAGTGTCTAATAGGGAGATTAAGAAGATTCTAGAAAAGGTAGTGAACCCTACAAGAAAGGATTGGTCATTGCACTTACATGACTCCTTATGGGCTTACAGAACATCATACAAGACACCACTTGGCATGTCTTCTTACCGAATTGTGTATGGAAAAGCTTGCCACTTGCCACTTGCCACTAGAGCTGGAGCACAAAGCCTATTAGGCACTTAAGCAATTAAATTGGGATATACATGCTGTAGCAGAGCAGAGGAAACTTCAACTATATGAACTTGATGAATTACGGTTATTCTCGTATGAAAATGTAAGAATCTATAAAGAAAGGAAAAAACAATGGCATGACAAACACATCCAACAAAGAAAATTAATTCTTGGTCAACTAGTTCTACTCCATAATACCAGGTTGAGACTATTTCCAGGAAAGCTGAAATCTCGATGGTCTGGACCTTTCAAGCTGCTTAGAATTTATCCTCATGGGGCTTTTGATCTCTTTGATAAAAAGACAGGCCAGGAATTCAAAGTTAATGGGCACAGAGTTAAGCATTACATGCATTCAGCTACAGATTGCTCAAAGGAGGTCTTACTCCTTAGTGAACCGGCAGTGTGAGCACTCAAGGAAGGTCAGGCTGAAAGACCTTAATCAAGCGCTCAATGGGAGGCAACCCATTGCTGAGGCAGTCATTTCGAATGAAATGGATCCTACATGTTTCTGTTATAATATTTTTTCTTTTCTTTTCTTTTTCATTTTTTCTTATTTAAGAATGTTTAATTTTTATATTTTATTGTTTAATTTGAGCCCAAAAAAAAGAGAAAAGAAAAGAAATATGCTAAGTCACGCAATTCTTGGAGTTGAATTAAATACTGACAATTGGTGTTGTAATGTTAACAGAATACAAAGACAAGCTACTTGACAGCAGCTATCTAAGGAGAGTGTTGTACAGATTACTAGAGCACACAAATTGTTGCTACAACAACCAATTTTACCGTTACAGTAATTTAATTATGGAGCCTCACATTTTACCGTTGGAGATAACATGTGGCAGCTGGTTGGATGAACTCGGATAGAGATTGGGGAAGGATGCTTAATCTCTTAAATGATCGCATCAATATCTATTTCCTATTTTTATGGGATATGCTTAATAAATTCAAAAAAAAGTCTTCCCTAATTATCTCTTTTATCGGATTTGTTTTAATTTATTTCCACCTATATAAGGGTTTCACTGTTCATATTGACCTCTAACACTATTTTCTTTTCCTTTCTCAGTCCCAACCCCACTACTCCATAATCGCTTCTTCTCGTTCCACCCTTGGACATATTACCACAGTCATCCTACTGTTGTAGCAATGCTAAGGTATAAAAGGACAGCCAACTGACTAAAAAATCCCCATGATTTCAAAGTTACCATGCGGAAGAAAAGTATGAAGAATTATTGAATAGCATAAGATTTTGCAAGAAAAAGAATTTTAGTTCCCACCTCAACCCTCGGGAATTGTGCAATCATTATACGCTGCTGCAGTAAAGCGCAAGTGGCTGGAGTTTTGTAACCACCCCCGAGACCTTGTGTTGCCACTGGTGAAAGAATTTTACACCACCTTATTAAGCCCTAGTTAGCACAATATTTGGGTAAGAAACTCATTTGTACCATTAGATTCTCGAGTTATTAATGATTTCTACAATTTACCCTCTGAAGTTAATTGCAAGTATGCCAAATTGCTTGACAAATTAACCCAACAAAGATGGAACAAAATTTTCACAATACTTACCGTAAAAGGGTGCATCTTGGGCTAATGAAGAAGAGCGTGTGATTAATAGGATAGATTTGAAACCTATTGCTAAGGTGTGGGTGAAATTTTTAAAATTCAGATTGATACCAATCACACACACCACCATTATTTCACAAGAGAGGTTAGTACTTTTATATGTCATTATTAGAGGGTTGCCCATAAATGTGGGAAGCATTATAGAAAAAGAAATTCAGGACTGTGCTATGAAAAACCACAAAGCAGCTGCCTTGCTATTTCCTTCACTAATCACCAACATCTGTGTGGTATCAAGAGTCTACCGTGATGCAAAAGATGAACATGTTAAGAATGATGGTGCCCTCACTATACACACCATCGAACGAATTACTAGTGAAGCTGCTGGAGCCCCACCCGAACCGGCTACTGTAGTAAGGGCAAGACGAATTGTTGGGTTAGAGTAGAGAATCCAGGCACTGAGCACTAGCATCACTCAATGTGTTGAAGCTCAACAGAAGAAAAACAATCAATTTTGGAGCTATTTGTAGCACTTGGAAGACCACCTACACCAATTTGTTGTATATATGAAAAATTCCCACCAAAATTTCCCTGATTCATTGCTTTAGCGGTACAATTTTGGTACTTCCACTACAGATGCTCCAGCAGAAGTCAGTGAAGATGCTACTGACATAGATGAACTAGAGGAAGAAGCTACAACATAACTCAAGGAAGAGCCTAAAAAAGAACTCAAGGAACCCCCAGCCAGGACTTCTTCCAAGTCTAGGAAAAAGCACATCATACAAGAAGATGAAGATGAACCTGCAGAGGAGCCTTCTATTCCAGTCCTCTCTAAAAAAGGCAAAGAGAAAGTAATTACCCCTCCTGCCTCCGACGATAAAGCCGAGCAAATTGATGCAGAATTGGAAGTTGCAGCAGCTAGGGTTACTCGTACACACACCAAGATAAAGCATATGCTTGATATCATTACTGCAATCACGACTGAGGGGTATACAGCCGAAGACCCAGCTCTAGCTCCCTCACAACAAACCCCCAGTAAACCTATTCTCGCTAGTCCTAAAGGACCCAGCAAGAGAAAATGGGGCACTTCTGGAGGTGTTGCTGCAGCAGTCACACCAGAGCCAAAGAGGACCAGATATGTTTTGTCCTGGCAGGCTGCACCCATAACAACTCCTCCTACTAGCCCGTTGCAGAGAAAGAAAAAGACGTTGCTAGCTACCTCACCGCAAGAATCTCCTAAGGACCGACTGCGGAGCATATCCAAAAAGCGGTGAATTGATTGCACCTTGTTGCAGTAATACACCCAACAATAAGGGAGTACCCCATATCCTCCAGTTTATTTTACTTATCTCTGCATAATCTTTCTTTCATTTCAAATTTACTTGTTTGATTCATTCTGCCAGTCCTATTGTTTCGATTGCATGTGTTAGTGAAAGTGTTTTTATTTTCTGTGCTTGTGAGGACACAACACCTTTCAAGTTTTAGAAGGGTTGTGCTATCATAGAATGTGTTATTGAGTGCACTGCATGTGTTGTTTGTTAAGTAAAGCTCTGTTATCTACTGCTTGTGTATGGATTTGAAAACCTAATGACGATAAATTGAGTGTTATTGAGTATTTATGAGAATGCCAAGTAAAGATAGTTATAGATGGAGGTTGAAATTTTGTCCTGACACTTAGACTTTGGTTGAGATTCATGAGAATGCTGCAATAGAATCAAGAAAACTGCAAAGAATAAAAAAGAGCTCAAGTTTGGGGGAAATTTTTGTGTTGAACTGTGCTTATTTTGTAAAACAATCTGCTCCAATGGCTTAAGTGGCTGAGCAACCAAGGCTGAGTATGCACCCCATATACAGACTTTAGTTAAAAGCCGACAAGAGTTATGAGCATTGCTGTAGCAATTTATATGTAAATAAAAAAAATCATTATGTTTGTTGTAGCACAGTTTAATTATATTTGTGATTTGTGTTCCCCCACATGTAAGTATATTTATGTTCTAACTTTGAATTATATGTAATGTTTGTGTAATATTGTAGCACCTCTGGAATTTGATTAAAGTGGCACACACACATTTTGGACAGAATGTAGCCTAAGTCTAGAACTCAACTGCTATGCCTATTTTGTGTGATTAAGAGTGTGATCTGAAGGTGGAAGAATCCTTGCAACTTTGATGACAGAACTGTGCTATTTGTTGCATGATTAGGTGATTGAAGTGTTAGCATTGTTGTCATTACTTGAGGATAAGTAATGGTTTAAGTTTGGGGGTGTGATAACTCTATGAAATGAGAGTTATCATGACACTTTTAGACTTAAATCAATATTACTTAGAGAGTAAATAATATGTTTCTATTGCATTTTTGTTACATTTTGCATAAACATTCATTTTAGTTTAGTCTTAATAAATTTTGTTTGATTTAGAATAATTTGTGCTTAGATTGTGTGCATAATTGTAGGTGTCCAGAAGCTCGTATTTCAAGGAAGGAATGCTAATGCAATAGGCTTGTAAAAATAAGGAAAGAACATGGCTACAAAAGAATTGAAGCAAATCTAGAACAATGAAGTTGTTGTAGCCATTGCTGTAACAACCATTGCTGTAGCAATCCTGGAACAACGACAGAGAAAATTTCGCACGAGATACTTGTGGATAGCGATCTGTAGTTTCCTAATATGATTTATGCGCGCCCTAAGCTTTCGTTTACCTTAATTTTCAATTATAAAAGGAGCACGCATCATATGGAAAGGCGGTGTGAATTAACATCGAAGAAATCAAGAGAAAAAGAAGGAAGAAGCCAAATTCAAGAGAGAACAAGTCAGCACCATTGAAGAAATCTACATAACTATTTGGATTCAATTTCCATCATTCTTTACTTATCTCCTTACTTATTCTCTGATTGAAATGATGTATTTCATGGCTGATATTTTCCTGTTACTTTTTCTTTTACAAGTTATGACTAAATTTGATTGTAGTTGAGTGACAAACAATCTTAATGGGTTTTTGACTGTTCTTATGAGTTACTGCAAGATTGTTGTAGCATTTTGCTCTAATAGCTTATATTACAATCATTATTTCGGTTGACCTCTCATTTAATGGTTCAAGTTAAAATAGAGCCACAAAAGGGCCGGTCTTAGTGGAAATTATTAGAGTAATACTTTATCTTAATTTAAGCTTCCTGGATTGAGTTTAACTTGAGTCTCAAAAGGGCCACAATTGAATTAAGATTTGTGAAGAACTAGATATAGGGATTCACCTTGTAGAGTAGAGAGAGTGTATGTTCATAATACCATATCTTAGGTGAAATAACAACTGGTCATTGTTAGGTTGCATAAAAGTATGAGAAGTCCAACAAACGACAGTTGATGATGCAAAATAATTCTATCCAGTATTGTAGGAATTGCTGCAGTAACTGGTGCTAGTTTGTACAAAACAGTCAGCCCGTGAAGAAAGTTTGATCATTCAACTACCCTATTTTTATTAAATTCTTTTTGTACAATTCATCCAATTTACTTTATTACTGCAGTTATTTTATTATAGTGTTAATTTCATTAGTTAATAAACTTTAATTAGATTTTTCTTTAGATAGAAGGAAGTTTGCACTATCGTGATTGTTGTAGCATTTCTAGTAACATCAATCCCTGTGGAGACGATCTTGAATATTCATAATTGTATTACTTGTTGTGTACACTTGCACATTGACATCAATAGCAATTGAGTTAAAATTTCCAACAGCTGCATTCCTTAATCTTAAGAAAACCATGACATCTACACCTACACCTACATTGGCCATGCCTAACTTTGATGAAACCTTCACTATAGAAACTAATGCTTCTAGAGATGGCATAAGTGCAATTTTAACTCAACAAGGCAAGCTTATAGCTTTCATGAGTAGAGCTTTGGGGGTCACGAAACAATCATGGTCCACTTACGCCAAAGAAATGTTGGCCATTCTTAAAGCCATGCGCACTTGGCGACCATATTTGTTGGGCAAGAAATTTTTTATTAAAACGGACTACTGCAACCCTAAATACCTCCTGGAGCAACAGATAATCACATTGAAACAACAAAAATTGGTGGCCAAACTATTAGGCTAGGATTATGAGATTGTTCGTCGACCGGGTAGAGAAAATTCAGCTGCTGATTCTTTATCTAGAGTTCAAGACAACCCCATTATAAATAGCTTAATTGTGCCACATGTCCACTTATGGGAGGAGATAAAAAAATTGTGATAAATCATGCCTATATGAATGATATAGCTTAGCTTGCTCGGTCCAGGCCACGTGTTTTGTATTCCTTGTGAAATGGGTTGATATTTTACAAGAATCAAGTGGTAAAAACCCCTAACACCCTCATTATTAATCAGTTGTTGAAAGAGTTTCATGACACTAAGGTAGGTGGGCATTCAAGAGTGTTGCGCACATTCAAGAGGCTGAAACAACAATTTTACTAACCCTCCATGTACAAAACAGTGAAAGAATATGTGTCAGCTTGCGAGACATGTAAAGAATAAATCAAAAACTCTCATGTTGGAGGGAATTTTACAACATTTGCTCGTTCCATTGCAGGTTTGGAACAACATCTCGTTGGATTTCATTGAAGGACTGCCTTCCTCCTATGGAAAATATATTATTCTGGTTATCGTCGATAGACTTACAAAGTATGCACACTTCGTTGCTTTATCTCATCCATTTACAGTCAGGAATGTTGCAGAAAGTTTTGTGGAGAATGTGGTTAAACTGCATGGGATGCCTAAGTCCATTGTTAGCGATCAGGACCCCATTTTCATCAGCAATTTCTAGCAAGAATTCTTTAAAATATCAGGGACACAATTGAGAATGAGATGGACAATCAGATGGACAATCAGAGGTTGTTAATTGATGCCTTGAGCATTATTTGCGTTGTTTCGTGAGTCAGTAACCACACAATGGATCCTTTTTAAGGCCTCTATGGACGGTTACCCCCCTTAATACCATTTTATGAGTTAGACTCCTCTCTAGTCAATGAGGTTGATAAACAATTAGTGGCCCATGATAAATTGCTAGCTCAATTGAAACAAAATTTAAATGTTGTATGTAACAAAATGAAGCAAATTGCAGATAGAAGAATAGAGGTTATATTTCAAGAAAGTGATTTAGCCTTGAAGTTACAATGATACAGGCAACAAACGATCTTTAAAATAAGTCATCAGAAGTTGGCAAGTCGATTTTATGGACCATACGAGATTCAGAAGAGGTTGGGGCAGTAGCTTATCGCCTGAAGCTACCTCAGGGTGCTTGAGTACATCTTGTTTTTCATGTTTCATTTCTCAAGAAGAAGATCGGCAATATGGTTAGCATCAACTGTGAATTACCTCCAATTGCATATTAAAGTCCTGCTAGATCAAGCATGGAAAAAAATTTATTAAGGAGAGTTTGGTTAAGTGGCAGCATCTAGCAACTGAGGAGGCAATGTGGGAGAGCACTGAGATGTTAAAAAATCAGTTTCTGCTTATGTACCTTGAGGACAAGTGTCTGTTGAAAGGGGGAAGTAATGATAAGTCACCACGTAGGTCTTCACATGTCAGCAGAAGAAATCCCAAGTGCGTGGGTGAAGCATGAGTGGGATGCTACAAGCAAGGCACAAATATCATTGGTGAGGAATTGACTTAGTCTATCATTAAGGGCTTGGTCAACGGGCACGTAATCAGCCTTGCATTGTTGCTCGAAGAATAAGTCAAGCTAGCTTGCTGGACAATATTATTTTGTTTTTTCTTGTTGTTAATGATCCTCTATTTTAGGAGCACTATTCTGATATTGTTATTAGTGTCCTTAGTTTATGGAAAGGTTGTTAGTAATATGTCTATATAAAGTTCAGTGCTTAGGTTGTAAGTAGAAGAAATTATCCAAACAAACGTGGTTTGACTCTCACCCCAAGAGAGTGTTTAAATCAAATAGCATTTCATTATTTCTAGGTTATCACAATTAACCATTATATGAATATTACATAAGTTTAAGCATTGACGATATATAAATAATAAATAAGCATATTAGTTTTGAAATTACCTTGGTGCTTTATTTGCAACCTCGTATTTGAATATATAACTTGTTTAAAATGAGTTCATCAATTCAATAGAGGTTTGCATCGAATGCTTCGTCCCCAAGTTAGAGCAAAGCAAGTAGTTGTTAACATAAATATTTCTTTAATATTGATTTTGATGATAACAAACTTGATTAAAATTGATTTAAAAGCTCAAATTATTCTTTCATATGGTTTTCAAAATTAGAGGCTGAAAATTCAATAAAAAGTAATTTTCTGATCTTCATGTTAATGATTTAAATTGAAAAAGTTTTGAGAACTTTGAAATTAGCAAATATTGTTTAAAATTCTATAAATGGACTTATTTGTCAATATTTATAAAGTTTTGGGACATAGTATAATTTTATGAAGTTTTGGGCCAAACTATAAATTTTATAAATAGTTCACTGTATCAGTCACTGTAGAAAATGGTGATCCAATATCTTTCTAACGGAGATCCAACAATTTGAAATTATGTCCAACGGTAACTTGGACTAGTCAAAACGGCAATCCGACTTTCAGATAACAGTGATCCAACTTCGTGCACAAAGTCAATAACAGCTAGTTTTTCAGCTCCAACTATAAATAAGCTCATTCAAATTCAAACAAAGGTTGATCATAATACAATCATTGAGCTTATAATCGAGAATACAACCTTCATAGAGCTTTAAATACATTCTTGCTTCATTTATTCACATATTGGGCATTGATTTGTAATCTTAAGTATTGTGTAAGTAAAGAGAAAATTTATAATTTTTGTTTTTGAGTAATTGTAAGTGTTAGGAGACATTTGAGTTAAGAGATTGGGGATAATCTCTTATTGCAAAAGTTCATTGACACCTTGGAAGTCAAGTATAAGCATTTGAAGCCTTAGAGACTTGCTTAGTGAAGTCCTCGAGCCCGGAAAGCTTGGAGGCGTGGACGTAGGCGAGGTTGGCCGAACCACGTAAAAATATCTATATTTGAATCTCTCTTCCCTTATCTTTTCATATTGTGATTGATTTATTTGTTATTGCTTTAAATTTGTTGTGGATTTGCATTGAGTTTTTGTTTTACAATTGAATAATTTTTAGAAACCTAATTCACCCCCCTCTTAGGTTGCATAACTAGAATTTCATTTGGTACCAAAGCTTGGTTCTCTTATTAGGACTTAACCGTCTAGTGTAATAGATCCATGGCAACCTAAATGACTCAACTTTTAGAGAAGGACAATCCATAGCTAGACCATCGTTCTTTAACGATAATGACTATGCATATTGGAAAACTAGAATGAGAATTTATTTGCAAGCCTTAGATTACGAAATTTGAGAAGTTGTTTGTGATGGTCCATTCATGCCTATGATTAAAAATAAAGTTAAAGATGATATTCCTAAACCATCAAGTCAATGGAGTGAGTTAGAAAAGAGAAAGATGTCCTTAAACTCCAATGCAATGAATGCCTTGTTTTGTGCTCTTATTAAGAAAGAATTCCATAAAGTATCTAGTTGTGAGAGTGCACAAGAAATATGGAATAAACTTGAGGTTGTCTATTAAGGAATAAACCAAGTTAAAGAGTCTAAAATTAGTAGATACACTCGTCAATACGAATTGTTTCAAATGGAACAAAATGAAAGTGTGTATTCTATGTATACACGATTTACAGACATAGTGAACACCCTAGGAGCCCTTAGAAAAACTTTCTCAAATAGCGAGAAAGTCAAGAAAATCATTAGGTCACTTCTAAAAGAATGGAGATCTAAAAGGACTATCATTGAAAAAGACAAAGATTTAAATACATTGCCTATTGATGACTTAATTGGCTCTTTTATTTCCTATGAGGAAGACTTGGCAGCGGAAAAAGGCAATGAGGAGAAGAAGAAAAGCACTGCTCTCAAAGTTTCAAAATATGAGAGTGATGGGGAAAGTGAACCGGATGATGAGGAATTGGCTATGCTAGCAAGGAGGTTCAAAAAAGTTTTCAAGAAAACCAATGAGTGAAGAAAATTTAGAAACCTTAAGAACCAAAAGGAGAAAAAATAGGTAATCATATACTATAAATGCAAAAAGTCCAGCCATATAAGATCGAAATGCCCACTTCTCACAAACTCAAGAAGAAAGCCATGGTTGCTACTTGGGATGATAGCGATGAAGATTCAAGTGATGAAGAAGAATCGCAAGAAGTATCAAACCTAGCACTTATGGTAATAGGAGATGATGATGATCTCAATGAGGTAAGTGATCCTACCTATGATGAATTATATGATGTTTTTAAAGAATTGCATGATGAGTTGATGAAAATTGGTAAAAAGAATGTATGTCTTAAAAAGAAAATGATAGAACTCAAAAATGAAAATGAATCTCTAAGTGCAAAGATTACATGCCTGGAATTAGAGAATAAAACATTGCATGATAGAGTTGCATTATCAAATGAGAAACCTAGCACTTCATATGAGCACCTAGAATCACACATAGATGACTTGAAAATCGAAAATGAAATGCCTAAGAAGAAGAATAATGAATTAAACGAGATTGTTTTAAAATTTACAAATGGGCAAAAAATGTTGGATAACTTGCTTAATTCACAAAAATGTGTGTTTGATAAAGGAGGACTAGGCTATAAGCCTAATTTGAAATAAAAGTATTATAAGACTACTTTGTGAAGAGTACATTTATTAACAATCAAGTTGTATACCATTATTGTAATCAAGATGGTCATATGAAAAATAGATGTCCAGTGAAAAGAAATGTATATTATGGTGGGAAATGTATTTGGGTTCCAAAAGGAACCATTGCTAACATTCAAGGACCCAAAAAATTTTGGATAACTAAGACTTGAGATTTTCTCTACAGGGCTTGAAGAAGAAGGAAAATAAGTGGTACTTGGATAGTAGTTGTTCAAGGCATATGACCGGAAACTATGTATGGTTTTCAAGTTTCACCAAAATCGAAAACGGTGGAGATGTTTCTCTTGGAGACAATTCAAAGAAAAGATTTTCGGAATTGGAAATGTCGGTAAAGTTTCTTCAACCCTAATTGAAAATGTATGTTTAGTTGAAAACTTAAAACATAACTTGATTGGTATTAGTCAATTATGTGACAAATGTTATAAAGTTGCTTTTGATAAATGTAGATATGTTATTGAGAATACATGTGATGACAAGATTTTATTTGTTGGAAATAGATGTGGTAATGTTTATACCATTGACATAGAATGTGCATCTACTCATGATAAATATTTTTCGGCATTACATGATAGTTGGCTATTGCATAGAAGACTAGGACATGCAAGCATGGATTTAATTTCAAAAATTTCCAAAAATAATTTAGTTAAAGGTCTTCCAAAAATCGATTTTCAAAAAGATAGAATTTGTGAAGCATGTCAATTCGATAAACAAATCAAAACCTTGTTCAAAATCAAAAATCATATTTCCACTTCAAAACCTCTTCAACTATTTCATATATATTTATTTGGACTTTCAAGATATGATAGCCTAAGTGGCAAGTATTATGCTTTTGTAATTGTTGATGATTTTTCAAGATACAAATGGGTATTATTCTTAGCTAATAAGGATGATACTCTTGATGCATTTAAAATAATTTGTAAGAAAGTCCAAAATGAAAAAGGGTATGGTATTGTATGCATTAGGAGTGATCATGGATGAGTATTTGAAAATTATGCATTTGAGAATTTTTGTAATGATTTTGGCATTGAGCATCAATATTGATCATCTAAGACTTCATAACAAAATAGAGTTGTTGAGAGGAAAAATAGGTCTATTCAAGAAATGGCTAGGACCATATTGAATGAAAATGAATTACCAAAATATTTTTGGGCCAAAACCATGAATACCGCTTATTATATTTTCAATCGAGTGTTGATTAGACCTCATCTCAATAAAACTCCCTATAAGCTTTGGAAAGATAGAAAACCCAACATTGGTTATTTCAAAGTTTTTGGATGCAAATATTTTATTTTGAACACAAAAGATAATCTTGGTAAATTTGATCCAAAACCCAATGTTGGCATTTTCCTTGGGTATTCAAACTCAAGCGAATCTTATAGAGTTTTTAAGAAAAGAACTTTAGTTGTGGAAGAGTCTATGCATGTTACATTTGATGAGTCTAACCTTTCCTCTACGAAGAAAGTTATTATTAATGATGATGCAGATAAAAAGCCTCAAGAAGATTCATCAAGAGATAGCTAAAAAGATGCATACTTTAAAAATCAAGAGGAGGAACATGAAGAAATAAATGCGGAGCAGCAAAAAGGTAATTCTCAATCACTCCCAAAGGAATGGAGGTCTGTTTCTTCTCATCCTAAAAACTTGATTTTAGGAGATCCCTCAAGTGGCATGACAGGTAGATCATCATTTAGAAATACCTGTGAGTAGGCTGCATTTATATCTCAAATTGAACCAAAATCCTTTGTGGATGTGAAAAATGATGAATCTTGGATTACGGCAATGTAAGAGGAGATAAATCAATTTGAGAGAAACAATGTGTGGGAATTAGTTCCTAAACCGGAACATCAATCAATTATAGGCACTAAATAGGTATTTAAAAATAAAATAGATGAATCCGGTGTGGTTGTAAGGAATAAAGCTAGACTAGTGGCTCAAGGTTACAACCAAGAAGAGGGAATTGATTTTGATGAAACATTTGCACATGTAGCTAGACTAGAGTCCATTAGGATGCTATTAGTATTTGCATGTCATAGAGATTTTATTTTATTTCAAATGGATGTCAAAAGTGTGTTCTTAAATGGCTATATTATAGAAGACGTTTATGTAAAACAACCCCCTGGTTTTAAAAATGAAAAATTTCCAAATCATATTTTTAAGTTGTCAAAAGTATTGTATGGATTAAAGCAAGCACCTAGAGAATGGTATGATAGGCTTAAGAATTTCTTGTTGGATAACAGTTTTTCGATGGGTAAAGTGGATACTACTCTATTTGTTAAGCATAAGAACCAAAATATACTTGTTCAAATTTATGTCGATGATATTATTTTTGGTTCTACTAATGAATTGTTGTGTAAAGAATTTTCATCATGTATGAGTAATGAATTTGAAATGATTATGATGGGAGAGTTGAAGTACTTCATTGGGCTGTAAATAAAACAAAATGAGAAAGGAATTTTCATACATCAAGCTAAATATGTAAAAGATCTACTGAAAAGATTTGGTATTGATGACTCAAAGACCAAAAACACTCCAATGAGCACAACAACCAAGCTTGACAAAGATGAAAAAGGTAAAGAAGTTGATATTAAAATATCAAGGCATGATCGGCTCTTTACTTTACTTAACCGTAAGTAGACCCGATATCATGTTTAGTGTATGTTTATGTGCAAAATTTCAATAATGTCTCAAGGAATCTCATTTGCTTGCTGTAAAAAGAATCTTCTGGTATTTAAGTGGAACCATAGATTTTGGCCTTTCGTATCCTAAAGAAACTCATATAGATTTAGTATGTTATTCGGATGCGGATTTTGCTGGCTACAAAGTCGATAGGAAAAGTACTAGTAGAACTTGCCATTTACTAGGTTATTCACTTGTTTCATGGTTTAGTAAGAAACAAAATTCGCTTGCATTTTCAACCACTGAGGCAGAATATATTGCTACGGGGAGTTGTTGTGCACAAGCTCTTTGGATGAAACAAACACTTAAAGATTATAGCATTAATCTTGAACAAATTCCTATTAAGTGTGATAATACTACTGCTATAAATCTTTCAGAGAATCCTATTCAGTACTCTAGAACTAAGCATATAGGAATTAAACATCATTTCTTGAGAGATCATGTTCAAAAGGGAGACATTGCATTAGAATTTATTTCTACGGAAAAATAATTTAATGATATTTTTACAAAACCTCTTTGCGAAGATCAATTTTCAAAAATTCGGCATGAAATTGGGATGATAAAATTTTCACATTAACATTTCTACTCATGTTATTTAGTCTAATGAAATTGTTTGATTGATGATTTGATAATTTTTGGTTACTATGAAGTGTTTGAGCATGATAAATAAGTGAGGTGTTTGTATTATTATTCTTTGAATGTGTGTATGAATTAATTGTTTAAATACATGTACTTTCATGAATTATGCATTAAACTGGTCCTTAAAACATTTTTAGATCAATGAAATAATCTTGAAATGTATTATTTGTGGCCAAATACTAAAATAAATGTGTGAAATCATAAGTTGTAGAAAACGAATTGCCATTATCTCACTAAACGGCCAACCGTTTTCGGGCAGAAACCTTGGCAAGCATTATGGACGCTATCGGTTCGCCGACATCAAATTAACGCCCACTGTTTGAAAAAAAAAATTGGGATGCTCTCTGGATGCTGTCGGTTTGCCGATAGTACAATAATGGCTCGCCGTTTGCATGAAAAATTTTAGGGAGCTCTTTGGACGTTGTCAGTTCGCCGATATCTCTATAACAGCTGGTCGTTATCATGCGATAAGTGCACAGTGACCAGTCTTCTTTTTCATTTCATTTTTGAACCATTCTTCTCTCTCTCTCAACCCGCGACTGTAACTTCTTCTTTCTGTCAAATCCACCATTTTTTCTTTCTTTCTTTCACCAAATTGAAGCATTAAAAGAAATTTTTATCCTCTAAGAACCTCTCCTACCGATTAAAATCAGTTTTTGCTTCAAAAATTGAAAAATCCCCTTTCTAAAACCCTGGATCCCACAGAGTCATTCTTGCTCAATTTGACCCAAATTTCTTCCATTTTCCATCCAGTTTCAACTTGTAATCACTCTCTTATCTCTTAAACTTACTTTCTACCGATTTAAATTCTTCTAAAATCATCAATTGCTTCACGACCGAGGCGTGTCCGAACCAAGAAGGCTGCTCCAAGCAATCCCAGTTCCTCCAGGCCTCTTTCTCAAAATTTTAACAGCCTAAATTTTCCAAATGGTCAACTGGCTCAACGATTTCACGAGAACATCATGGGAAAAGCAGTAACTCCCTCATTCTATATTGATATTGACAACTTCACTGATATTACTATATGTGGTAGAACTTTGCCTCAAATGCTAAGACAATGGGATGAAGCCTTAGGCATTGAAGAACGAGTCTATGAAAACTTAGTTAGGGTGTTTTACTCTAATATGGAGATTTCGGTTAATTGAAAAGATAGGGTCGTAACACACGTTGGAGGTGTTAGGATTGAGTTTGATGTGTTTGAGCTTAGTTGTATTCTCGGAATCTCAAATGAGGCGCTAGACCTGTATACTTCTAGAAAAGAGATTCATTTTAGCTAGTTCACTCACCTTGAGGGCGTTAGGAGTATCTATAGATGTCGCGATCTCTCTAACGAGGTATGCTCATTATCCTTTCGGTCTCAGTTGTTACTGATTAGTATTAAAAATTGTTTAATTATCAAGCGATAATATGTTATTTTATACTTATGTTATAATTTATATTTGTGTTTATGTAATATATTATGAATTATTAATTATGTTTTAAATATATTTAATTTTGTGTATTTTTATGTGTTTATTAGGAAAATTATTAATTTCACGTACTTCGAGGCTCCAAACAGATAAACGGAGGTCAAATTTGGATTTCGGAGGTCCGAAAACCTTAAGATCAGTCAAGATCGGCTTAAAATTGGGCTTGTGTAAAAAAAAGTTGACTTTTCCTGTTGACCGAGCACTGATTGGATGATAAAATTAGCTTACAATAGATATGAGTGCATGGGATAACTGGCAATCTTGACTAAATCTCAACCGTTCATGATTCAATGGCCATGATTGTGCCACGTGGCAATGGTTGGTGAAGCAAGTTGGAGGATCCGAATCTTTGTATTCGGGTCGACCCGATCCACCCATTAACCCGCCAAATCTCAACCGTTCTTTGGGCAAATCGGACGAGTCAAATGATGCCATGTGTGATGTTGACTTTTACAGTTTGACCAGCCATTGGATCTTGATCTAAGGGTTGTGAAGAGCACATGCATGAAGCCTATGATGGACCGCAAAGTACTAGATTATGAATTTATTTTTCTATAAATAGGGCCTCATTTTTATGTTTTAATCATCTCTCTACAACTCTCTTCTTCTCAAATTCTCTCCATCTCCTTGTAATCTTGATTTCCAGGTGTGTTTTTAATATTTTGTATAATTATTTTCATTAATAAAATTAGTTTTATTTCCAATTTTAGTTGTTTTTATTTCTTTTAATTATAAGTAATTCAATTTTACTACTTCTTTTTATTTTAATTATGCTTAACTAAATAATATTAGTTAGGGGTAGGTGAAACTCTTAAGAAATAAATATGATTTAATCAAATTCTATGTTTAATTTTATAAATTAAATTATTTTCTATTTAATTTTATACATGTTTTATATTTTGAAAATTTGATTTATTGTAGACAAACAAATGAATTTGGCACAATAAATTCTTAAGATCTTAATATAAGGCATGGTGAAATGATATCTTGACTTATTGTAGACAAATTAAATTTTGGCACAATCAATACTTAATCCATCATAAAATTAAAGGGAAAATAATAATAATTTGTATAATTAATCTTTTGAGTAATAAATCTAAAACAAATTGGCAAAAAGAATTTATTAAGTTTTATTTATTTCTAAGAGTGGATCCATAACCCTAACTAGTTCAATTCCATAGTTTCATTTAAATTAAGTTGTTTATATTCAAGTTTTAATTTCAATTTTTAGATAAAATAAAATAAACTAATTAAATCTTTTCTCTGTGGATCGACCTCGGACTCACCGAGTTATAATACAACAAGACACTCTTATACTTGGGAGTTAAAATTTACTTTTAAGTTGTGTCAAGTTTTTTGCGCGGTTGTCGGGGAAAAGTTTTTTATTTGGTTTGTTTTTCCGTTTTTTATTTTTCTCTTATATGTAAAATTTCGTTTGCCCCCTTATCCTTTTCTTAAATTCTCTTTTGTCTCCATATCTTTCATAATTCTCGTGTCACCCCAACAATTTCCGTTTCTAGCCCAATCTTTTGGTAATTACGTTCGGACCCTGACATCTTTCAATTGTTTCACTTTCATCCCAAATTGCTAATTCTAAACTTCTAAAAATTACAGTTTGACCATAAAATTAAAAATAATTTGCAATAGAATCCCTAGACGAAATTCCTCAACATAATCAAGACTTGGACATATTTGGACATATTTGGACTTATTTTGGACCAAACTAACTTTAACTACTAACTCTAATTATTAACTCTTAACTTACTAACTGCTAACTCCTAACTTTTATTTAATTTCAGTTATTTAATTTTCTGCATTTATTTTATTTCGTATTTATTTATTTTTTTTTGCTTTATTGGTGGGTTTAACCACCAAACTAACTACTAACTCTTAACTTTTATTTTCAGTTATTTAATTTCCAGTATTTATTTAATTTTGCATTTTTTATTTTTTTAATTGGTGGGTTCAACCACCATTTTTTTTTATTTTGCATTTATTTATTTATTTATTTATTTTTTACTTTGTTGGTGGGTTCAACCACCATTTTTGTTATTTAATTTTCTTTTGTATACTTATATTATTTGCTTATTTATTTATTTTATTTTATTTTGTTATCAATTTGTGTAAATATTATCTTTATAACATAACCCTTGCATGAGACATTGGTCTCGATCTTCAAGTGGCAAGTTAATTCGTAGATCTCAATCTCCACCACCAATCATGGATGAGAATGAAGGCAAAAACGTTTTGGGCGAACTTAATCCTCAAATTGATCAGGGAGACAACCAATCTCAACATGGGCATGATCAGAATCAACCAAGGACTCTGAGAGACTACATGAATCCAACCAGAACCGGAGCACCGTCGTGTATAGTATTTCCTCCAGAAGCATCTCGATTCAACTTTAAACCAGGTATTATCCAACTTTTACCAACATTTCATGGTTTAGAATCTGAGAATCCGTACTTGCATCTAAGAGATTTTGAGGAAGTTTGTAATACATACACGGACCAAAATTGTAGCATGAACATAATTAGATTAAAGTTTTTTCCTTTTTCATTAAAAGATAAAGCTAAAACTTGGCTACAAAACCTTAGATCTGGATCAGTAAGAACTTGGAATAACATGCAAGAACAGTTTTTGAAAAAATTCTTTTCACCTCATAGAACAAATTCTTTTAAAAGGCAAATCACTTCTTTCACTCAAAAAAATGGAGAAACATTTATACCAATATTGGGATAGGTTTAAAGAGTTGCTTAACATATGTCCACATCATGGTTTTGAAACTTGGCGATTGGTCACTTATTTCTACGAGGGCTTAATACCCCAAAGTAGACAGGTTGTTGAAATGATGTGTAATGGTGAATTTAGGGATAAAAATTCTGAAGATGCACTAGATTACCTTGACCAATTAGCTGAAAATGCACAACATTGGGATACTGTTGGAACTTTTGAATTGACAAGTAAGCAACAATCATCTCCATCTAGTGGAGGAATCCATAACCTTAGGGAAGATCATGATTTACAAGCAAAATTTGCATCCTTAGTTAGGAAAGTTGAAGCTTTGGAGCATAAAAAGAGTGATCAAGTAAAATCTGTTCAAGAAATTGCATGTAACATATGTAATTCGAATGATCATTTCACTCAAGAGTGTCCCACTTTGCCTGCACTTAAAGAATGTCTAAATGATCAAGCTAATGTCATTAACACTTTCAATAAACCAAACCCATATTCGCAGACTTATAATCCTGGTTGGAGAAATCATCTGAATTTCAGTTGGAGAAATAATAATAATGCACAATCTTTACAAGCACCACCTCCACAAAATTTTCAAAATCCTCAGCCTTATGCACCATATGTTCCACCACCCTAGAAAAATCTAGAAGACACAATGCATTCATTCATCAGAAAGCAAGATGTTATTAACAATCAAAATGCACAAACTTTTTCTGATTTGAAAGATACTCTTGCTAAAATTGCTTATGCACTCACCATTCAAGAAAAAGGAAAATTTCCAGCCCAACCACAACCAAATCCTAAAATTCAACAAAATCCACCCACAGACCAAGTCAAGTCAGTTATAACTCTTCGTAGTGGTAAGGTTGTTGATAGACCTATGCCTGAACCTTATGAAAATGATGAAAATTCAAAGGGTAAGGAAGGACTAAATGAACTTACACCTAGTGAAGAAATAACTAGTGTTCCACCTGAACCACCATTTCCGCATGCATTGAATAAACCAAAGAAATCAAACCACTCTTCTGAAATTTATGAAATCTTTAAGCAAGTGAAAGTTAACATTCCTCTATTAGATGCAATCAAGCAGGTTCCTTCATATGCCAAATTTTTAAAGGACTTGTGCACTGTTAAGAGGAAATTGAAGGTAAGAAAGAGTGCTTTCATGGCCGAACAGGTAAGTACAATTCTGTCTACTAATAATAAGTTGAAATATAAAGATCCTGGTTGTCCTAACATTTCTTGTATTATTGGTAACCACTGAATTGAGCATGCTTTACTAGATCTTGGTGCTAGTGTTAATTTGCTTCCATATTCAGTTTATCTTCAACTTAATCTTGGTGAGTTAAAATCAACTTCAACTACACTTTTGCTTGCCGATAGATCAGTTAAAGTACCAAAAGGAATAGTGGAAGATGTTTTAGTACAAGTTGATAAATTTATTTATCCTGTGGATTTTATTGTCTTGGAAACTGAACCTGTTGTGAATAATTACAAACCAATTCCTGTAATTTTAGGTCGACCATTTTTAGCAACTGCTAATGCTTTGATTAATTGTAGAAATGGTTTAATGAATTTATCCTTTGGGAATATGACTTTGGAATTAAATGTTTTCAACATGTGCAGGCAACCTAATGAAGAAAATGAGAATGAAGATGATACTGATGAACAAAAGGAATTGTTTGAATCTTGTATCGAGGAAAATATTCAAAAAGGGGATTTTTTTGAACTTTCTAATGTTTGTTTAGTTAATTCAATTGAGTCAAATAAGCAACTTGAACTTGATATTTCTAATATAAATTTGTTGCTTGATTCTATGCAGACTTCGCAAAATTATGATGACGAGCCAAAATTTGAGGAGCTTGGAAGTATTGAAAAGACAGAACAACAAGAAGCACCTAAAATGGAATTGAAACCTTTGCCTGAAGGATTGAAATATGCTTTTCTTGGAGAAGAACAAACTTATCATGTTGTGATTTTTTCTACTTTAACAAGCGACTAAGAAGGTAAGTTACTAACTGTTCTTAAAAAGCATAAAAATGCAATAGGATGGACTTTAAATGACATTAAAGGCATTAATCCCTTAATATGCACACATAGAATTAATTTGGAAGAAAATGCTAAAATATGTCATCACCTCAAAGAAGATTAAACCCACACATGAAAGAGGCAGTCAAAACAGAAGTCCTTAAATTACTTGATGTGGGAATTATCTACCCTATTTCTGATAGTAAGTGGGTAAGTCCTACACAAGTAGTGCCTAAAAAATCTGGAATCACTGTTGTTAAAAATGAAAAAGGTGAATTAATTCCAACACGAATTACATCTAGTTGGCGCATGTGCATTGATTATAGAAAATTAAATGAAGCCACTAGAAAAGGTCATTTTCCATTACCATTCCTTGACCAAATCTTAGAAAGAGTAGTAGGACATCCCTACTACTGTTTTTTAGATGGATATTCAGGTTATTATCAAATTCCTATAGCACTTGAGGACCAAGAAAAGACCACATTCACATGTCCTTTTGGAACATTTGCATTTAAAAGAATGTCATTCGGGCTTTGTAATGCTCCTGCAACATTTCAAAGATGTATGTTAAGCATTTTTTGTGATATGGTTGAACATTGTTTAGAGGTCTTTATGGATGATTTGACTGTGTTTGGGAATTCTTTTGATGATTGCCTTGATAATTTGGAGAAAGTTTTAAAAAGATGTGTTGAAAAAGAACTCGTGTTGAATTGGGAAAAATGTCACTACATGGTTACTTCTGGAATTGTTTTGGGTCATGTTGTTTCTATTAAAGGAATTGAAGTTGACAAAGCAAAAATTGAAGTCATATCTAAATTGCCACAACCAAAAACAGTTAGAGATGTGCGATCCTTTTTAGGACATGCAGGATTTTATAGGAGGTTTATAAAAAACTTTAGTGCCATATCTAAACCACTTTGTAATCTCTTATTAAAAGATGCACCGTTTGAATGGAATGATGATTGCCAAAATCTTTTGAAAAAATAATATGTCTTTTAACATCTGCACCTATTATGCAATCTCCTGATTGGTCTTTGCCATTTGAATTAATGTGTGATGCAAGTGATTTTGCTGTTGGTGCTGTTTTAGGACAAAGAAGAGACGGTAAGCCTTTTGTGATTTATTATGCGAGTAAGACTTTGGATAGTGCTCAAATGAATTATTTTACAACTGAAAAAGAATTACTTGCTATGGTATTTGCATTAAACAAATTCCGTTCATATTTGCTTGGCTCTAAATCTGTTGTGTTTATTGACCATGCTGCTGTGAGATATTTGATGAGTAAACAGGATGCCAAACCGAGACTAATTCGTTGGATTTTGTTACTACAAGAATTTGACCTTACCATCAAAGATAAAAAGGGTGCTGAAAATGTTGTTGCTGATCATCTATCAAGACTCACATCCGAATTCTGCAATGATATAACACCCATAAATGATTATTTCCCTGATGAATTTTTATTTTCTATTACTTTAATGCCATGTATGCTAATATTGTTAATTTTCTTGTTACAGGTAAAATGCCTTTGCAATGGAATGCTCAAGAGAAGAAGAAATTTTTTGTTGAAGTAAAGAAATTTTATTGGGATGATCCTTATTTGTTCAAATATTGCCTAGATCAAATTTTTTGGCGATGTATTCCTGATAATGAGGTAAGTAGTGTCATTAATTTTTGTCATTCTGAAGCATGTGGTGGTCACTTTTCTTCAAGAAAAACTACTGCTAAAATTTTGCAGTGTGGATTTTATTGGCCTACCATATTTAAAGACACATATGAATTTTGCAAAAGTTATGAAAAATGTCAAAAATTGGGATCAATTACAAAAAGAAACATGATGCCCTTAAATCCCATACTTGAAATTGAAATATTTGACTGTTGGGGAATTGATTTCATGGGTCCATTTCCATCATTTTTTGGATTTGTGTATATATTAGTTGCAGTTGATTATGTCTCAAAATGGATTGAAGCAATTTCTTGTCGAAATAATGATAGTAAAACTGTGATTAAATTTTTAAGAGAAAACATTTTAAGTCGATTTGGAATCCCTCAAGCCATTATCAGTGATGGAGGTAAGCATTTTTGTAATAAGTCATTTGAGTCTTTAATGAAGAAATATGGAATTACACATAAAATTGCTACCCCTTATCATCCTCAAACAAATGGTCAAGTTGAATTAGCAAATAGGGAGATAAAACAAATTTTGGAAAAAACGGTTAACCCAAACCGAAAAGATTGGTCTCTTAGACTTAATGATGCACTTTGGGCTTACCGCACTGCATTTAAAACATCATTAGGAATGTCACCCTATTGGTTAATTTATGGTAACCCTTGTCATTTACCTGTTGAACTTGAACATAAATCACTTTGGGCTATTAAAGCTTTTAATTCAAATTTGGATGATGCTGGTAATGTGCGAAAATTGCAATTGAATGAACTTGAGGAATTAAGGAATGATGCATATGAAAATTCAAGAATTATTAAGGCAAGAACAAAAACATTTCATGATAAAAGAATTTTTCGAAAAACATTTGAGATTGGTCAAAAAGTGTTGCTTTATAATTCTCGTCTTCATTTATTTCCAGGAAAGTTAAAGTCAAAATGGAGTGGCCCATTTGTTGTAAAAAATGTATATTCATATGGGGCCATAGAAATTGAGAATCCAAATAACGGTGTCACATTTAAAGTTAATGGTCAAAGATTAAAACCATATCTGGAACATCACCCACGTGATGAGGACACCGAAATTAATTTGGATGACCCACCAGTTCTTGATTAAGTCTTTAATGATTTTTTTTTGTTTTACTATTATTTTACCGTTTCATTGTTTGATTTTTTTTCTTTAGATTAATGCACTGTACATAGTTTTTTTTAACATTGTTTTTCTTGTGTAAGCGTGTTTGTTTGACAGTTGTACATTCTCTCATCAATTTTCATTTTACATCATGAGCACCTCAATGAGAAAATACATGTTCGCACATCTTAAAAGATTTCGGCGTATAAAATTTCACTTAAGAGGCCTGATACAAAGCTGTAAATCACATCCACTTTGGGATCTGCAACCATCAGAATTCGTGTCCTATGTTGAGGATCTAGAGGGACAACTCAGAACAGTAGAGAGTGGCATATATGAATTTCAAATGGAGCTTGAGGTTAACTCAATGAGAGGACGAATGTAAGTTCATTTTCCTTTTATATTGTGTGCTTTTTTTTTTTTGCTCACTTTCACGCTTGATTTGATTTTGCAGATTTGATTTTGGTGTGTTTTGATTTATTTTCCCGTATAAATGGCGGACAACGGTACTCCGTGACTTCTTAAGTCGGTATCTTCAGTTTCCCACAATAACTGAAACCCCAAAATCAAACATGGAAGAAATACAACATAAACTCCATAAGCATTTTCCCTCTCTCCTTCAGAATGCCCTCAGGAAAATTTACAAAGCTCGTTGTGAACGACTGCGTTTGTTAATGATCAATGGCATTCCTTCTGACATTCGTTGGTTAATTGAAGCAAAAGTCCGATTAGCAGGTGAGTTTTCTGGTCAATTTGTTTCTTACATGCCTGGTTTTGGTAAAAGTACGTTTGCTAAGAAAAGGAGAGCTAAACGACTTGGCTCAAAATGTCATAACTGTGTAAGACTTGGTTGCAAACGACCGGATTGTAAATCTTTAGGAATGGTTTCTGATACTCGTGAAGATAAAATTAAATTCGTTAAAGATGGCATGAGTAAAGAATCGTTGGATGATATCTTACGATCTCTTGAGACGCATCGAAGCGGATTTGTGCAACGTGAGATTTACAATTTGTGGATACTATTCCAAAAACAAAGTGCACAGTTTAGTCTTGGGAATCTGACTAAAAAAGACCCTGTTTGTCAGTTTATAAGAAAACTGGATGGGAAGCCGATCCTTGACCCATAGAGGGCGTTCAAGCCGTTACTAGACGTAAAACCAGAGGAAGATGTGAGCCACAATCACAACTACCAGTAAATATCCTTTCACTTCACTGTTATTTTACTTTACTGTTATTTTATCATTTGCATTATTGCATTTAGCGATGTGATTTTGTATTTATTTGGTTTCTTTTACTGTTTGCTTTTTCTAATTATTACTTTTTTTTTACTGTTTGTTTTTGAATTATTGAGCCACGAGCTTTCCTCGTCATTTGACAAATATGCCAACCCATTTACAGCTGTTTCTCATTATTTATGTCACCAAGATCTTTAAATATGAGCTCGTTTTTCAAACACTCACAACTTGTTTTTGAAACAATTAGTCCAATGGCAGCATCTTTGAGTAAACAATTCAAAAATATTTGTGTGCTTTCTGGGTTTCAGTATGGAAAGTACAAAGAGTTCGTTCAGGCAGCTGTAGATCTTGGTCGTGTCATAGCAGAGAGGAAACTGCATCTTGTATATGGAGGAGGTGAACGAGGGTTATCAAGACTTGTCTCAGAAGCTGTTTTTACCAGAGGAAGCCAAATACTCGGCATTATCCCAAAACCCATGAAACCGCTAGTGTGCATGTCTGGCCCACCAATTGGAGAAGAATTAGTGGTATCAAGTATGCAAGAGAGAATATCTGAAATGATGAATCATGCTGATGCTTTTATTTTCTTGCCAGGAGATCTTGCAACTTTTGAGGCACTAATTACATTTGCATCTTGGGCCCACTTGAACATTCATAAAAAACCCATCGGTTTGTTAAATGTTAATAATTTTTATGACGGCTTGCTAACTTTTATTAACCATGCAATAAAGAATCATTTTGTTCCACATTCTATAAAAAAACTCTTTATCTCTGCTTCTACTGCTAATGAGTTACTTGATCTTTTACAAGCTTATACACCAGAGCCAGATCCACAGACTGTTGCACTGAATTGGTCGACTAATGATGGTAACGGTAACAGTAGCAGTAATAAGAAGTACGATTTAGATTTAACTCTCCGTTTGTAAATATTTTCTGTTGTAGTGTTCATGTGATGTCTTCTACACTCTTTCTCTTTCCTTTTAAAACATTGAGGACAATATCTTTTTCAGGTTGGGGGGAGGGAATAGTTGATAATTGTGGAATGTCTTAGTCCTGGTTATGTGTTTACAAAAAAAAAAAACAATAACAAAATTTTTTTTTCTGTAAAGACTAACTTAGGACAAATTTGAGTCGAAGATGGTAGGATATAGAGAATGTAGTCTCTCTAGAAACGCATCTTCTTAATCTTAAGGGTGTTGTTAAAAAAAAACAAAAAAAAAATTGACTTTTTCTTCATCTTTGTTATCTACTTTTAAGCTTCTGCATCAAGTTCAGGTGAGATCTCTTCTTCTTCTTCTTTTATTATTCTCTTTTATTTTTATTTATTATTATTATTATTATTTTTACATATCTGTAAAATTATAAAATGTTAAGATAATGTTTAGATTAGGTTGTGGGGTGGGGATAATTGACGTATGTTTTAAATATGTGTGTTGTTTTTCTCTTTTCTCTTTTCTTTTCTTAGTTAAACAAAAAACAAAAAAAAATTCATTTTTTGTCTAGGATGGTCGTGTAAAGAGTCACGACTTTTGAGACGCATCCTAATAGTCTTGTTGTATTATATTTTGATTTTGAGATTCATAGTAAGTTGTTTTTGTTCCCTTTTCTTTGAATTACTTAAATTTGTGAACTCTCCACTTGGTTATTAAGTTATTTAATTGTTTACTCATTTAACATGTATTATTGAATCATTCTTCACACACACATTATGACACATACTAGTGGGTTGTAAGTTAAAATTTTACAGCATTTAGTTCTTTTGATTTATTAGGAATAGTATCTAAGGTAGTAGAAAGTGTATATTTCCAAAAAAAAATCAAAAAAATCAAAAAAAAAGAAAAAAAATTGTTTTTAATTTTTCTATATCTAGAACCCGAGTAATTAAGTCCGTATGGGTGTTTCAATACCTAGTGCCCTAAGGTCAACTGGTCTGGGAGTCACTGGCCTAAAACTCGCTACATGGGTAATAGATATATTGTTTGTTTATTAGAAACCCGAGTAATTAAGTCCGTAGGGGTGCTTCAACACCTAGTGCCCTAAGGCCAACTGGTCTGGGAGTCACTGACCTAAAGCTCGCTACACGGGTTAGAAATGTAATATATAAAAAAAAATGTGTGAATAATCTATTGCCTAAAGATATAATTTCTAATGAATTTTAGAACGAAAATGTTGTTTTTCTTTTAATGAAGCCCCATAAGTATTGTGTTAATTACTTGAGCACAAAAGAAGGTTTGATGATATTCTGGATAATGAGTGAACATCAATGTGGTAAAAGAATTTGGGAGAGTTCATTTATTTGGTAATTTAGAGGATAGATGAACAACTATTAACTTGCATGTGAATTTATAAATTTTAATATAACGCTTTAATTGCTAGAGGGCTAGCAATAAGCTGGTTGGGGGGTGTGATTAGTATTAAAAATTGTTTAATTATCAATCGATAATATGTTATTTTATGCTTATGTTATAATTTATATTTGTGTTTATGTAATATATTATGAATTATGAATTATGTTTTAAATATATTTAATTTTGTGTATTTTTATGTGTTTATTAGGAAAATTATTAATTTCACGTACTTCGAGGCTCCAAACAGATAAACGAAGGTCAAATTTGGATTCCGGAGGTCCGAAAACCTTAAGATCAGTCAAGATCGGCTTAAAATTGGGCTTGTGTAAAAAAAAGTTGACTTTTCCTGTTGACCGAGCACTGATTGGATGATGAAATGAGCTTACAATAGATATGAGTGCATGGGATAACTGGCAATCTTGACTAAATCTCAACCGTTCATGATTCAATGGCCATGATTGTGCCACGTGGCAATGGTTGGTGAAGCAAGTTGGAGGATCCAAATCTTTGTATTCGGGTCGACCCGATCCACCCATTAACCCGCCAAATCCCAACCGTTCTTTGGGCAAATCGGACGAGTCAAATGATGCCATGTGTGATGTTGACTTTTGAAGTTTGACCAGCCATTGGATCTTGATCTAAGGGTTGTGAGGAGCACATGCATGAAGCCTATGATGGACCGCAAAGCACTGGATTATGAATTTATTTTTCTATAAATAGGGCCTCATTTTTATGTTTTAATCATCTCTCTACAACTCTCTTCTTCTCAAATTCTCTCCATCTCCTTGTAATCTTGATTTCCAGGTGTGTTTTTAATATTTTGTATAATTATTTTCATTAATAAAATTAGTTTTATTTCCAATTTTAGTTGTTTTTATTTCTTTTAATTATAAGTAATTCAATTTTACTACTTCTTTTTATTTTAATTATGCTTAACTAAATAATATTAGTTAGGGGTAGGTGAAACTCTTAAGAAATAAATATGATTTAATCAAATTCTATGTTTAATTTTATAAATTAAATTATTTTCTATTTAATTTTATACATGTTTTATATTTTGAAAATTTGATTTATTGTAGACAAACAAATGAATTTGGCACAATAAATTCTTAAGATCTTAATATAAGGCATGGTGAAATGATATTTTGACTTATTGTAGACAAATTAAATTTTGGCACAATAAATACTTAATCCATCATAAAATTAAAGGGAAAATAATAATAATTTGTATAATTAATCTTTTGAGTAATAAATCTAAAACAAATTGGCAAAAAGAATTTATTAAGTTTTATTTATTTCTAAGAGTGGATCCATAACCCTAACTAGTTCAATTCCATAGTTTCATTTAAATTAAGTTGTTTATATTCAAGTTTTAATTTCAATTTTTAGATAAAATAAAATAAACTAATTAAATCTTTTCTCTGTGGATCGACCTCGGACTCACCGAGTTATAATACAACAAGACACTCTTATACTTGGGAGTTAAAATTTACTTTTAAGTTGTGTCAGTTACCATTCCAGGTCCGTATTCTTCACAGTATTATACAGCACATGATTACACCTAGGCAATGACATAGTGATGAGGTGACTAGATTAGATGTTGGTTTACTTGACTCTCTCATCTGAGGAAGGAAAGTGAACCTTGCATTCACTATTATGCGTCACATGCTCTCTACCCCTGCTGTATCTAACAGGTCTCTTCCATATGGTAGCACTATCAGTAAGATTCTTAGACACTTTCATGTTCTCTTGACCGAACCTGTCTATGTTGAGACCAAAAAGATGGGTAGGGAAATAATTTCGAGGATTGGTTTTCATTTGAGGCAAAGCAAGTGGATAACCGTATGCTCATTGATGTTTATTCTGAGGATGAGTTACCCGACTTTCGACTTGGAGCTAGACCTTGTGCCCCTCGACGAGCAGCAACAACCCCATCTCATGATGAGGAGCCAGCCGAGCCAGCTGTGCCTCCTGCAGCATCTTCTGTTTTTTAGGACCGCCTTCAGTATCTCTTCGACAAAGTGGATGCACTCTCCCAGCAGCAGCAGCTTCAATCCGACTTTGCGACTTTCGGCAGCAGATGGAATTACTTGCTGGACAACGCCACATTCTTGGTCACCTTAGTTATGATCCCGGCAGTTCCTCTTCACCGCCCCCATCTTAGTTTCTGCACCTATGCATTTCGCACAAACATTACTCATCTCATGTAGTTGTTATGATACTATTTGGTTTTTTATTGTGCTTGTGATGCTTTTATGATGATTTTGTTGGACTTGTGAACTTTGTTTATGATTGAGTTGACTTTGATAACATGTTTGGTTTTTGCTTATGATGATGTTGAATTTGTTGGTGTGGAAGTTGGTTGCTAAATTGGAGTTTATATGGGAGTCTTTTAACTACTTTGTTTTTGAGGATATGTTCATTTTTAAAGGGAGATTCTGCCAAATTTTTTTTATGACATGGGTAATCTCTGCTCTTCTCTTTTTAATCTCTTTGAGCTCATTTCTTTTTTATGATGAAGGGCGAGATAATTTATATATATTATCTGTTAAATATTTTTCTATTTATTAAATTTATTTTTGTGTGGTTAAAAATTGATGGGCACATATTTAGGGGGAGCTAAATTCTATAAATATTTTATTTAGGGAGAGCACATATTTAGGGGGAGCAAAATTGCACAAGCATTTTTCTTGAAAAGTTTGTCATCATCAAAAAGGGGGAGATTGTTAACATAAATATTTCTTTAATATTGATTTTGATAATAACAAACTTGATTAAGATTGATTTAAAAGCTCAAATTATTCTTTCATATAGTTTTCATATTATAAAGGCTTAAAATTCAATAAAAAGTAATTTTATGATCTTCATGTTAATGATTTAAATTGAAAATTTTTTTAGAACTTTGAAATTAGTAAATATTGCTTACAATTCTGGAAATAGACTTATTTGTCAAGATTTATAAAATTTTGGGACATAGTATAATTTTATGAGGTTTTGGGCTAAACTGTAAATTATGTAAAATAGTTCACTGTAGCAGTCACTGTAGAAAACGGCGATCCGACAATTTGAAATTTTGTGCAACAGTAACTTGGACTAGTCAAAATGGCAATCCGACTTTCAGATAACGGCGATCCGACTTCGTGCACAAAGTCAATAACGACTAGTTTTTCAGCTCCAACTATAAATAAACTCATTTAAATTCAAACAAAGGTTGATCACAATACAATCATTAAGCTTATAATTGATAATACAACCTTCATAGATCTTTAAACACATTCTTGCTTCTTTTATTCACATATTGGGCATTGATTTGTAATCTTAAGTATTGTATAAGTGAAGAGAAAATTTATAATTTTTGTTTTTGAGTAATTGTAAGTGTTAGGAGACACTTGGGTTAAGAGATTGGGGATAATCTCTTATTACAAAGGTTCATTGACACCTTAGAAATCAAATGTAAGCATTTGAAACCTTGGAGGCCTGCTTAGTGAAATCTTCGAACCCGGAAAGCTTGGAGGTGTGGACGTAGGCGAGGTTGGTCGAACCACGTAAAAATCTCTGTATTTGAATTTCTCTTGCCTTATCTTTTTATATTGTGATTGATTTATTTTTTATTGCTTTAAATTCGTTGTGGATTTGCATTGAGTTTTTGTTTTACAATTGAATAATTTTTAGAAACCCAATTCACCCCCTCTTGAGTTGCATAACTAGAATTTCAATAGTTATGAATAGGTAAGAAAATTAATTTGTCAGCCGCGATGATGCGAATGATGATTAAGCAATTTATTCTTGGAAGCAAAGAAATTTTTCGTAGTGGCTAAGAAAAATATATACAGTGCTTTGAAAATCACGGAAGACATATTACATTCGCGCCAAAGAAATTAGGGATGTTTAGTACATACAAGACCACATCACAGTGGGCAATATAAGAGGCAAAAATAAAATAAATTGTGGAAAATCTATGTTCAAAATCTTAAAATCGAAAATAAATTCGGTTTAAAGATTCTCAAATAATAGGCATGCTTGCCTTATAAAGACTTCTTTCTTCGAAATAGACATTTGTATTCTCAAGACAACTGGGAAGAACTGACGCTTATTTGTCGACAGCAAATAACTAATAAGCAGAAGTGTGGAAGATTTTGCTCTAGTTCAGTTCCTTAATTTTAAGGCAAGCAGTACCATCTTCTTCGATTTATCAGATGAAATGTATTATAAACTATGACAATAAAATTTAACGGGATGTAAAAGATATTCCTTTAATTCAGTCACTGATACATCGTATTTTGCATTATAAGTATATAAAATAAATTTATTATTTGTAATGAAACTTAGAACTTATTATTTAATTTTGTTATTGGTCTTGTAATAAATTTATGGTGTTTTTGTTCCATGGTTATAATTAATCAATGAGTAGTAAAAGTGAGAAATAATGGTGTCGTCAATGATACAGAACATTAATTTTGTTATTTCAATAGCTTTCAAAATGATAAATCCATAAGCATTTATGCATAAATGGTGTTAACATGCAAGAAGGCCTAATAGAAGTTATAGTATATGTGAACAATATAGGCAAAAAGTAATTATAATTTCAATCATCAGAAGAACTACGACAAAATAATTGATTGGGTGCAATTGATTGATGTAGTGTTAGTAACTGTAGCATTCAATATGAATTTTTTTTTTAATCTCACTTGCTTAAGTTTAATTTGACTTCTCATTTTGTGAACTTTCTTTAGCTATGGACAAAAAAATCATAAGTGTTGCAATATCGAGTTTGATTAGTCCTTCTTTATGCACTAGGCTGTGATAAAGGGTAGAAGTGTAGCATTTAATGAAACTGATGATAAATGAAGGAGTATAATAATAATAATAATAATGGTATTATTATTTTCTAATCAGGAATCACTGCCTATATTTATGTCAAGAATAAGCTAAAAGATTAAGGGTGCATTTGATATTGAGATGTTATAACTTTTAAGCTGCAACTGCTGTGGAAAAAAACTGTAACTATGAAACAAAAGTTAGTAATATATAGTAAATATAAATTTTAAATAATAATTTTGATAAAATTATTTAAAATATAATATATTTTTCATTATACAAGTGAAAAATTATATCAACATAACTTCTAAGCTACAACAACTAGTTTTTACCAAACACTTTAGTGCTATACCTTTTAAGCTACAACTGCACAACCTCACTCCCAAACACACCCTAAGAAAATACATTATAATGCAATATATTTTATTTTATAGTATTTTTAAATATGTACTTTATGTTTTTAGAGTGTATTTTTTTTAAGTAAATGAAGGAGTCTATATTTACTTTTGGTAGAATAATAGTACTAATTGATTATTTATTTATTTATCTTGACCATATGAAAGTTAAGGACAAGCTAAAGGATAAAAAAAAAATTAAACTCTAGTGCCTGTGAAATCTACGTTTTTATTAATTTATCCTAAATATATATCTTACATATTATTAATGTTGTTATTATTAAACTATCCTTAATTTCAAATTATGCATAAAGGCAATGTTTTTAATTGTACTTGAGAGTTTATTTTAAAATTATTTGTAAATCCTATTTTGACCTCAATGAATTATACAACATAATAACAGTAAATTAATGAAAGGGTATATTGGGCTGTTGTTTAAAAAGTAGGATGAAATGAACTATTACTTGACATTTTCCCCCTTTTTTTATATATGTAGAGTAGTTACTATATATAATTAATTTAAAAGATTTAAATGAGGAATTTTTTGGTATTTAAAAATGTACAAATTAATAGTCAATTTTTTTAATGTAGTAGACGAGTGCAGAAGGTAATAAATTGTTCTAAGTATTTTTTAGAGTGCAAGTAGGCCTACTTCATCAATTATCAGAATTCATAGTAGAGTTAATAAAAATATTCCATAAACAACTGTATTACAATTAATATTTTTTAATGGGTTTTCTTCAAAATATGTTGTCAAAAATTTTATATTTTTGAGAATATGTTTTTAATAACACCAATCAAGTGAAAATTACTTAAAATTGTTTCGTTCTAATTTACTGAAATCCATAATTCTGGTTATATATAATTTCAAATAGCGTTAAACTATGATTGCAAATAAACGATTTTGTAAGGATTTTAAAAAGTGTCGAAACAATACCCTGTAATTATATGCAATCCGTCAGAAACCTGAAAATGCACACTATGATTGCACGCGCCAATTTATAATTCGAATGTACAATTTTAAATTTTCGTCTAATGGTATCATCATCATTTTGCGCATAGTAACCAAAATACTATTTTTGGGATACGACATAAGTTATTGCTTCAAGATCCTGACAGTTCATTCAATCACCATAGATTCACAGAAGCAATTGCAAAGAGGCGGCAACTTTTTTATCTGTTAGTATTGGAAATTCCTAAACCCTCAATCTCTTAGTTAAATTGGTTACGATTTTGTTAAATGGAGAAGTTTTTGTTTCCACAGAAACTATTATGAATGTCGCTATATAAACCCTCAAAACTAGGTTTCTTCACTCACCGGCATACTTCTATAGTAACCAATAATTGTGGAAGCGAGCATCTGTATAGATGCGCTAACTTTGATTTATGCCTTCTGGCTTCTCATTATTTTGTTGCAACGATTTCACAAATATAAATGTTTTAAGAAATTTGATTTTTCTTTTCATTTTTCAGAAATTGAATAAAAATTTTTGATACCCAACTCAAGTCCTTTCCGCGAGTGAATGACCGTCTTTTAATCACTTACTAAAAAACCAGCTATTGCCGTATTTGATTCGCAAGTTCAATCACCAATAAAAATGCTAAAGTCTCAATGGTGAATTTCACAGGTCATTGTTTGTAACATGTGCTTTAACAAAAATTAATTTTATTTAACAATATTCATTATAATAATAGTAGACAAACACAATTTTTTATGGTGACTGCTCAGACATATAATTGTTCTGAATATTAAATCGTTCTTATTCCTGTCGAAAAATTTATTCTTTTAAGAACCTTTACTCATATTTACATAACAGAAAATAGTTGAGTTTTCATTCCTACAAATTTTGCAAATACAAAAGATAACTATAATATGAATTGAACTATAATTTTTTTTTTAGTTCCTTCAGATAGAATTCACTTGCTAAATTGATTCTGCAGACAAATGTGAATAAAATCAAGTGTTTAATCTTGCTTGGAGTGTGGTCAAGGACCACTCAAAATCTTTCCAACATGAACTGACTTATTTTTGAAGAAAAAGAATTTTTCACAAACACTTTCCAGTACAAATATTAACAAAACTTCAGAGACTACAATGCCTATAACTCTAACAATGCCTATAACTTTTAATCCCACCCGAAATCTTGCAAGTAAAAATATCAAACAAATAATAAATAGAAAATGGATAGAGATTATAACCAATCACACAATACAAGAATTTATGTAGAAAATTTCCATAGTAGAGAGAAACCACAGTCGCTAAGGATGAATAAATCTATTATTTTTCTCATATTAGAAATTGTCTATTTGCAGCGAAACTTCTTGTTGTATTATACAAAAAAGTGAACTCAACCTCCCTGTATAGTGATTATTTCTTGTAAAAGAAGTATTCTTTTCTTTATACAAGTTCTACTCCTTGAATAAGTTAAGTCCCAAAGGGAAAATTACTTATTTCTTAACTAGGAATATTCAGAAATAAGAAAATATCATAGGAAATTGTTCTTGGAAAATGATATAAATTTCCTAACAATCACCACCTTGGTGCATATTCAATTAGATGACAAAACATGATCCACCATGTATCCACACAACCATGTCGTCTCCACCTTTATTCCACCAAAACCACAAATCACATAGGGCTTATGAGAATCAATCTACCATGGGTAAAACCTCGTCCATTATTCAGTAGCCATAATTCTCTACACCAAGAATCATCATACTTCATCTTATTTAAAGTAGACATATTTGCCACATGTCAATCACCTTGCTCAAAAGTAATACCCACTCTCCTGATTGGCTTCCACAAGAGTCATCAACTATTAATATAAAACTTCTACCATACACCTTGTATAAATACCAAACCATACTTTGTGTGCAAAATCTTGTGGACCACCACCTGCCAGTAGTAACAAATCATTTTCCATACAGTGCCAAAAAGGATAAACCAATCTCTTATAGAGAAAAGAGACATGTCACGAGCTAAAGTTATTAGTATCTCTATCTATGAATAGAGCTATTTGTTGAACTTGCTCTATTCCAACAATCTTCTTTAAGGTGCCTTAATTATCTACACACCTTCAAGAGTTTCCATCAGTGGGTACATGGTTTATATCGAAAAGCATAGATTGGATAAACATATATCCTTGACTTCATTCTATCGTAGGCCAAAATTTTATTCTCCTATCAAACTTTTCTATTTCTGCCTTCGCAAGTTTTGAAAACCTTACTGAGAACATATTTGCTCTGCATTGCAAGCTTAACTTTAACACCACTTGTTAGGAAATTTCAATCCTATCCAAAATCTTGCAAGTAAAAATATCAAAAAAAATAACAAATAAAAAATATATCGAGAATAAAACTAATCAAACAACACAAGAATTTACATGGAAAAATCCTATACCAGAGAAAAACCATTGCCGCCAGGACGACGAGAGAAAAATCTACTATGTGAAAAATTATAGTAGAAGAACTAAGCAATAATACTATGTGATTATTGCCGCCAGGACGACGAGAGAAAAACACCACTTGTTAGAAAATCTACTATGTGAAAAAAAAAATTCACACAAAAAAACTCCAATAACAATCAATCTCTCAATAGATCAGCAAACTAAAGAAGAAGAACTAAGCAATGCACAATGTCCAACTCAAACTCATAACATATTTGATGATTTAACCAATGCCTTTAATTATGGAGTTACAATTTATGTACAGGAGGGAATTTTTGACCATTGAATACGCAGAAGAATTGTACTTTAACTATAGAAGTATAAAAGGTTTTGGGTGAGGTAAGATATCAGAAGGCAATACATAAATAGCACAGTGAAGTCCAAGAGATGGGTTTGTAGCAAAGAGGTTTCAGACTGCAGAAATTCTTGTAGAATAAAAAAATGAGGACTTTAAGGCTATTAACACAAACTGAAATCAAGGTTGTATTTTGTCTTTCATTTAATCCCTATATAGGATGTTGGTTTGCAAATTTATTTGAACGAAATCACTATCATAACCTAACACCACCACAACAAGTTCACTATATTCGATCACATCAAAAGGTTTCTAAACTTAATATGGTAGCAACTTCTGCAATGTACTATGTCGATCAAGGAGTTATAGTGCCATTAGATACTTAAGAAAAGATATGCAGAATGACATTAGTGCGCACAAAAGGAAAAAGCCAAGGGACTTAGACTCTGAATCATGCCTTGCATACCTCGAAGAAAAAGAGAAGTTTAGGCCAATCTTTCTATTACAAAAACACAATAAATGTGGAAAGCATATTGAGTGACATTTTTTCGTGTGATGGGGGCTCAAGGGTAAACTATTAATTAATTACAGATGTTATAGTTTTAACGCCACTTACAAGACAAATGCTTACCATAAACCATTTGTTGTTATTATAGGAATCAACCAACGCATGCAAACAACCATTTTTATGTTTTTCTTTACTGCATGCAGAAACTAAACATACCTACGCACGGTTGTTAAAATCCTTTTTGCATGTAATGGATGGGAAGCAGCCACTAACAATCATAACAGACTGCGATAGAGCTATAAAAAAAATTGAAAATTTTTCATCAAACAATTCATAAGCTGTCTTGCTGGCATCTCAAGCAAAATGCCCAAACAAAAATAAAAAATACCAAACTCATTGTTAACTTCAAAAGTTTGGTTTTCAAAGGAAATGGGATGCCCTCATTAGTAAACTTAAAGTTGAGATAAATAAATAGGTCAATAAGATATACCTTGAAAGACATGGGTTGAGATATACCTTTTAGGAAATCTTTTCAAATGGATGAGAAGCACACAAAGATATAAGGGCTTTGCATGCATGCTTGAACCAATGTATTAAGCTATCATTGATAGGTTTTGTTGATCAAATAGTGAGATTGATGGACAAAAAATGCAAAATCAAACGTGAGGATGATTTTGATAGTTTTGATAAAAGCCCTATTTTGACCACCCACCTTATAAACTATCAAGAGTAAGCTTCCAACCTTTACACAGTGGTAGTGTTTCAAGAGATACAATGTGAAAATATATAGGAAAGGAGTGCTTTTTATCAAAGTAATTGTGTCAGACATAGTACCAAAAACTATTGCATTAGGGAATATCAAAAACCAAATAAAGAATGGCAAGTCATATTCCATCAGCCAAGTTATCTATCATCTTATGAGTGTAAGTTATTAGAGAGTAAAGGGATACCTTGTTCTCGTTCATTTTTAGTGTTGAAGACAGAAGACATTAAATTAATTCTAGAAAGTATGTTATAATCACATTAAATGATATAGGAAAAATTCAACAAGAAAATTCCTAAAACTGGGCAGCCAACACATCAATAGTGACCCAACAAGCAAGTATAGGCTTTGTGCATGCAGAATATAAAACTTTATAGACTTGCAGACCACACCCTAGAACCCTTCAATGAAGCAATGACAAATACACACTAGGTATCTTGATTTTTAATGCCTTGTCTTTGCCTTCAAGTGAATCAAAATCAAAATATATTCAAGCAAATCCCTAGCTCATTCAAGACATTGTTATTGTACTGACAAAAGGACAACTTAGCCAAAATAAAAGTGCAGGCCTAAAACTAAAGAAATATAGACTATGTGGTAAGCCCGAGCACACAGCCAAAACATGCACAACTTTACCCCCTCTAACCCAGAACAACAAAGATCCCATAAATCAAGGACAATGTACTACAACAGAACCCAGTGGCTCCCCATGGTCACAACTCATTCCTGAATATGTGTTTGACCTAACCCTTTTACAGTCATCACAAAAATGAAGATACCACATACAACAAATGTTGGTATAGTCTATTAGAACTTACTTTTTTAGAATCACTACATTAGGGGGCAGTGATGATCGATTCAATGACAAGTCCTTCGGTCTTAGTATTTCGATGGCATTAACAAAATTAGATTCATCACTGATTTCAAATAAGGTATAAATTTGGTGGACTCATAATAGCCAATAGTACTTACTAGACATTATCAATGGTAACTATATAAAATCCTTCAATCATCAAACTCAAACTTTCAATTATTGAAAATACTAATTACAATAGTAATAGAAACTAGTATGTTGTGTTTTAAATCAAACCAATATACTATTTTTATTAGAACACCAACTTTAGATTCTAATAATTCATTACCATTTATGTAATTTTGTATGTTCGATTAATCCAATATATTATTTTAATGTTGGGACACCGTTTTAACTTTCTAGACATTTCTTGTAGACACATCTCTTTTAAAAAGCACACTTCATGTATGAAATTTTCCAAGAACAAAATTTCAATTTTCAGGAAGGATCACATTTACTCATTTTCCAAGTTCATTCATACTAGAGGCATAACTTCTATATCATCTAGTGCTATACGAGCTATTATTCATATTCTCTAACTTTGTAA
The DNA here is from genome assembly GCF_000493195.1 of Citrus x clementina. Classification (NCBI taxonomy): domain Eukaryota; kingdom Viridiplantae; phylum Streptophyta; class Magnoliopsida; order Sapindales; family Rutaceae; genus Citrus; species Citrus x clementina. The sequence continues at coordinate 19,840,120 of NW_006261964.1, forward strand.
TTAAAACTTTTCATACTATAATCTTCTACATCAATATTTGTTGTGCAAATTTTAATATACTTGCAAATAAACGAGACTGTTGAAGTGTAAACTAAGAATAACAAGGTTGAACCCACAGTACTATCACCTTTTAGGAAAGTTGAGTCTAATCTAACATAGTTAAAACTCTATCCTATTAAGAAAAGAAAATGTTTTATTTCAAAAAATTGAAACTAAAGATGCAATTAAAATAAAAAAAAATCAATTAATACAAGAATTCAAGAGATTGAGGCTGCCGATGTTTCAAAATTCACCACTGTTTAACCTAATAATTATCTAATTATCAATCAATTCCCAATTTTGGAGTGACCTTGAAATCAATCTATGTCTACTTATGAATATAACAATTAAGCTCAATTAAAACTAATCTTATGTAGGTTCATTTTATACTTAATAGTATGATATCTAAGCATCCTACATAAACAATAATGAATAACAAAGAGTCAAAGTTTTTCTAAGCATTCTGCATAAACAATTTAATGAAAGACACAGAATCCAAGATAATTGTATATAAACTTTGTTGATCCAAGATTTGTTCAATCAAATATTAATTCTAACAATCAATCATACATGATAGATTTGGTGAAAAAATGTAATTATATTCAACCAACCATCTGAAACAAGAATCATAAACTTTAAAGCACACAAATAAATAATTAATTTGATTTATTGAATAAGACTTCATCCTTAACTTTAGTATGGAAGACTTGGTTATACATAATTGAATTGAAAATAAAAGAATAGATAAAAGTAGTCGTGAAAAATAAATCCAAGCGCCTAGCTCTTCTCAAATTATCGCTGCCACTCTAATTGCTTCTTGGCAACTTCCCTTGTCTTTTTTCGTCTCTATCTTCTTCCCCATGCAAAAACCAAAGTTTCGCTTTTATAACAATCACTATAAAAGCCATCGACCTTGCCCTTCCAATTCCTAAAGCCAAAACGCTTTTATTTATCTTCTTCTCACGTGCGTCCTGATTTAGAAAGGAAATTGATAATGGCGCATTAATTTCAAATAGAGAGTAAGGCACTTCAATCAGCCATCAACATTGCAACCAAAAACAATAAATTTTAACATGACATTACAACCTATAAGAAAGACTTATGGTTATTCCCCTAGAAATTTGACATCTTTTTCTCCATTTGTTAACAACTCTGAGTTATGTATGAAGACATTGGAAATTTAATTAGTAAACAATTTATATCAATAAATTTTTAGTTGTATATCGATAGATTTGTCGCAATCACCTGATAAATAATTAATAAACAATTCAATTAATAGTAGTTATGTATTATTAGCTATATATCCATAGATTTGTCGCAATCACTTAATAATTAGTAAACAATTCAATTACTTTTTACGACAATTACCCTTCCGCTTCAAATGACTACACTTTTCATTGTAGTTCTTTTTTTTGCATCTTTTTGCATATGTTTTTTTCATGCTCATTCTTGGAATGAGAACTGCGGGCACTTGCAATACGTTTCCCTTCACCCTATTACTTGTAGACATCACTAACTTAATCGCCAATTTCTTCTTAGCCTCATTCAATTTATACTAAAAAACAAATAACAAATTGATATATAATATGAGCAACATATGGCCATTTTACCATAAGAATATAACAAAATCTATAATCATAACCTACATCTTATGTAACTTTAAAATCCGAACAGCCTTTTTAGAATTTTCTATATTACGCCATGCATACCATCAGTGGTGGATGCAACATGTGACCAATGGGGATGTAGCCCCTGTTGGCCAAAAGATATTCTAAGAATAAAGAAAAAAATATTTTGGGTTTCTAATTAGCCCCCATTAAATTTGTTAGAATAGTCTCGATAAATTTATAAACCCATAAAATTTAAACTTTAAAAATTATAAAAGCCTATTCTTTAATTAAAAATAATGATAAATATCACCCAAAACATTTTTTATTCCAAAAAATATGATTACTTCTTTTAGTTTCCATAGTAATAGTAGAGCTAATGTTTTTAATAATGAAATTTGTGAAGAATTATCTTTGAAACCGGATGTATGAATAATAGTTTAGTTGTTTATGTACGAAATGTTACATTTAATAAACCCTCAATTGATTATTCAATTAACTTAAATCACTCATAAACGGAGAGAACCAATTACTCTAATTTAAAGAACTGTCACTAAACGATAACAAGAATCAAAGAAACAACACTAAAAAATAATGTGGTTTGGTACCTATGTACCTATATTCATGGCTAAAAGCACCCTATTGGGCTAGAAGCTTTATTGATCATTACGATTACAATTGGTTCTTGAGATTACAAAGAATAAATCTCTCATATGGAGAATTATTTATCTCTCGCTCAAAACTAACCAAAAATATCATCTAAGGTGCTGCACCAACAAACTTGCTTCCTTTTATACTTAACTCCAAAAGCTACCAAGGATGTTCCAACAACTTAACAACCAAAGACCGCACGCATGCCACCTCAACTAGCCACCTCATCAACTATTTAACAGAATATACTAACTTTGGCTTCACAAATCTCCATCTTAGTTCTATTCTATTAAAGCTTTACCCAAAACCAGTATCAACAATAGATACACTACTACAAAATTGGTCTTTAATGACAGTTTTAAAAGACATAAGATGACGGTTTTAAAACCGTCATCTTAGGCAACGACATTAAAGGGGATATACTTTTTATGACGGTTCAAAAACCGTCATTAAATGACCAGTTATAATGACGGTTATTTTAAAAAACCGTCATTATATGTCATGGATACATAATATTTAATAATGGTTTTTTCCTAAAAACCGTCATTAAATGTGTATTTACAATGACGGTTATTTTACTAAACAGTCATTATTTGTTATTTATACTAGAGATTTAATGACCGTTTTTAGGAAAAAACCGTAATTAAATGTTCATTTTTAATGATGGTTTTTTCCTAAAAACCGTCATTAAATGTATATTTTTTAAATTTTTTATGATGATTTTTTTTAAATACTCGTCATTAAATTAATATTTTTAATGACGGTTTTATATAAAACAGTCATCTTATATCATGTTTTGCTACTTTTTATGACTGTTTATCAATTTATAATGACGGCTTTTATAGAACCGTCATATTTGATGTTATCTAAAAAAAAAAAATTATTACAAGCATGCTTTAATCGTAATTTTCTATTTAACAAATATATTTTTACAATTACGTTTTTACAAACTATATCATATACAAAATATTGCTTTACAAAAATCTTAGATGTATAATCCTTCATACATCCTCAACAAAATGTTATACATTGAAATTCTTACAAATACTCTTCCAATATAACAAAATCAACTACTAACTAAGAAAATTCTCATACTCTTTTGTAGAGAACTTTGACAATCCTTCATCTTCAACAAAATACTAGCTCTTCCACATGTAATCTAGCTACCACATCTAAATTCTCATCAAGTCTTCATATGTAATATTTTCAAAAAAATTATGCAGCTGCTAGTGACCTATGACATTATTTACAAAGAAAGAAAAAATAAATATATCAAGCTCATTTATTACAAGTTATAGTTTAATCATGATAAATTGTAGTATCTAGTACTATTAGAGACTGACCTTGAATTATCAATCAATTAATTTTCATATGTAGCAGCAAGTTGCTATGTATACCTAGCCCACTCGCATCTCACCTCGTCAATCTCCCTTTGAGTGTAGCTTTGTATCTTAACAAACTATAAAGTGAAAAATATATAAATTATTTTGTGGGGAAAATAAATAAATATTTGATAACAAATTGTCAATACCTTTTCTGGAATAGAGACATTAGTATTAGCCACAATATCCCACATATATTTCATCACATAATATCCACAATGCTCAACATATTTGGGTTGACGAGGACACTACAAAAGAGAAAGTAATAGATTTAAGTTACACAATGAACAAATTCATGCAATAATAAATTATAAATCTCATATACAAAATATTATGAATTTGAATTTAAGACTAATGTTCCTTACTTTCATTGGTTTCCATATGCAATGCTTCCGATTAATTTTTCCATGTGCCGTGCTAAACATTCTCAATGAACTTAATTTCAAAAATTGCAAAGCATATATTAGAAAATAATATAAAGAAAATACAAGCTAAAAAATACAATTTTTTAACATACCTATTAATAAGCTCTTTCAAGTTTTGACGCGGATCATGACCAATTGAATCAAAAAAATAACATTGGCCTTCATATGAATCAATAACAGTCAACATCCAATGTGCTCTGCGTGCAAAATACTTATCATTGTAAAATTCCAAATATCATAACAATCTTATTCACTTTGAATGTATAACTTACGATTCATTATATGGAAAAATGATAAGTTGCGTTGGATCGATCAATTCCATTATATCTCCAAGCTTTTTGGCCTTTTCTTCACTGTCATGGGCACTCCCATTTGCAAAAAATTCAAGATCAACAAACTTGAACCTTTTTTCCAAATTGCATCTCTTTATATTCTCAAATAGCAGCCCGTGCAAGACATAATATAGAAATAATATACACTCTTACATCTATACATAGCAATATTAGAAATTTGGAATAACACATCACCTCATATACAATTTTATGACACTAACTGATATTTGTTCCATTCTACAAAATTGTAGAATATCATCCCTACCAAGAAACATCATTTCAGTTGTAGAAGCAAACATATTTGGATCACATTCTTAGCAAATGAAAAAAGACTTTTCACAATTGGAGGCATACTCGAACTTGCTACGTCTTGAGAAGCAAACTTTGATACCTAATATTAAAAAAAAATCAATTAAACACAAAATAATAATCTACTTATTTGAATATATGGCATAATGAAATAATTTACCTCGTTGTTACTTGTAATAACAAATTTTTTAGGCCAAGCCACGATAGATCCAATAGCATGGCTTACAAGTATAAGCTCATCACGAACTGGTCGAGGTAAGATAGCACATTTTTGGATTGCAACATCAATAGACACACGTACATTAGTAGATGCAAGTGGTATGCCATGCACGGTTGCATTTGGTTCATTATCCATAAACACCGTTCCTTGAGCCACTATGTTAAGGTCATCGCCTAATGCCAACTTACAAAAAGTCCCCTGTAATAAAAGGTAATAAACCAACAAATAAATTATTGAATAATTTAATCTTTCATAAAACAGCTGCAAAAAATAGACAACACTGTAGTAAAATAAAGTTATGTTAATATAACTATTGTTACTTATACGTTGTCACAAAAAAGTAAGGACTTTGCTTTTGTTTTGCACGCAAAATAACATAACGTTTAGTACAAAACAACAGCCAAAATAGCAATAGAATGGTGTTGTTTTTTACTGATATTTTGCAAAAAGCAACATAACTCAAAGTATAAAACAACAACAAAAATAACAGTAAAATAAAGGTATATTTTTTGTTGTTTTGAAAAAAACAGCAGCATGATTTTACTACAAGAAAGCAGTAAAATAAAGTTGTTTTTGTTGTTGTTTTACAGCAAAACGACATGATTTTTACTACAAAATGGTAGTAAGAACAACAATAAAATAAACAACTATTTTTGCTACTCCAGACCAACACTAAGAGCAGTAGTAATATAAAGCTATTTTTTCTGCTGTTTTACAAAAAGTAGCTTGATTTTCACTACGAAATAACAACAAAAATAGCAGTAACATAAAGATATCTTCCACTGATGTTTCGCAGAAAAACAACATTATTTTTCTCTTGACAAAACAGCTGCAGAAATGACAATAAAATAAACTATTTTTACTATTGTATCTCCTGTAAAGTTTACTGTAAAAATAGTAAAAAATAATAAATAGTAAAATGTACCTTTGATAACCTTGCAATTGGTGTCGATTGGTCCTTTGCGACAGGCCTACTATGATCTTGCCTTTCGCCTAGATCTGAACAACTATCTCGGTCAAATTGTAGTTGATTTGGTGGAAATTGAGAATCATTGAATTCCTTCATGAATTCCTTTCTAAATTCTATCATTCTCTGCGTGACAATCTTATCCACTTTCTCTTCGACAATATTCTCTATATCAATTGCTATAGATTTACGTTTCGCCCTTCCAAAATATGATGTTATCATCACTCCATCACCAGTAGCTTGTACTCGACCTGGATGTTCTGGTTTCTCCAAAGCCATAGTGAGAATATCCTCACCCGGTTGAAATGATATTTCTCCATCAGCAACTTATTTCTTTAAATCAGTCTACAAAGACAAAAAATTCAGGAACTTATAATATATTTACCATAATCTTATGAGTTAAATACTATGTAAAAAATATAAACTTACTATTTTCTCAGCCTTTTCTTTAACATCCTCACTTCTAAATTCACCATTCTTTGTTTTTCGAGCTTCAACCCTTAAGTCTTCTCGTGGTACGGGGCTATAAACACCAGTTGCTCGTTGCTACAATAAATTATGTTATTAGTTAGTTCACCTAATGCAACAAAGTTGGAATAAGAAATAAGGAAAGTAAGAATATTTAAAAAGTAAATTACAATTCGTTCTTCTAAGCCAACATATCCTCCTCTAGAAAGACCATGATTTAGAGTGACTTTGTTGTGCCGTTCTATCTGAGATTCACTAAGATTCTGCATTATAAAGTGAACTAAAAAACATTATACATTAAGAACAAAAGTTATGATACAATAAAGTAGTTATATGAAAATATGACACATAATAGTATTTCATAACCTTAAACTCTACTGATTTCCTGAACTCAACAAATTGGTTCCAATCTTCTTGAGGAATTGAACCCCATTCTTGGCCGGTTGGGGGATGTCTCAAGAGTTTAGCTTCATCTATATGCTCTTTTACATATGTTGTGAGCTTATACTTAAGTGTCTTCCAAGTCTTGTTAAATTTAAGCATAATGAATCTTTTTATCTTCACCAACATCAAATTTTGCCTTCATGAAAATGATCATAATTAATAAATTAGAAATTTCATTATTAAATTAGTAATTTTTGAATTATTTATGAAAAAAATTATAAATGTTAGCATACGTACCGTAACACATGCCCATAACTTGTTTTTAACTTCTATTGGTACTTTTTTCCAAGTTGTATACATAATCGGAACCAAAGATCGAGACCAAACCCCAACCATACTACTCAATTTTGGTCGCATCTTACCTATTGGTTGTCCTTTGTAGTTAAAGTTAACTTGAAACTTCTTCCCATTGCTTGTACCCTTTACAATTTTAGGCATTATGGTTGGACCTCTTTTCTTCCTCTCATTCGTTCCTAAAGTATGCGCATCATCATCTTGAGGAATATTTGAAGAATCCATTTAAGCCTGTAACTTAAACATGATTAGTAAACCATAGAAGAAATAATCAAGAAAATGATTTCACAAAAAAATAATATGAACAAAATATCATAAAGTTTTCTTTATAACTAAGTGCTCACAATCATTTTTAAAATAGGCTAAATTAGGCTCTTCTTTTCTATCAAATGAGAGGCAATCTGCTACTCAAAGCTTGTTGGTTCATAAAATGGTCATATAAGCCATCTTCATTGACATCATCCTTTGCAACATTTATAGAAGGCTCTAAAACAATTGATCATCTAGGATCAAGTTGGTCTTCAACATAGAACACATGTTTTGCTTGCGATGCTAGAATGAATGGATCATTTTTATGCCCTATTCTTTGAAGATCAACTAGAGTAAACCCAAACTTATCTACTTTGATACCATTGCTACTTTTAACCCAATCACATCGAAACACTGGAATTCTAAATTGATGGTAGTCCAGCTCCCATATCTCTTGAATAATGCAATAGAAAGTCATATTCGAATAGACTGGATTATTATCTTTAGCACTTGAGATTTGTAAAGCCTTGGCCATTAAAGTGACCCTACTATTTTGAACAACTCGTGCATCATCCAATTCCTTTGTGTAAAATCAGCAATCATTTATGACATATCCAGAATACTTTATTACTTCTAAACGAGGCCCTTGTGCTATCCACCTCAGTGATTCGGAAATGCCGTGACTTGAACTATTCAATTGTTGTTCAACCTTAGTGCAATAAAAGAACATATACCGTCAAAATTAACCAAACAAAGAAAAAACAAACATAATGGAAATCTTAATTCATTAATCAACAAGTAATTACCTTAAGGCGCAACCAGCCAATAAACGTTTTACTATGCTCATCGTGCAACCATTTTTCTCTTTTAGACTTTATGGGGTGTAACTCCTTCAAATATTCAAAGTGCTCACTAATACAATAGTTTAGACATATTACTTCATTTTAGAAAAATAAAATAAAATAAATGATAGTAATTGAAAACATAATACAAAACACTTACTCGATATAAGGTTGAACATCATTTGTGTTTGCTAGAACATAAAGATGTGCTTGCTGCCATTGGTGAAAAGGCACAGTCTCAAGTTTACCTCCCAAAAGAGGATAGCCCATATCTGAATAGTCATATGTAGTATTTTTTCTGGATGGAAGTCCGACTGCATCTACACCAGATAAATACTCTGAGCAAAACTCAACAGCTTCTTCAGCAATGTATGCTTCAGCTATACAACCCTCTGGTCTATTACGGTTCCTGACATACCTCTTTAACTTTTTCATGTCTCTTTCGAATGGGTACATCCATCGTAAATAAACCGGCCCACAAAGTTTAACTTCTCGAACAAGATGTACCATCAAATGAACCATGCATCACAAAAGGCTAGAAGAAAATGCATCTCAAGCGAGCATACCGTTTCAACCACATCAGCTTGTAGTTGATCAAGTGCAGCCACATTTACAACCTTACTGCACAATGAATTGAAAAAAAAACACACTCTCATTATAACTTTTTTAACGTGGTCTGGTAGCAATGCCTTTATAGCCACGAGCAATAATTGTTGCATCAGAACATGACAGTCATGAGACTTTATACCGTACAACTTCAGATCTTGCATTGACACACGATTTCTTATATTTGAAGAGTAACCATCAGGGGCCTTTATCTCAGATAATGTTTTACAAAATCTATTTTTCTCTTCCTTACTTAATGTGAAAGATGCTGCAGGTAACTTAGTTCTCCCATTTTCAGCTATAGGCTCCAATTCAGTCCGCATATTCAATGGTTTAAGATCCATACAAGCTGCAAGTCAATCTTTTGTTTTTCCTTTTATGCCAAGCAATGTACCGACAATACTCTCACATACATTCTTCTCAATATGCATAACATCAAGCACATGTCAAACATAAAGATACTTCAAGGTCAAAGAATATAGACTTTTTCTTCCAATAACTTTGTGAAACCGAACATTTTCCATTTTGTTTTCCCCATGTAACGTTCAACCTATCCACTTTTGATAGAACTTCCTCTCCATTTAATGGTTCGGGTACTATTTTATATTCGGGAAGACCATTAAATTCTTTTACCATATCACGATACATGTGTGATCGTGATAAAAATCTTCTATGCCTCATGAAAGAAATCTTTTTACTATGCTGTAACCGAATAGAACGTGTTTTTTCTCCACATATTAGACAAGCTTTATAGCCCTTTACAATACAACCAGCTAAGTTTCCATAAGCCAGAAAATCACTAATTGTCCATAAAAGAATAGCTTTTAAGTTGAAAGATTGTTGTCGGTATGCATCATAAACATCAACTCCCACCTCCCATAACAATCTCAGATCATCGATCAATGGTGCTAAGTACACATCAATATCATTGCCGGGTTGCTTAGGACCCGATATCAACAAGGTTAACATCATAAACTTTCTTTTCATGCATAGCCACGGTGGAAGATTATAAGTCACTAGTAGAACTGGCCAACAACTATACCTACTACTTAAGGAACTATGTGGATTAATCCCATCTACAGAAAGAGCAAGTCTCAGGTTTCTTGGTTCAGATGCAAAAGTAGGCCATGTGTAGTCTATGAGCTTCCATGATGGAGTATCGGCTGGATGACGTAGATAACCATCAATTTCTCTTTGTTCTGCATGCCACGTTAAATTTTTAGATGTTTCCTTGATGCTGAACATTCTTGTAAACCTAGGAATTAGTGGAAAATACCATAAAACTTTTGCAGGCACACCCGATTTTAGCTTTTCTGAGTTCTTTATTACCTTCCACCTAGACAATCCACAAGTAGGGCAAGAAGTCAAATCTTTATAATCCTTCCAATACAGTATACAGTCGTTTGGGCAGGCATGAATCTTCTCATATTCCATTCCCAATGCATTCAATGTTTTTTTTGCCTCATACATAGATGTCGGGATTTCATTTTGGTCTGGAAGCATCTCTCCTAGTAATTTAAGTAGCTCGGAGAAACGTTTATCTGACCATCTGCTCTTCAGTTGTATAGTTTTACTAAAGCTGATAACTTTTTAAAGTTGCTGCAGCCTGGATATAGTGGTTTTTCAGCATCCTCAAGCAATTTTTGGAATGCGTTAGGATTACTTTCAAAATTATCATGTGCCCCTTGAAGCAGCTCAATAGTATTATCAACATGATCATAATCAACTTCTCTTATAAGCTTTGCATTTCTACTAGTAGAAGGCCCTTTAACAAGTTCTTCCCCATGTAGAAACCAATTTGTATAACTTTGATCGATTCGAAAGATAATCAAGTGAGTTTCTATCTCTGAAAGATTCTGGTATTTCATATTCCCACACTTCAAGCAAGGGCAACGCATATGATCTGGACTTGTTGTGTGACGAACGGCAAAATTCAAAAAGCTTTTAACACCGACTCTATATTCTTCGGATCTTCTATCCAATGAAATCCAAGACTTATCCATTGTAAACTCAACAACAATAAATTGAAGCCTGAAGTTTAATTACTACCTCGTAACCAAGTGTGCTTTGATGTTCCAGTGTGAAAACTGAACCTATTTATTTCCAAAAAATAAAAGGGAATTAATTTGGACATAAGAGTAAACAAGAAAATAAGTAAACAAAAGAAAAAAGAAAAGGTAGCACTGTAATTATTTTGGTGCTGTATAGCTACTGTAATTGTGTTAAAATAGCACCTGCAACTTTCAGGTGCTGTTTTTAATTAACATCAAACACATCATGACAGCACCTACAAATTTATTTAAGTGTTGTCCAACTAATAAAAACACAACTTGAAAGTTTTAGGTGCTTATTTTAACAGCAAACAACAGTAGGACAACACCTAAAAATTTTTTTAAGTGTTGTTTAGCTGCTAAAATTATGTTCAAACAACAACATGACAGCACCTGAAAGTATTTTTCTAATCAAACAGCAACATGACATCACCCCAAGGAAATTTTGGGTGGTGTGTAGCTGATAAAAATAGAACCTGATAGTTTTAGGACGTGTTTTTAACAAAAAACAGAAAAGGACAACACCCTGAATATTTTTGGGGTGCTGGCTAGCTACTAAAATTGTGGTAAAAACAACACCTGCAACTTTCGGGTGCTATTTTTAACATCAAACAGCAGCATGACAGCATCCTAAAGTAGTTTAGGTGCTGTCTAACTGATAAACCCAGTAACTGAAAGTTCCATTGCAGTTTTTACAACAAACAACAGCTTGAATGCACCTAAAAAACTTTTCAAGTGCTGTTTTTAGCCTTAAACAACAGCATGACATCACCCAAAAAAATTGTGAGTGTTGTCTAACTGATAAAAACAGCAACTAAAATTTTTAGGTGCTGTTTTTGACAGCAAACAGCAAATTATAACACCTAGAATATTTTATAAGTGCTACGTAGCTGTTAAAATTGCGTTAAAAACAGCTGGACAGCAGCATGACAGCACCTAAAAATTTTTTTGGTGCTATCCAGCTGATAAAAACAGCATTTAGAACTTCCAGGTGCTGTTTTTAACAGCTGGATACCAGCAAGACAGCACCCAGAAAAATATTTAGGTGCTTTCCAGCTGATAAAAACAGCATTTGGAACTTTCAGGTGCTATTTTTAACAGCAAATACCAGCAAGACAGCACCCAAAAAAAATATTTAGGTGCTGTCCAGCTGATAAAAACAGGATTTGGAACTTTCAGGTGCTGTTTTTAACAGCAAATACCAGCAAGACATCACCTAAAAAAATATTTAGGTGTTGTCCAGCTGATAAAAACAGCATTTGGAACTTTCAGGTGCTGTTTTTAACAGTAAATACCAGCAAGACAGCACCCAAAAAAATATTTAGGTGCTGTCCAGCTGATAAAAACAGCATTTGGAACTTCCAGGTGCTATTTTTAACAGCAAATACCAGCAAGACAGCACCCAAAAAAATTTTTAGGTGCACTCATGCTGCTATAATTGTGTTAAAATAGCACCTGAAACTTTTCAATACTGTTTTTTACAACAAATAGCAGCATGACACACTGAGAAAATTTTATGGATGCTGTCCAGTTGCTAAAATCAGTGCTTGGAAGTTCCATGTGCTGTTTTCAACAGCATAGAGCAGCATGACAGCAGCAGAATAATTTTACAATTGTTGTCTTCTTTATAAATCAGTGGTAATCACAGCTTCTAAAAACTTCAGTATAAGAAAAGAACAATTAAATCCTCTCAATTGAGTTTGGGAGGAAGGAATGCTTTTATTACATCAAAACAAAATTAAAAAACAACAAAAAAGAAAAAAGTTATGGCCCTTTTAAGGTTTTCCACCTATTATTGTCAGTCATAGAACTAAATACTTAACGAAACAGAGTTTTCTGAATTAAACATGAATTTCATGAAATCCACACCATAGAATTACATGGCAACGAAAAAGTGTTAAAACAAACTATAAGAACTGAAACAAACCTTGCAGATGATTGAACTCAATACTGATATTAAGCACACCAAAAATCTCTGAGAGAAGTAGCCATGTTTAGAGTCCTCCAATGCTAGGTTACAAAACCATAAAACCTGCCCAATCAAATTAATGAGATTTATAAGTAATAAAATGAAAATACAGAGAGAGATAGAGAGCAAGAATGATTTGGCTCATAAATAAGAAATTTCAAATTCCTTCCAGTAATCTGACCTAAGCAGTGAACTGAGGATGCATTGGAGCATTAAAAATGGGATTCAACTTGGTGGCTGCTGAGATGGCACAATAATCCCAAGGTTGCGATGGTTAGGAACTCGGCAACAATCAATCTTGGCTATTCTAGAGAGAAATGAGCGAGTGAAGGAATTTGGGTATTTGGGAGAGATATTTTGAAGTAATGAAATAAAATGCCAAGTCTAGAAATCGGCTTTGCTTTTTTTTATTTGTATTATTCATGACCGTTTATAAAATAAATGGTCATGAATGAAGATTAATAATTTCCTCTTTAACCACGGTTCCTAAAATAACCGACATTAATACTAAGGTTATATTTTAGTGGATATATAATGACAGTTAAGTTTAAAAACCGTCATTGTAAGTATGTATTTTTAATGACGGTTTTTAGAACAAACCGTCATTAAAAATAATATTAACATTTAATGACGGTTTTCAAATAAAACCGTCATTGTAACTATAAAATATTTTTAATGACGGTTTTTAAAATGAACCGTCATTAAAAATAACATTATATTTTAATTTTACATTTAATGACGGTTTTCGAATAAAACCGTCATTCTAAGTATAAAATATTTTTAATGACGGTTTTTATCACGAACTGTCATTAAAAATTTTAATTTTACATTTAATGACAGTTTTGGAATAAAACCGTCATTGTCAGTACTAATATTTTTAATGACGGTTTTTATAACAAACCGTCATTAAAAATTTTAATTTTACATTTAATGACGGTTTTCGAATAAAACCGTCATTGTCAGTACTAATATTTTTAATGACGGTTTTTATAACGAACCGTCATTAAAATTAATATTATATTTTAATTTTATATTTAATGACGGTTTTTTTAAAAAATCGTCATTATAAGTATTAAATATTATGACGGTTCACATAATAACGGTCATAAAAAAGTTTTAATGATGGTTATTTTTAAGAACCGTCATAACCTATGGGTCATTATTTTGAATTTTTGTAGTAGTGATAGCTTGATTTACAAGCTAACACTCGAATAAATCCTTGAACTTAACTGCTGGTAAAGGCTTTGTAAGCATATCTACAGGGTTTACTTCAGGTAGAATTTTTACAACACTCACCACACCTATACTAGTTTCATCTCTAATAAAGTGCATCCTAACATTAATATGTTTTGTTCTTTCATGATATTTGGTATTCTTACTCAGTTGTGTAGCCCTTGAGCTAGTGCTATCCAAAACCCAATTCAAATACTATGACTTTTCACCATAGTGCTTTCTCTACAGGCTCTGTAAATGTAAGATACTCTGCTTCAGTTTTAGAAAGAGCTACAACAAACTGTAATTATGCTTTGCAACTAATTGCACCACCACATACTATGAACATAAAACCAGTGAAAGACCTTCTTTTGTGTAAATCACTTGCATAGTCAGTATCTACATAACCAACAACTTCGCTTGTTCCCCCATCAACTCTTCCATATAGAATACCAAATTATATTGTTCCTCTAGGATACCTCAGCATCCAATTGACAACATTTCAATGCTCCTTGCCTAGATCTCCCATAAACCTACTAACAACTCTAACCCCATGTGATATATCAGGCCTTGAACAAATCATAGCATATATAATACTACCAACTGTATTTGCATATGGGATTTTCTTTATATACTTAATATCCGCATCATCTGTAGGTATTAGAGCTTTGACAACCAGAAATGTGCTGATAGAGGTATTGACATAGGCTTTGCATTAATCATTTTAAACCTCTTTAGAATCTTCTTGATATAATCAGCTTGAATATGAAACAAGGTCTTTTAATTCCTAATTCTTACAATCTGCATACTCCAAATCCTAGTTGCAGAGCCTATGTTCTTAATCTCAAACTTATAACTCAATTCATTCTTCAGCTTTTCTATTTCTTCTATTTGCTTATATGCAATAAGCATGTCATCAACATAAAGAAGTAGATATATCCCTCTTCTAGAGAGTAGAGTTTTGAAGTATACACAACTATCATAATGAATTCTAAAATATTTATGAGTGATCATAAATTCATCAAACCTCAAATGCCATTGCTTTAGGGATTACTTCAAGGCATATAAACTCTTGTTCAGTAAACAAACCATGTTCTCTGATCTTTTCTTTATAAAGCCATCTGGTTGAGCTATATAACACCCTTGGCGAATCCCACATCAGCAAAGCACATGAGAGATAGTGGGTTTATAAGGGGTGATCCATACTTTAATTGGGAAGACGCATTTTGAGGTGTTTGGGCGCCTTAGAAACAAAATCGTGCGGGCCTTCTTAAGGCCCAAAGCAGACAATATCTTGCCAGGGTTTGGTTTGGTCATGACATTATGGTATCATAGCAGCTCTGCGTGTCCTCTTGAGTGATGGTGGGCCAAACCTTCGTGAGGACGCTGAGTCCCCAAGGGGGGTGAGTGTAACACAGGCGAATCCTACATCGACAAAGCATGGGAGAGATACTGGGTTTATAAGTGGTTATTCACACCTTAATTGGCAAGACGCGTTTTGGGGTGTATGAGCGCCCCATAAACAAAACCGTGCGGGCCTTATTAAGGTCCAAAGCGGAAAATGTCTTGCCAGGTCTAAATTGGGTCATGACAACAATTGGTTCTTGAGATTACAAAGAACAAATCTCTCCTATGAAGAACTATCTATCTCTCACTCAAAACTAACCAAAATTATCATTTAAGGTGCTGCACCAACCAGTTTGCTTTCATTTATGCTTAGCTTTAGAAGCTACCAAGGGTGTTGGAACAACTTAACCACCGAAGACCCTGCACATGCCAACTCAATTAGCCACCTCATTAACTATTTAACAAAATATAACTAACTTTAAACAAAATTTTTAAAGTTTTAATTGCATAAAATTTCAACATATGAAAATACACTGAAAAAAATTGTAACTATCCTAACAAATATTTTATATATTCAAAATTTTAATTTTTAAATTTTATTATTATCTAATTTAGCGACCGATAAATTATTTTTATAAATTCGCCACTGCTTACCATAAAATACAATTCACTACATATTTTTCTTAAACAACAAATCAAGAATAGAAATAACCATGTTGTTCGAATCCCCTAAGTTGCCACGCTTCTCCATAAACCAAATGATAGATAGTCCAAAATCATCAATATTACATTTTTTCATAAAACCTCTACAATTGTTTATACAAAAACTCTAGAACCAAATATCCACTCTATATAACATTCTTATATCCTCCTTTAAAACGTGATCCAACGCTCTTAACTACATCATAACAAAAAGAAAAAGAAAAAAAAAAGTCCTACATCACTTCCATTTAACAAGCCAGGTCTATTTCAAATAACCAAAATTCAATGCCGTTGAACTACTATTACAACAATTAAAAAAAAAAAAACTGCAACGTTTGTTAACATAAGGTGGACTAACATTTTAATCATCGATTTTTAACTTATTCTCTACGTAAGCCTAGTCTGGTCAAACAAACCAAAGCAATTCGAGAAACTTTCTGCCAATCTATGACTTCACCAATTACCAAACAAATTTACCATTGCATTTGTTTCATGAATAATCATATTTCCTATTGCCTCTCTTCAGCAAGGATCCTATATCTCAGTTCATTTTTTTATAAATATCCACCATAACCACATAATAGCGCAATGCCCTTTTTTTTATAGGAATAAATATATGAATTTTGGAAATCCACTTGTTATAAACAATGAAGCCTTTATAATCCATATATAAATATAAATACATTCCTTGTGACACTGTCTCAATTCTTGTGTGTAGCATTCCCTCAATAACGTACCCTTGCCTAGCCAAGCTATATCACTTCCTTAAAGTAACACCTCTTACTGCATACACAAAATGCTAAGCTTGTATTCGAAAATTCCAAAATACACCATTACAATAATATTTAATCATTTATAGTTAATCAATTAATATACAACAAAATAAGATGCCAGAAACCAAGAACGAGGACCATCTTGCACATTTTCCTCTTCATTATTTGTCAGTGTCTCTACCATAACTGATATAATTTACATAGATAAACAATTTCCTTTATATTACAGCAGTTTCAACATTAGCAAACACCAACTGCCTCTCCCTCTCCTTTCCATGAATATAGCTTTTTGGGCATTGTGTTGTGCTTAAGACTTAGTTTTAAATTTTAGTGCAAACGTGCTAATTTATTAAAGTACAAATTTCTAGAGAACAAGGTAGAACCAACACGTATTGCTTATAAAAATAAGAAAAACAAAATTAAATCTATATCAATATAATTCTAATCTAATTAACCACGATTGTTTAAGGATGAAAATTATATTGAACTTAACATAAAGGTAAATGGAAGTGAGGTGAAAATTCAAAAGTGATAAAAGACTAAGGCTTTAGAATCGATCACTTTTAACTTCATAAATCCTAATTAAATATCTATTAAATCTCCTGAATTAGAGTAACAATCTTTAAATTAATTCTCTATTTACTCAAATCATGTGAAATTTCTAAAGTAAAATCTCTTTGCTTCAAAAGTATTAATAGTAAGCATTTTACATATCCATCTTGAAAAAAATAAATCAAAAAGTTAATAATTAAAAATTGGTTGAATGTTGTAATAATAGTTCAACAGCATTGGTTGAACTGAGTTTGGAATTGAGGTGGAAAGAGTTATGAATTGGTTGGAAAATAGCTTGCAATTTGCTATACCCTTGAAATGGGAACTTCAAAGAAATGGGCTTGAATAAGTTGGGCTGTCATGGGTTAGATGTGTGCTGATTCATTGACATCATTGATGATGTCATGCTCAGATGGCAGATTGGTGGCCTGAGGTGGGATCTGGCTGGTGACATAGCACTAAATTGGCTACTGACTTAAACAGATGATGTGGCTCTCCATATTAGGACCCGCAGCAACGTGGCAATACATCTGTCACTGAGGTGGGACCTTGTAAAAATGTTGGAATAAAATTTAGCAGTAATCCATGTTGGAATAAATTATTTTATGTCTTTTCACCAACCATTCCCTACTCTTATCCTAATTTATATTCAAATTACCCTTCCATATATTTTATCTTATATTACAAAAAAGTTGTACTAATTGCACTTAATTGCTAAACAAAATTGATTAACAAATACAAGTTAAGGATTATAAATTAAATATCTCAATATTTTAATTAACTCAATAATAGCACCACTTACAATAGATGCCGTGATGCGTTCAGCTAATACACCATTTACAATGCACTATTCTTGTTTCAAATTAATATTCTTGAACTTTGATGCGATGTTAGGCTGTAAAACATGCTGTGATCGTTTTCTATACTTTTCTTTTACTAAATATTTCCTTACCAACTTTACTCTATTTATTTCCTTTGTCGTGCTTTTCATTTCTTTTCTTGAATGATACGTTCCTTATTTAGACTTAGTTCCTCTTTCCGAACTTGTCCTTTGAGGGTTCGCCATGGAAGGCTCAGCCATGGACAACTTTATGTCTGGTTGTTGGATTTGCTTGGTAAGGATCTTCGGTAGCAGATCATCCTAAGCAATGTGCTATGGCTGACAAAGGAAAAGATAAGATTCAGGATCAAGTAAAGGCAGCTACAGCCATGACTAAGACCAATGTTAGGGGTTTCGCTTCCTTGGTTTCTGCCAAGATGATCTTGGTCTTGAACCTAAAAATTTGTTTATCCCACCCATGAGAGGTGAAACTTCTTGCCATAAGGTTGAGTTAAATACATTTTGAAATACTGTCTAACCAACCCAAGAGCGGGGGTGAATTAGGTTTCTAAAAATTATACAATGCTTGAACAAAACTTAATGCAAATCTTAAACGAATTTAAAACAATAATAAATAAATCAACCAAAATGTAAAAAGATAAGGGAAGAGAGATTCAAACACAGATATTTTTATATGGTTCGGCAAATCTTGCTTACATCCACGCCTCCAAACTCACCGGGTTTGAGGATTCCACTAGTTATCTTCCAAGACTTCAAGAACACTTACAATTGAGTTCACTAGTGTCAATCAACCTTTACATCAAGAGATTATCCCCAATCTCTTTACCCAAGTCTATCACAACACTTACAATCACTTAAAACAAAGATTACAAGAGTGTTTTTCTCTCACACAAAATATATGATTACAAGTTTATGCTTAATGTGTGAATAAATTAAACAAGAACGAATTTAAAGCTCAATGAATGTTGTATTCTTGATTACAAGCTCAATGATAACACTGTGATCAACCCTTATTTGAATTTGATTAAGCTTATTTATAGTTGGAGCTTAAAAATAGCTGTTTTTGATTTTCTGCCCAAAATCGAATCGTCGTTAATAGTTATCGGTTAACCATTTTGACTGGTCCAAGTGACTGTTGAGATGAAATTTAAATAAACGGTTGACCGTTTGCAACTATTGGTTCGCTGTTAATTTCTAGAGACCTGCAAAACAAATTTCGGCTATCCGTTCTTGCTAAACGGTTCAAGGTTAACATGGAATGACATTCTGAAAATTATCAGTTAGCAGTTTGAAGTTAACAGTTCAGCGGTTGTTTCCAGTAACCTACAGAACAAAATAAGCTTATCCATTTTTGTTAAACGGTTCAAGGTTAGCACAAAATTCCTTTCTGGACAATATCAGTTAACCGTTTGATATAAACGGTTTGCCGTTTAATTTCGATAACTTGCAAAACACTCTAGCCTTATCTGTTTTCGCTAATATGTTCAAGTTTAAGGATTTATCCCTCTCTATAAATTATCGGTTAACCGTTTCAAAGTTAACGGTTCACGTTTACTTCCAGAATCACAATTTTAATAAAATTTCGCAGGGAATGATTTTCCGATTAAAGTTAAACAATTATCCATATTTCATGAACATATTTAAAAATATTATACAGCTTTTAAGAAATTGTTTATCAATGAAAACGCCAACATTTTAATAAAAAATATTTAAAGTTTGTTATCATCAAAATCAATACTATAGACATATACATGTTAACAATCTCCCCATTTTTTATGATGATAAACTTCCCAACATTTTTACTCCCCCTAAATGTATGGCCGATCAAATTTTTTTAACCGAATTAATTTTTAGCCAAAATAAATTTTTCAAAACATATCATATTTATCTCCTCCTTCATCATCAAAAAGAAAAAATAGAAAAGTACAATTTGAACATGATCATAAAAAATAGCAAGACGAAGATATTACCCATTTTGTGCAAGCAAAAATTTCGGCAGAGTCTCCCTTTAAAAATGAACATATCCTCAATACAAAACACAGTTAAATCACTTACATATAAGTTTAAACAATTATCACAAGCCAACAACTTCAGCAATTCATTAAGCAACGCACATATAGCCACCCATCATCAAAATCATCAAGAAAGAGTTACGCAATCCAAAAAGAAAGACATGTCAAAACACAAATATAAACATAACATGAAATGTATGTGCAAAACATAGAGTAAAAAACTAAGAGGGAGGCTATGAAGAGTAACTGCTAGGGTCATATCCAAAATATCCAAGGATGCATCGTTGTCCAGCAATGAGTTCGAGCTGCTGGTCTATACTCTGCTGTTGAAAGGTCTGAAATTGGGATTGGAGCTATTGTTGTTGCATGGAGAGGGTATCCATTTTGTGGAGGATTTGCTGCTTCTGCTCAGAAATTTTGCGAACATCATCAATCAACTTCTACAAGGTATCTGAAGCCGGTGGCTACTATAGAGCTAGTGGCGGCTCTGGAATTGGAGGATGATCAGCATCCATCTCACGCTCCTCAGTGTCAGAATCGACTAGAGGCTGGGGTACAGACCTACGACGAGGAGGTGGAGGATAAGCCCCTAGACTAAAATCGGGAAGCTGATCGAGACGATAAACATCGTTAAGCATGCGATCATATTCCATAGCAACAAGAGTGTCTTGATTCTTAGAATTTAAAGTATTGATCTATTCACCATTCTTCCGAGAAAAGCCAATGCTCGTCATAGCTTTCGGACCAATCCGTTTAGTCTCCTTATAAACGGCATCCCGAAGAGGCACTTGGAAGTGTTGCAGTATCTTAGAAATGATACTGCCATATAGGAGCAAACGGTGGTTAACCGTAGGAGTACTCAACATGTGCCTCAAAATGACATACCTAGGGTTAATAGGTCGCTCTGTAATAAGACTATCCAATAACCTGACATCCAACCTTGTTACCTCATCTGAATGACCCTTCCTAGGATTAACAATTTGCTATAAAATGATGTGGAGGATTCGAACTTGTAGAGGCAATAATTGTGATCGGAAATGAAGAGCACAAATACCACTAGTACGATCCGATGCTGACAAATGTTTCAAACACCAACATTATGAACAAAGTTGGCAAACAAAAAGGCTTTCCTAGATGTATAAATCTTATAACCAACATTCGGAATTCCTAGGAAATTGTTTAAGTGGTCAACATCAAATTCAATGGGAACACCCCGAGCATGAGTAACTATCCTATATAATCTAGTTGGGGGAATTTCCATGTTCGAGTAGAAAACATAGACTAGATTAGGATATACCCGGTCATTAAAATCTATAGTTGACTCCCAAGGTAATAGCATGTTTCTAACACTTCTACCGCATGTAATTAACTTTCTAACATCCTCCAAATCCACATAATAAGAATTGAATGCCTTTCATCCCACGAAGTGCTCTTCGAAGTGCTTGGCCATCAGAGCTATGGAGAAGTGGATTCTTTCGAATTCAGAGGTTTCAGGCGGTGGTATAGGATTCTTATTGGGAGCAAATTTTCTCCTCCGAGTACAGCGTGATGATTCAACCATGGTCACACTTGAGGAACTTGGGAATTTCTTAGAAAGAAGAATATGAAGAAAATGGAACTGATTAAAGAGTTAGTAGAGAGTAAAAGATGTGATTAGGAGGCTCAATTTGGCCAAAGGAGGATAAAAATCTGGCCAAAATCAAAGAAACTAGTTCGGCTGCCCTTAGGGTTTTGATTTGGGGATTTTTGATTTGGGGCTTGATTTGTTCTTTTAAATCGGTATAAGTAGTCTAATGATGTTTAGTAATGTTTTTATCAGAGTAATTTGGCAGGAAAACTCAAGAAAAATGAGGGATTTGAGAGAGAGAAAGCTTGGGTTTTGCAGTTATGGAGAAAATGGTGAAAGGCTAAGTTGAAGTGAAGAAGAAAACCTGGAAACAGTTTATATCATACAAAAACGGTGAGTCGTTTTCTGTAATCGGTGAGCCGATAAACTCCAGAGAGCACTTAATAGAAAACTATTAACCGGTAGTCATTAACGGTAAATGAGTAAATTCTAGTGAGCTCTCTCTTTTTAATCAGTTTACCGTTTTTAACAAACGGTTTGCTGATAATTTGCAAATATCATATCCTAGTTTCTGGATTTAAACGGTAACCCGTTTATTGCAAAACGGTTGCTGTTTATTTTAACTATGATTTCGCTCATTTGTTTTAATTTTTTGGCCAACAAATAATACATTCCAAGATCATTTCATTGATCCAAATTGAAATGTTTATGAACAACCAATTCATATAAGTATTCAAAGATTAATAATTCAAACACATCACTTATATATCATGCTCAAACGCTTCATAAACATAAAAAAATCATCAATCAATCAATTTTAATAGTCTCAATAACATGATTAGAGATATTAATGCGAAAATTTCATCATCCCAAGTTCATACCGAATTTTTAAAAATTGATCTTCACAAAGAGGTTTTGTAAAAATATTGGTAAATTTTTTTCCATAGAGATAAACTCTAATGCAATATCTCTTTTTTTAACACGATTTCTCAAGAAATGATGTCTAATTTCTATATGCTTGGTTCTAGAATGTTGAATGGAATTCTTTGGTTGATTTATAGCACTAATGTTATCACACTTGATAGGAAGTTGTTCAAGATTAATACCATAGTCTCTAAGTGTTTGTTTCATCCAAAGAGTTTGTGCACAACAACTAACTGCGGCAATATATTCAGCATTAGTGGTTGAGAGTAAAACCGAATTTTGTTTCTCACTAAACCATGAAACAAATGAATGACCTAATAAATGGCAAGTCCCACTAGTACTTTTCCTATCAACTTTGTAACCGGCAAAATCTGTATCCGAATAACAAGTTAAATCTATATGAGTTCCTCTGGGATACCAAAAGCCAAGATCTATGGTTCCACTCAAATACCGAAAAATTCTTTTGGGACATGATTGAAATCTTGCACACAAATATACACTAAACATGATATCGGGTCTACTTGCGGTTAAGTAAAGTAAAAAGCCGATCATACCTCGATACATTTTGATATCAACTTCTTTACTTTTTTAATCTTTATCAAGCTTGGCTGTTGTGCTCATTGGAGTGCTCTTGGTTTTTGAGTCATCAATGTCAAATCTCTTGAGTATGTCTTTCACATACTTGGCTTGATTTATGAAAATTCTTTCCTCATTTTGTTTTATTTGCAGCCCAAGGAAGTACTTCAACTTTCCCATCATACTCATCTCAAATTCTTTATTCATACAAGATGAAAATTCTTTACACAACAATTCATTAGTAGAACCAAAGATAATATCATCAACATAAATTTGAACTATAAGTATATCTTGATTCTTATACTTAACAAAAAGAGTAGTATCAACTTTTCCCATTGAAAAACCATTATCCAATAAGAAATTCTTAAGCCTATCATACCATGCTCAAGGTACTTCCATTAATCCATATAATGCTTTTGACAACTTATAAAAATTATTTGGAAATTTTTCATTTTTAAAACCAGGGGTTGTTTCACATAAACTTCCTCCATAATATAACCATTTAAGAAAGCAATGTTGACATCCATTTGAAATAAAATGAAATCTTTATGACATGCAAATGCTAAGAGCATCCTAATGGATTCTAGTCTAGCTATAGGTGCAAATGTTTCATCAAAATCAATTCACTTTTCTTAGTTGTAACCTTGAGCCACTAATCTAGCTTTATTCCTTACAACCACACCAGATTCATCCGTTTTATTTTTAAATACCCATTTAGTGCTCATAATGGATTGATGTTTCGGTTTAGGAACTAATTCCCACACATTGTTTCTCTCAAATTGATTTAATTCCTCTTTCATTGCCATAATCCAAGATTCATCAAAGGATTTTGGTTCAATTTGAAATATGAATGCAGCATGCTCACAAGTGTTTCTAAATGATTATCTAGTTGTTATGCCTCGTGAGGGATCTCCTAAAATTAAGTCTTTAGGATGAAAAGAATTATACCTCCACTCCTTGGGGAGTGATTGAAAAGTACCTTCATTTTGCTCTGCATTTGTTCTTCATGTTACTCCTCTTGATTTCCATGTGGTGTATTTTTTTGGTTTTCCTTTTATGGCTCTTCTTGTAGTTCTTCATCTGCATCATTATCAACTACTTTCTCCGCAGAGGGGGGTTAGATTCATCTACGTAACATGCATAGATTCTTCCACAACTAGAGTTCTTTTGTTATAAACTCTATAAGTTTTGCTTAAGTTTGAATATCCAAGAAAGATGCCAACATCAAATTTTGAATCAAATTTGCCAAGATTATCTTTTGTGTTCAAAATAAAACATTTGTATCAAAAAACTTTGAAATAATCAATGTTGGATTTTCTATCTTTCCAAAGCTCATATGGAGTTTTATTGAGATGGGGTCTAATCAACACACGATTTAAGACATAACAAGTGGTGTTGACGGTCTCAGCCTAAAAATACTTAGGCAAAGAATTTTCATTTAACATGGTCCTAACCATTTCTTGAATCGACCTATTTTTTCTCTCAAAAACTCTATTTTGTTGTGGAGTTCTAGGTGATGAAAATTGATGCACAATGCCTGAATTGTTACAAAAGGTTTCAAATACATGATTTTCAAACTTTCCTCCATGATCACTTCTAATGTATGCAATACCATACCTTTTTCCATTTTGAATTTTCTTACAAAACACTTTAAAAAATCAAGAGCATTATCCTTATTAACTAAGAATAATATCCAATGTATATCTTGAAAAATCATCAACAATTACAAAAGTATAATACTTCCCACTCAAGCTAGCATACCTTGAAGGTCCAAATAAGTCTATGTGAAGTAATTGAAGAGGTTTTGAAGTAAAAATATGATTTTTACTTTTAAAAGAGGCTTTGATTTGTTTACCCAATTGGTATGCTTCATAAATTTTATCTTTTTGAAAATCAATTTTTGGAAGATCTTTAACTAAATCATTTTTAGAAATCTTTGAAATTAAATCCATACTTGCATGTCTTAGTCTTCTATGCCATAACCAACCATCATCATGCAACGCAAAAAAATATTTATCATGTGTAGATGCACAATCTATATCAATGGTATAAACATTAACACATCTATTTCTTACAAACAATATCTTGCCATCACATGTATTCTCAATAACACATCTAGTCTTATTGTAAACAACTTTATAACCACATCTGGGGACCAGAGTTTAATAAAAAAGAAGCAGAGATCAGAAAGCTCAAAGCTAAATTGACAAGAATTGATGCTGAAAAGACTCGACCTTCCCTTTTTACTCAAACACAAACCTCACCAGTCCCTCCTCCGATCTTTGACAGTTATGCACCTGTTTACACACCATCCAGACCTCAACAACTTGTTTACAATCAGTTATTTGGATTCTCACACCTTCAACCAACTCCTCAACCAAAGCCATCTTCACCTAAAAAATCAAAATCCAAAGTCAAGATCTTAGAACCAAAGTCAAAGGCCACTTCATCTTCATCTATTCCTCCTGTACCACCAGAAGATTCACCAAAAGCCACTCATGAACCTCCCAAAAAAGACAAAGGCCTAATGGATCAGTATCATTACCATACTGTCCAAAACACATCTTCTGACTCCTCTGAGCCAGAAATAGTATATGAGTCAAACCCATCAGAATCCAAATCATCTTCCTCTTCCTCATCCACAAACTCAGTCGGTACCTCCACTGACTCTGAATCCGAATATGTTGACATTACGAGCATATTAATGGCCACCAAAACTGAAGATCCAAGCACTTTAACTGCCACACCTATTGTTGAAGACAATTCTTCTGATGCTAAAAATAAAGCACCTCCAACAGAACCAGAGCCATCAATGCCTCCACCGGCTCCTGACCATTCAATAAAACATTCTTCACCATCCTGGTTCATATTTGATGACATTCCCCATCACAAATGGTCTGCCAGACTTCAAGAATTTGCTGCATGGATTGATCTCCAAGGAACAAAACCAAATGCTCAACCTCAGGCTGTCCTACGTGAGTTTATGGCCCGATCCACGGGTTCTTTACGAGATTGGTTAGAAAGCTTGGGAGAATACCGTCAGCTCCAATTCATGCAATCCCCAATTGGTACAGCACTCAATATCATCCATGAATAGTTCATCGGTGAAAAAACTGCCTCTATCGATGCAGACAGAAAAAAGTATCATCAGATGAAGTGTTGTTCTCTTAAAAGACATCTTTTGGAATCTCATTACAAAAGAATGAATATTCTATTTTACAAGCTGAATGGGTTCAATGAACCTTCCCTCAAACATGTCTTCATAGCCTCACTTCCTTCTGAGTTACAACATGATCTTTAAAGAAAACTTATAGCCACTAATCTCAGCATAGCTGACATCTCATTGGGAAAGATTTTCCAAATGGCAATACTATGTCTAGACAAGATCTGTAAGCAAAAAGAGTTCTTCAAAGACTTCATGGAAGACAAAAAAATCCTTTGCTGAAGCTTGTAAAAAACCCTATCTCAGGATATAATGCAAAGATGAAAAGAAGTGTGTTGTCCGACCAAGAAGAAAAGACATTTTCAGAAACAATTCCAAAAGAAATCATCCTCCAAAAAGCCTCTCTGATATTTCAAGAAAAAGGATGTTTCCCAGTACAGAAAGAAAAAGCATAACCATTGTTTCATCTGCAAGAAACGCGGACACTTTGCTCGAAATTGTCCTCATAAGTCTGCCAAAGCTGTTCGTCTCATACAACATCTTCAACATTCTTCACTGTTATCTGAGAATGAAGATGTTGAATCAAATTTTTCAGAACAGTCAGAACAAGATGATCAGACTGCTTTCATTATCGCAGAATCTTTTGATTCTGATGATATTTCAGTCATTTCTACAGTTCAAACTGTCAACCATGTTTCAGCCATTCCTAGACCTTCTCTAAAAATATCAATCATTCCTTCCAAATTTCATAAACCTGTTCCTGTCATCGGGTTTATTGACACTGGTGCAGATACCAGTATGATTGATCCTTCTGTCATTCCCTCTGATTGTTGGGAAAAACACTTGAAACTTTTCCGAGCAGTTAATGGAGAAACTTTTGAAACCACTTTGATTACCAAAAAACCAATTGGTATTCAATTCTTTTCGAATTGTATAATTTGGAAAAAGATTGTAGCATCCAAACTCCCAGATAAAGATTTACTTATAGGTTTTGACATTCTTCATTTGGTTAAAAACCTATTCCTCACCAGTTCTGGAGTTTTCTACAAACAAATGTTCTTGCCTTATACAGATGCATTACGTCTGTATGCACTTTCTGAAACACCATCTCCATACAGTCATATTTCACAGAAGTTCCTAGAGTTTTGTCCAGAAAACCATTCACAGTTCCACCATCCTTCACCTCTTTGGAAAATTGAACAATTCTTCATTCACCTCCCTTTCAAACTCAACGAAGACATAAACCCTATAAAAGCATCACACCCGGGTATGTCTCCTTCCGACCTTCTACTTGCTAAGCAAGAATGTTATCAGTTGCTTCAGCAAGATCTTACTGAACCTATTGATTCAGATTGGGCTTGTCAAGCCTTCTATGTTGAAAAAAGATCTGAATTAGTTCGTGGAAAAAAGAGGTTAGTTATTGATTACCAGCCACTTAATTCTTTCCTTAAAGACGATAAGTTCCCCCTTCCAAAAATTCAGACCCTATTTGTCCATCTTTAAGGGGCTCGTATCTTCTTTAAGTTTGATCTCAAAGTTGGTTTTTGGCAACTTGGTATTTCACCAGTTGACCGTCACAAAACTACCTTCTGTATCCCTGATGCCCATTATCAGTGGATTGTTATGCCCTTTGGTCTTAAGTAGGGTTGGCAATTTAAGGGCCTGGGTCGGGCTTTGCCAAGCCCAGGACCAGGCCCATATAATGTTAAATAAGTCCAGGCCCTCTCAAAGCCCATTCAAGTTGGGCGGGCTTTGGGCGGGCTGGGCCTTGACAGGGCTGGGCTGGGCCGGGCCTCGGGCCGAGCCCGGGCTTTTACGAATTTTCAAATTTTTTTTAAAAAAATAAAACTATAAATTTTCAAAACATAATTATTCAATACATAATACTACAATAGGCTAAAAACTTAAATATAATTCTCTAATACATAATTAGCCAACACAAAATATAAAAATACTAACAATACAAGTACCATACATAACATACAAATCAACCACTAATATAAAAAAAACTAATAGAGATTTACCGATTTAGAAATTTTGACATTTTGTGACAAAACCTTTGCCCTTTCCCTTTGCCCGATTTTTTTATTGTTTTGTTTAATTTTTTTTTTCAATTTTATAATATATTATACATTTTTTTTTTAAAAAATATATATATATATATAAAGCCCTTATCCATAATATAATATATATATATATATATATATATATTATTTATTATAAAGCCCGGACTTTTCATTTAGGCCCTTAACTGAGCCCATATGTTATGGGCTTTATTAATTATGAGCCCTTACCCATACTTTCAAGCCACGAGCTGGGCTTAAAGCCCGCTGGCCTGGGCCAGGCCGACGCAGGCCTGGGCCGGCCCGTGCTTTTCTGCCAACCCTAGTCTTAAGGTTGCTCCTTCATTATTTCAAAAAGCCATGACAAAAACCTTCAGTCCTATCTTTCATCATGCTTTGGTCTACATTGATGATATCTTATTATTTTTCTCTGACCATGAGAGCCACCAGAAGTTCCTTTTGGATTTCTTTCATATTGTGCAGGAACACGGAATCATGCTTTCTGAAAAGAAAAGCAGCATAGCGAAAGAATCAATTGACTTTCTTCGCATGGTGATTAAAGATGGCCATTATCAACCTGGTCCACACATTGCAACTGAATTATTAAAGTTTCCGGACACAAATCTCAACAAAAAGCTGATCCAACAATTCCTCAAGATTGTTAATTATGTCTGTGATTTCATCCCTAAAGTTGTAATTCATACAAGCCAGTTGTCCCGCATGCTCAGAAAACAGTGCCCTCCATGGGGACCAGCCCAAACAGAAGTTGTCCAACAACTAAAGGTGATAGCCCAGTCACCTCCTCCACTCTGAATCCTCACCACTGGACAACACATTCTATAGACAGATGCCAGTGATGATTACTGGAGTGCCATCCTTCTTGAAGAGATAAATGGTGTACGTCACTTCTGTGCACATGCAAGCGGACAATTCAAAGAATCTGTAAAGAATTACCATGTGATCTACAAAGAGATCTTGGCGGTCAAGTATGGAATCAAAAAGTTTGAATTTCATCTAATCAGCCATAAATTCCTTATCAGCATGGATAACTCCTCTTTTTCTCGAATCCTTGACTTCAAGAATAAGTTGCTCCTTGACAAACAGTTGCTCAACCTCAAAAACTGGTTTGCTAAATATGATTTTACTGTCCAACACATAAAAGGCAAACAGAACCTCATCTTAGACTTCCTTACACGTCCAACTATAAATAAACCCTCACTTATTTCCTCTATTCACACCATCACAGTTATAGCCATGAACCGTCAACTTCCTTTTAAAGCTCTCAACCAGAGAAATTCCCCATGAACATTCCTTTTCATTCAGCCTACCAGATCCAAGACTTTGCAAAGAAATTCTTTTACCAGTATTTTTTCAATGTTCAAAGCAAAAAGCCTGATCGCTTTCCTTCCCTCTGTATGGAAAACCTGTTTCTCACGGGTCTTACCCTGACTTCCTTAACCATCTGCGAAGATGAGTTATGGTACATGCAGTGTCTCACAACCTTGTATGCCACAAAGATGGTTTTTCCTGTTAAAC
This sequence comes from Citrus x clementina, assembly GCF_000493195.1. NCBI lineage: Eukaryota > Viridiplantae > Streptophyta > Magnoliopsida > Sapindales > Rutaceae > Citrus > Citrus x clementina. The sequence continues at coordinate 19,870,243 of NW_006261964.1, forward strand.
CTGTCCTCACTCACATCACCACTCTAGACTTCTCGTAAGATCTTATCTGGACTCTCTTTGAATAGTATTCGCCACTTACATGGTGGCGAAAATAACTCAAAAATCTGTGTACTTTTCACGGATTAGCCATAATGCCAGAACAAGAAGCCAATATGTTCACTACAGTCTTCATCGTCCATAGACCTTACTTCCAGCACCCAGAAACAAGAGACTTCTGGACACAAGATATGGCCTACGAATGGAAAACTTATCCCCATCCTTATACCCTCATCCATGACACAACTGTTATCTCTATTCTCAAGTCATACCTAATAGAACTCAACAATGTTCAGCCACCTACCACAAACATCCACCACACCTCTGTTGGACCATCACATACCTTGGAAATTGTCCCAAAGAGACAAACTTGTACTCCAGGTTCTAGTTCAAGTCCTCAAGGAATCCTTGTCATGGAACAACGTCTTGATTACACTAACGTCTTATTCCAAGACGCTCAGGACCCATGGGAAGATTTTTAGTCTATTCTCCATACTGAAAATTCTCATTACACTGTCACAGACCCAAATCCTCCTACCTCATAAGCACCACAAAAGATGACTGACGCTGATGAAGAAGCCTATCTGCAAGCTGAAGCTTATCTTGATCAAAGACAGATCTGTCGTGCCAAACACCAATATGAGAAAGAAACTGGCGATGTGTCTGCATCACACTACCTATCCACTCCATGATTGCAGACACATATGGGAATCTTTAGCTTTTACTTTTTTAAAGTTTGATTTAATAATCAGACAAGGGTCCTGTCTTGTCTAAAGTGTGTTTTATGCTTTTCCTTTTTGGTTTTGGCGTGGTGTGCTTTAATCATTCTGCTTTTGTAAACGATAAGGACCTAGCTTATCTCTCCTTCCTCGAGATCTCTATATAAGGATCTCTCTATCTCTTTGTAAGGCATGAGTTAATTTGGAATACATTTTCAAGTTTTCTAATGTTAAGCAAATTGTGTTTCAAATTTTCAACCAAACACACATTTTCAATAAGAATAGAGGATACATTACCAACATTGCCAATACCAATGATATTTCCTTTTGAATTATCTCCAAAGGAAACGTTTCCACCGTTCTCGATCTTGGTAAAACTTGAAAATCAAGAGTAATTCCCTGTCATGTGTCTTGAACATCAACTGTCCAAGTACCACTTATTTTTCCTTTTCTTTGATCCTTGCAGAAAAAGTTTCTAAGTTTTAGGTGCCCAAAACTTCTTGAGTCCTTAAGTGTTAGCAATAATTCCTTTTGGAACCCAAACATATTTCACACCATAATATGTATTTCTTTTCACTGGACATCTATTTTTCATATGACCATCTTGATTACAATAATGACATACCACTTGATTGTTAATGGAGGTACTATTTACAAAGTAATTCTTATAATATTTTTGTTTCAAATCTGCCTTATAGCCAATACCTCCTTTATCAAACACATATTTTTGTGAATTAAGCAAGTTATCCAATATCTTTTGCCCATTTATGAATTTTAGCACAATTTCATTTAGCTCATTATTCTTCTTCTTAAGCACTTCATTCTCTTTTACCAATTTATCAACATGTGATTTTTCATGCTCATATAAAGTACTTTGTTTACCTTTAAAAGATGCAATCCTATCATGCAACATTTTGTTGTCTAATTCTAATTCTGTATCTTCTTATGCAATGAATCATTGCATTTTTGCAGGGCATCCTTTTCATTTGTAAGTTTTAACATTTTCTTTTTAAGACGTGCATTCTTTTTACAATTGTTTATCCACTCATCATACAGTTCTTTAAAAGCATTATGTAACTCATAATATGTTAGAAGATCACTTACCTCATCAAGTTCATCGAATGATTCTTTTCTAATTGCCATGAGAGTTAGATTTGTCATCTCTTGATGTTTTTCATCATCATTTGTTTCTTCATCGCTATCATTCCATGTGGCTACCATTGCTTTATTTTTTAGCTTGTCGAGAAGAGGACATTCCGATTATATGTGTTCGGGCTTCTTGCATTCGTAATAAATAATTTGCTTCTTCTTCTCCTTTTAATTCTTGAAGTTTCTGAACTTTCTATGCTCACTAGTTTTCTTGTAGAATTTTTTGAATCTCCTAGTCAGTATAGGCATCTCCTCATCATCCAGCTCGCTTTCTTCATCACTCTCATGTTTTGAAGTTTTGAGAGTAATGCTTTTCTTATTCTCCTCATGTCTTTTTTCTGCTGTCAAATCTTCTTCATATGAAATAAAAGAGTCAATTAAATCATCAATAGGTAAAGTATTTAAATTTTTGGCTTCTTCAATGGTAGTCCTCTTAGGTCTCCATTTTTTTTTGGAAGTGGCCTAGTAATTTTCTTGACTTTCTCGCTATTCGAAAAAGTTTTTCCTAGGACTTCTAGGGTGTTCACTATGTCTGTAAATCGTGTATACATAGAATACACACTTTCATTTTGTTCCATTTAGAACAATTCATATTGACGAGTGTATCTACTGATTTTAGACTATTTAACTTGATTTGTCCCTTTATAGACAATCTCAAGTTTATTCCATATTTCTTGAGCACTCTCACAGTTAGATACTTTATGAAATTATTTCTTATCAAGAGAACAAAACAAAACATTCACTGCCTTGGCGTTTAAATACATCCTTTTCTTTTCTAACTCACTCCATTGACTTGAAGGTTTTGGAATATCATCTCCTACTTCATTTTTAGTTATAGGCTTGCAAATAAATTCTCATCCTAATTTTCTAATATGGGTAGTCATTACCATCAAAGAATGGTGGCCTAGTTGTGAACTGTCCTTCCCTAAAGGTAGAGTCATTTTGGATTGCCATGGATCTTTTACTCTAGACAGTTAAGTCCTAACAAGAGAACCTTACTCTGATACAAAATGAAATAATGTCTAAGCAACCCTAGAGGGGGGGGGGTGAATTGGGTTTCCAAAAATTATGCAATCCTTGAACAAAACTTAATGCAAATCTTAAACAAATTTAAAACAATAATAAATAGATCAACCAAAATGTAAAAAGATAAGGAAATAGAGATTGAAACACATATATTTTTACGTGGTTCGGCCAATTTTGTCTACATCCACGTCTTCAAGCTCACCAGGCTTGAGGATTCCACTGGTTAAGCCTCCAAGGCTTCAAGAACACTTACAATTGAGTTCAGAGGTGTCAATCAACCTTTACACTAAGAGATTATCCCCAATCTTTTTACCCAAGTGTATCCCAACACTTATAATCACTCAAAACAAAGATTACAAAAATGTTTTTCTCTCACACAAAATATATGATTACAAGTCTATGCTCAATGTGTGAATAAATTAAACAAGAACGAATTTAAAGCTCAAAGAATGTTGTATTCTCGATTACAACATTGTGATCAACCTTATTTGAATTTGATTGAGTTTATTTATAATTGGAGCTGAAAAATAGTCGTTATTGACTTTCTGCCCAAAATCGGATTGTTGTTAACAGTTATCGGTTAACTGTTTTGACTGGTCCAAGTGACCGTTGAGCTGAAATTTAAATAAACGATTGACCGTTTGCAACTATCCGTTCGCCGTTAATTTCCAGAGACCTGCAAAACCAATTTCGACTATCCGTTCTTGCTAAATGGTTCAAGGTTAACATGGAATGACATTCTAGAAATTATTGGTTAGCCATTTGAAGTTAACAGTTCGCCGGTTATTTCCAGTAAACTGCAAAACAAAATAAGCTTATCCGTTTTTGTTAAACGGTTCAAGGTTAGCACAAAATTCCTTTCTGGACATTATCGGTTAACCGTTTGATATAAACAGTTCACCGTTTAATTCAAGTAACTTGCAAAACACACTAGCCTTATCCGTTTTTACTAACCGGTTCAAGCTTAAGGATTTATCGCTCTCTGGAAATTATCGGTTAACCGTTTCAAAGTTAACAGTTCACCCTTTCCTTCTAGAATCACGATTTTAACAGAATTTCACTAGGAATGATTTTCCGATTAAAGTTAAACAATTATCCATATTTCATGAACATATTTAGAAATATTATACGGCTTTAAAGAAATTGTTTATCAATGAAAACTCCAACATTTTAACACACTTTAGCATTTGGTGCCTTGTGCATGAATACTCTTATTATTAAGCTTACTCAATGGGGAGGTAATGAACCTGTTAAGCTTCAGGATTTAGAGAGGAGTCTTAGGTGACAGTTGTTTCCTTTAGCCATTTTCTTTTTCATTTAATTTTGATAATGAGGAGACTTTCAGGGGAAGGTCATGATCGTGGCCTCCGGTTAATAGAGATAACAAGATCATTGATATTCTTATCAAACATTCTAAACCCGAGTTACCTAATAATGCAAGGATTGATGTTTAAATGAATTCTCATCACCCTGACTCTGATGGTCCGAATGATGACTTGGAAACACATGTTAAAGATTCAATTAAGCATGCATAATCGGGACTAGGCATGGGAGATAATGTAAATGCTAGGAATATGGATGTTGACAATGCTACACTACTAGAAAAAATGGCTTTTATGACATGTATTACCCGTCATCTATCATGTTGCATGACGGTTGAGCAACCATCATTGATTCCGATGTCAAGAAAATAAGATGACTGATTTTATATATCATTTTATATATGACATATTATCTATCACGATTCTGTCATAATTGTTTTGGTGAAAAAATTTCACGTATGACTAATATTTGTCATAAACACTTCCATTCATGACTAATATATGTCATAAGATAATAACATGAATAAATTTGGTGGGATCCTAAAATCTTGAATGAATTTTGTCGGGATTCCAAGATTTAGCTGATATTCATATTTTTTTTACTATTCCATTATTAATTTATTTCATTATTTATATTTAATTAAATTTTAATTTTGAATTATATAAATATGTTTTATAAACTATATTTCAATTTAATTTTTCCAAATTAAAAAAAAAAATAATTTCATAGGTATATATATTAAAATCAATACTATAAAAGAATGTGAATTTAAAATTAATATAAAAAAGCCATAAGTAATTTCAAATTTTGGCATAATTTATAAACAAAATATTTCTTATTTGGATATACAATCCTTCCCAACAAATACAAAGGAAAAAAAAAACAATTTGAAACCAATTAGCTGCCATTACTGGGAATAATGCCTCTTCAAAACATCACCCCCACCATCTTTGTGAGCAAGTCCCACAAGCCCCACAACAGTGGTCTCTAATAAATTGATTGATAAAAGATCTGTATTTGAAGATAATCATGGGTTATAAAATTAAAGAATTCCAGAGGTAGATAAATGGATAAAAAGTTATCTTCTATAAGCATCAGCCCCAAAGTATTATTGCCTTGCAAATAACTATTGACCAAACCTAATAACTTATGCATTAATAAACAGATCCAAGAAAATTGAAAGCTCAGAAAAACACCATAACTAGCTAAAATACTTATCTTCAAATATCTAAGTCTTGTAACTACCAAAACACAGAAAACCTTACAACAAAATTGTTTTCAATAGTTGAAAAAGAGCAAATAAAAGATAATCAAGAATTATATAATCAAATAAAACCCCCATGTTATAGACCTGTTTTACAATACATTGAGATTAACAAAAAAAATAAAACACAAAAATCCATTAACAAGCACTTAGAAAATCCAAAATAACAAAATAAAATTTAGTTTGAAGTTACAATAAATAGGCATCCAAAAACTCAATAAGTTAAATCCAAATAACACTATTCTATATTTTTAATTCTCTTTATAATGCAGATAACTATCATTCAAGCATTTTAAAAAAACACAAGATGAATAACAAAAGTAATAACATTTAACAGAATTGCTAGAAGTGATAGTTGTAGCTAGCTCCTGCCTCCTAAATTACTTTTTCTAAGCTAACATAATCTAGAAGATAGTACTATCACAATAATAAAAAAATTTACTACTAAAACAAATTACACTTGCAAAAAGCACTAACCAATAGTATAAGCAACAATAAGTTACACACCAGCACCCGTTACTGTCTCGATATGAGACAATGCTTCATTTGTAACTCCTTGTGTTGTGATACATATCACTACAGGTTATGACACAGCCTTGAGCCTAGCTGAATCTTGAAACCTGAATTCTTCAGCCACTGTCAATTTAACACAAATAAGAACAAAAATAGTATATTAAAAGTTACCTAAAGTTCAGATGCAAAAATAAAATTTCATGGAAGTTATTATGCACAACAATTAATAAAATCTATACTTGTTGCAACATTTAATAAAATTCCATGAAAGATATTACTCACAACATCCACATGCCACTATACTTAAAACATAAAAGTTAAAAAGTACTTTCATTAGTATTTGTTAAGCACTTATGAAATTTCCACTAACGCTTATATTAAAAACTAACCATTTCCGAAGCTTGGAGTCGTGCAAAGTCATTCACGGGAGCTTAAGAAATTGGCATAATTGAACATAATATTGTGCAAAAACTGGTCATGCAAATCCATTAAAACAATCAATTAACTTAATTTTTCACCATGCACATATTTGAACCTAAAATTACAAGAATTTGCTATAAACTTCAAAGAGAGCAAAGACACCATAAAATGGCATATTCGTTTATCTAAACTCAATCAATTTGATTTGTCAGTGATAAATTCATCATCCAAAATCAGCAAAATTAACCTCGACCTTCGATTTTAAAGAACCCAAATTTTAGTTAGGTCAAAACCCAAGGCATTGAGAGATCAATTTCCATTGTTAACTATGCATAATAAATGGAAAAAGCCAATAAATGAAGGAATAATAAGGAGCAACGGATTTAATTTTCAAAATCAAACAAGTTATTTTCATCTTTACCTTCTGTACCAGAGCACATGAGCGGTGGATTTTTTCAAAACTGAAACGATTTTGGGAAATTGAACAGCCAAGTTTCAACATTACCTTATAGAAAACTTCAAAATAATTCGGGAGTTTCTTGTCATTGTGATTAATTAGAGAAATTTTCCCTTTTTTATGCAAAAAGCAAGATAGAATCAACAATAAAAGAACACAAATGCAAAATAAAGATTTGTTACCTGGGCCAATAAAGAGTATGCAAGAGGGCGCAACCCATTTACACCAATGTAACTTGGAGGTTAAAAAGGAAATGGAGTAAATTGACCACCCGCTTCAAGCTCCCCATTCACCCTTACCACGGTTGCACCAGACCTCTCTTCACCACCACCTCAATTTTACTCCTCACAACAACCCCTTCAAAATCTGACCGCCACCACTGCCCAGAAGCTGCGGGAGTTGCTGCTACCAGCCATCGAGTTTGTGCGGGTCGTGGATCTCGATTCGCGGCATCCCGCCACACATGGGCACTACCACCGCTTCCATGGGACTTCGCATGGCCTGAAGTTTTTCCAATCGAATAATGACAGTTGATTTAAGTGGAAGGTTGAGTGCTATGAGTTGAGTGAGAGGCTGAGGTGATGGCGGCTGTGAATGTTTCATTTTCTTTGGCTGAGACTGAGTTAGGGCTGTGTTGTTAGTAAGGGTTGTGCCAATTGCGCCCGGTACACCTCTATACTTCAAAAATTATCTCAATACCCTAAAATCTGTTTTTGCCAAAATTTTCATCGATATCCTTTAAAAACTGATAGGAAATTACTAAGCTATCCTCATTTTAAAATATTTCAACTCAACGGACAGCTCCTCTCCCTTCTCCACTGAAGCAAACAAACACTCATTTGCTGCAATTCCCTCCATTATCAAACTCAAACAAATAAACACTACAATTCCCTCACCGGCATCACCTCTACCGAAACAAACATTCATTCTCCATACATGGTAAATCGAACTTCAACACGAGCAAACTAAGCCTGAGAAGGGGAAGCTGCCATAACTGAGAAAGTGAAGCATAGTTCGTCACTACATAATCGCCGGAAAGAGTTGATCATTTACTGTAAAATTGTCAGAATGTAACTAGTTGAAACAAGTAATTCCATGTAATTAGTTTTCTTGTTAATATTCAAGGGAAAAAAACAAAAAGTTAGGGTTTTATATTGAAAAAATAGATTAATTAGTTGTGGGTCTCTCATAACATGTTCGAAAACAAATATCTAGTTGTTTTGCTGCATGCAAATTGTGAAAAATTAATGGATTGTGCTGATTATAATTTTGTTATGTAACACAAGATTTAGTCGTGTAAGGTTATGTAAGATTCAAGGTTGTGTATTACATGACCTTCATGTATTGCACGATTACACGATCTTCATGTATTGCACGATTACACGACCTTCATATATTACACGTTTACAGGACCTTCATGTATTGCATGTTTATACGATCTTCATGTATTATACAATTACACGATCTTCTTGTATTACACAATTACACGACCTTCAATTCCACATTTTGTTTTTTGTCAATAGAATCTACACATTACATTTAGTTTAATTAGGCTCACAATAAATTGGAATGGTGCATATACATTTACCTGGTGAAATGTCATTAGTTAGAGAGATTCTTAATTTCCAATTATAAGCCATGTTAAGTCATGATATGTCTAGTTATGAGTGGAAATATTTTATCATTGCGAATGGTGTTCTTATGTGTATAACATTACATTAATTTTCTATAGTTGATATTTTTTTTCTTAAAGGATTAATTATACACAGGCATTCCTCATGTATGCTTGTATGCTTGGCCAGAGGAAGAAAGCACTTTGAAGATAAAAAAAAAACTTTTTAAATGGTTGTAATATGTTTAATTACGACTTTAAAATTACACGAATTTTTCCATTAATCATTAGATTAATTTAGTTCTTTAAAGACTTAATTTGTGCTAAGAATTTATATTTGCTGCTATGCAGAAAATGTCAATGAAAATTATTAAAAAAAAGAAGTGAAATTAAATTGGAATCTAAAAAAATTCCACATCATCATTGGTTTGAATTGTAACTGGTGGCATAGGATCAGATGTCTTAAGTTTGAACTTCATTGTGATTTCGAATTCCGAAGTATCTATATTAATAACTTCAGCTATCTTCTCCACCAATTCGGCATATGTTGTCGATCGTGGTATCATTATCCCTTTAGCCTTTAAACCTTTGAACTTATACTCGTCATTTTGCTCAATCCATTCACCATTAAAGACAATATGCACACGTACCAAAACCATATCTGATGATACAATAAAAACAATAATATTAAATTTCATATACAAGTAACTACACGACCTACATGACCTACACGACTATATTACTTACACGACTTACACGACTATATTTCTTATATGACCTACACGACTATATTTCTTACATGACCTACATGACTATATTTCTTACATGACCTACACGACTTATACGACTATATTACTTACACGACCTACATGACTAACTATATGACGTACACGGTATCAAAAGAATGCACGACTCGAAACATTTTCGCCATAAATAAGTTATATTGCTGAAAAAAATAATTAAACAACCTACATTGCATATATTTCTATGTATAAGAAAAAATGGTGAAAATAAAACATTGTAATGTGAGGAAAATTTCTAAATTTTCCTAAAAATTAAAAAATTTAAAACCCAACAACATTAACATACCTTATTGGGTTGTTTAATAAGCAATGCACCTTTAAAGAAAGAGTGGGTGTTAAAGAAATGAATACATAATTGTATTTGTGTAAGAAGTTATGAGAGATTTTGAGAGATTCTAAGAGATTTTGAAAGAATCGGCAGCAAAAATAGATTTGGGTGAAAGAAATGAGGAAAGAAATATGAAGACAATTCATTGAGTGAATTTGATGCATTCATTAAGGGTATTTCTGACTTTGCTCACATTTGTTAGGGTATTCATGAAAACCAAAAAGGGAGGGGGTATTTAAATAATTTTGAAACTATTAAAGGGTATTTAATTAAAAACCCCGTAAGGGTTAGGGCTGCTTATTTGCTATGTGAAAAGAAAACATACGAAACATTTAATTTTTTTAAGTGTTGAAAGTTTGGATCTTTTAAACTATAATGCTTAAACGACATTGTTTAACCTTTTTTTTTTATAATAATTACAAAGTAAAATTTTTTTATTAATGGCATTTTGGTAAAATAAATCTATTTAAAAACGATGTCGTTTGAACTCGTGATTGATGCCCACCAAGTTTTATAAATGATTAAAAAAATAAAAATAGAACATGACATGTTTCTATCAATGATAAATGACATAAATATATGAGTCATGAATATATCGTAACAGTTTGATAAAAAGATATTAGTCACGAAAATATTACTTTTTAATGGGTTATTTAGCATCAGCCCCCACACATTTCGACCATTTGCGCCGCACACCCACAAGTTTCGACTATGTGCGCTGCGCACCCATTGCCGTTAAAATAACTGTTATCTGTTACTGTGCCGTTGGTGATTTTGGAAAATGACGAAATTGCCCATATTTATTAGGATGACATTTTTGCCCTTAAATAACAATCTAATTACAGTAAAGCATTTGTAGCTGTGCATTGTAACGGCTATATAGGTAGAACAAGTCTTTGATTTACAATTCCTTTGCAACGGTAACATAACGGCATTCCACTTCCACTAGTTATAAATATTGCACATGACAATTCCTCATCTTCAGCATGCCTATCAAAACCCACCATATCTAAATTACTACAAACAGCAGTCATTGTTGAGCTTCAAGCTGTCATTATTAAGCCCAACTAGAAGCATAACCAGAAGCATTACCAGAAGTATCACTTGAAGCACCACCAGCTACTAAAATTACAACCTAGTCAACACATACATTAGTAGAAGAATGTCTAGCTGCTCCAGGGGTGCTTTAAGTTCATCAAAATCAAAACCCGACTCAAAAAAGAATTTAATCAATGGAGGAATTTTCAAGTTCCACAACAAAGTTTGCTATTGTAGAGTCAGGGCAGCCATTAAAATATCAGAATCTAAGCCAAATCCCAATAGATTATACTATAGTTGTCCTAATGATCCTGCATGTGGTTTCTTTAAATGGTGGACGCCATCTAGAGAGGAGATTGCAGAATTTACAAGACAAATGAACCCGTTTGAAGAGCAAGGTATTGACACCAGTGACAACAATATTATGAAATTGACAATGGCTGACCTTGATCAGAGGACTGTCACAATTGAAATCCTTCTTTATCAACTGAAAAAGTATCAATTCATCACAATGGTTATTTTATTATTTCTTGCAACTATCATTTACTATAACTTATGAAAAATGTTTTCAGAATGGTTTCTTAGCTTTAGAAAATGCATAGAAATTAACTGTAACAGCTGCTCATATTCATTGTAGTTAATAATATAAAATATATCCTGGAGTAATATACATTGGCAGCATCTGAAATGGTGTATTAATCACCTGTATGGTTACACAACAATGTTGGTCTACCTATATGTAAGTCCTACATATATACTTTGCCAACAACTTTCATAATGCCACAAACCTCTGGCAACATAACCTAAGCATTAGTTTATATTTAAGCTCCATGTGCTGAATAACATTACACATCCAAAAAGGACAAAGTCCAGAATTTCAGCTATAAACTAACCATTGCATTCTTCTTTCCAATCAAAAATAAAATCTTCAGCTGGTTCACTGTGGCATTGTGGAAGGTGTCAAAAAATGCTTATATACCTCCACTACTCGGTACTGTTACTACTGCCAATATCTCCAATACATTCACCAATCACTGCATTATGATAAGTAATAGAACACATAGTAAGTAACGTGATGCTTTCATTACCTAATGATAATATTAATAAAAAAATCTTAAAATGATAAAACAATGCCTAACCGTATAAGGTGGGAAGGCTGGTGCCTTCCCTTTGCTAGTATTGTTCAATTCACTCTTTTTTTGAGTAGTCTGGTTTTCCCTCAAACTGATTCCACCAACTGCCATTATCTTCCTGCCTTGTACACCCAACCACGGAGCATCAACTTGAATATTTGCCATCTGTTGAGGATTCATTTTCTTGGTACCTGATGGCCCTTCTTGATTCCTACATGAATTTGTCTTTCGTGGTGGCAGCTGCATCTCTTTAGGCTCGTGAACCTCAACTGTTGTCCTCACATGCTCATATGGCTGCATGTGAATAACAGTGGTGGACCCACTGCCAAGTGCACTTGACAGTGGATCCACTAGCCTATCTTGTAAACCTGATATTTTTTTTTTGGTCATTTGAAATATTGACTAATGAGTTAACAATTGCATATTAACAATAGAAACATGAGTAGTTACAAGATCATACCTCGAGCTGTTGATCCTGTCTTTGTCATGTACTGTTTTAGATTGGTCTGTGGGCAGGCACAAGTGTACAAAGTAAGGTTCAAATGTTACATAAAGACAACTGTAAAAATCACAGGAACTGCACTGACCTTATAATGTTTTGTACGTTTGTTTGCATTTAAGGGGTTAATGGGACAACCTCTCTTGTTATGGCCAAATTGTTTACAACACTTACATTGCATCCTATATCGCTTCTTCTCTGGAGGAACCTCATCAGCTTCCCGTCTCCTATTCATTTTTGGGCTCCCAGGAGGTCTTTTCACCAATGGAGGATAAATCTCATCACCTGGTGTAATTGGCCATGAAGATTTATCTGGAATGGGGTGGATCATTCCAGTATAAGTGCTCAAATAGCTCCCTTGCTTCAATAATGGGCTAAGGAATTATCCTAACTCTTTTCTACTATGAAAGATACACGGCATTGCATGGATGCATGGGATGCCACATAGTTGCTAATGACCACAATCACATACATGTTGCTGTAGATCAACTATATAAGTCATGTGGTTGTGGTCTACTTCATATAGCCATTCACTAGCTCGAGCTACAGGGTTAGGACTTCCAATCTGCAGATTATTCATCATCCTATCATAGATCCTCTTTGGAATCTCAGACTCCCAGCCTCAGCTTTTTTTCTTCTGTTCACCAGCCTCTTCATTAGGTTCTTCCTCATCCATTCAAGCATATTCAACATTGGGACTTTTCTTTGAACCCCAAGCCATGTATTAAAAGATTCTGTCATATTATTTGTGCAGTGGTCACTCTTGCAGCTGTTGTCAAAAGCATGTCTAGCCCATAATTTTAGTGGCAACCTTCTTAGTGTCTCATAAACACCCTCATCTATATTCTTCAAATTAGTCATTGCTACATCAAAATCCCTTCTGTTACATGCCCTTGCAGCTGCCCAGAAATAAGCCTTGAAGTTTGTATGCGGATGCTTTGTCTTCAAGTTTGCAAGAATGTGTCTCACACAAAACCTCACATGAGCATTTGGGAACTCAAGGGCCAAAGCATTCTGGATACCTTTCTGCCTGTCACACATGAAAGTTAGCTGTCTTGCATCTTCAAGAAAGGTTTTTAAATGGCCTAGAAACCATGTCCAAGTACTTGTGATTTCAACACTACATACACATACAGCAACTGGAAATATTCCAATGTTAGCATCAAGTGCTACAACTGACAACATTACACCTTTATATGGACCCTTCAAGTGGCAGCCATCAATCCTAATGAATGGTCTACAACCAGCTTTGAAACCATCTCTAAGTGAAGGAAATGAGAGGATAAATCTATCAAAATGAGTTTGAGACTGCTCCCCTAGGAACCGAATAACACTAACTAAGGCCAGAGCTTGTGGCATCTTATTTAGTATTATCTGAGCATAACTTCTGATCAGCCTGTAACTTGACTCATGATCTGCACCTGCTCTTTGCAATGCCATTTTCTTTGCCCTATACACCTTGAACCTGTTAACCTTACAACCATATATTCTTCTCAGCTCATCGATAATGAAATCAGCCTTTGTGTCTGGGTGATCTAGAAAGGTTTGTTCATACTTCACAGCTATAAACTCAGCAGTACATTAAGGATTGTCCAACTCTCGTGAACATGTGTGCACATTATGCAATCTCTTCAATAGGTAAACACCACCAAATCACTATCACCTTTATCATCAGAAACAAGGCCACCATCATCATCACCACTTTCATAATCAGATAGGATATAATCTCCATCACTATCATCAGAAACAACACAAGGCATTTTAGGCTCCAACACGGTCTTTGTAGGTGGGTTAATGACATTAAAAGCACCCAATGGATGCTCTGGATCTTCATCACTGTCAATCAAACTGAAAACATTGTCGTTTAAGTCATTTTCAACACCCACTGCTGCTTTGGAATTGAGTATGTTAGCATGGTCATATGAATTGTTGAAAGGATTATAAGCAAAAATAGGTTGGGATTCATGATTCTGAGTTTGCAGGAAGGAAACCATATCATTTTGGTCAAGAGATGTAAAGGTAGCTTCAGATGCTTTTTCTGTCTCTTCGTGAGAGGATGGACAATCGTTCAACAAAGGAGATAGGTTTGGAGATTGAGCAAAGTTTTGTGGGAGCTGCTGAGATGGACTTTCTGGAGTGTAACATGAAGTATTGTCACCATTATTATCACTGACTTTATCCGTAGGCTCTGTGTCACTGGTTTGGGTTTGGGTCACTGCCTCGGTTTGTGTTCGAATTGTTGTTTGCTGTTGTGTAGGGGACCTGAAGTATGTGTCCATGAAATCTTCAAATAGGTCAGAGTTTGCATCAAATTTTTTCTGAATCTTAGTTATAGAAGGAGGTGGTGATTTTTGTGAATTGGATTGAGATTCAATGGAATCGGGTGCAACAAAAGATTTCATGATATTGGTGGTGACAATGATTGGAATTGTAGCTTCTAATTCAGGCAAGAGTGTTTCATTTGAAAACTCAGTTGGGTTTGTCGACACATGTGGGGTAACGGAATTGGATCATTGAGGTTTAAGGTTGCTGTACTGTTGGTGTCTGGATCTCTAGATGAGTTTGGTTTAGAAGATTCAAATAACACTCTCTTTGCTGTAGAGTCATGGTTTTGGGGTATCTTGTCAAGGTATAACTGCATGTAGTAGATTAGATGATGGTTGTGCTCTTTTAGTTGCGAGATGAGGTCTGTATCAGTGTCAATCTGTGCTTCCTTATAGTCCCACAGCTGCCAAATACTCATATTAAACCTCTCATCAAACAACATCTTCCTTCCATACACTTTCACCATAACTTTGTTGATCACAAACACCCTACTGAATTTGTCTCGATCAACAATACCAAGGTTATGTGTCTTATCCTTAAGTTACAAACATAGTGGTAGCATCATCTCCATCAATTATTCCTGTAATGACAGTACTTACTTTATAATGCATAGATTTTTTTTTCATGAAATAAATATAAATCTCAATCAACATAAAAACTTAAAACCTATGGCGCACACAATTCATTAAATCATAGCATTTACCAAGACTATTAAACCAACAAACCCTTGTTAATTTCATCGATTACACACATCGGCCTAACAAACTATCAACAACCATCTCAACACTCTCCAAATAAGCTATAATCAATGACCAACAAACCAAATATCCAATAGCAAAAGAACTGAGCCATAACCATCTGTAATACAATCAAATCTATAATCATAACTCTATAGATTCAAATCACAAAACATAATTACTGGAATCGAAATACAGATCAATATAGCTACCAAAAATTAAATGAAGAAGTATTCTCACTTACTTAAGCTTCTTCAAGAATATGTGATTTGTTCAGCTCTCAAACCTCTGTTTCCTCAGTGCATTTTCTGAATAACGCAATGTAATAACTTTATCTCCTTAATATATGAGTGTCGTGGGTGACAATGGATGCTTTTCCCGCCATTTGCTCTTCTTCATCTTTGATTTCCCTCTAATTTCCAATACTTGAGCATCTTTTTCAAGCAAGCTCACTGCCATGACGAAGGAATAGTGAAGTCACAGAGGTTGAAATGACAGCTCGTATTCGAATCTTGAAAGTAAAGGATTTTAAAATATCTCTTCATTTGTTTCCATTTTTACCCTTCCACCGTAACAGATAACAGTTATTTTAACGGCAATGAGTGCGCGGCGCACATGGTCGAAACTTGTGGGTACACGGCGCAAATGGTCGAAACATGTAGGGGTTGACGCTAAATAACCCTTTTTTAATAATACTTTCGTGATAGTTCAATATATATCATAAAATTTTTATCATAAAAATACGCTTGTTTAATAGTGCTAATAGTACTGATTTGGCTGCTAATACCATTAGCTGGGATAAAATTGATGGGAAGTCTTCCAACAATAACATAAGGCAATCCCTAAGTTATGTTTAACGTAACTTACAGTCTAGCTAACCTGAACCGTTAGATATTTTTCATTTGAATCCAACGAATATTGTTAAATTTATGCAAAAATAGTAACAAATGGAAAACCGGCTAAATTGGTTAATTCTAAACAAAAAAATGTTCAAAATGGTGAGGAAATGATCGAGATAAATAAAATCGAACTTCGACTGGAAACGAAGCATATCAGTATAAAGCTTTTGTTCCGATTTTGAATCGAGATTGGCATATACCCATTGATGATTGATTGCTTTGTTGCCGTTGAATTAAAGAACGGCCACGAAAGCCAAATAAGAGGAGAAGAGTGGGAGGGGGATGCAATTGTAGGGTACAAAGTAGAAGGATTGTCGATAGCAATTTGGGGAGACGTCTCAAATTTCTTTAACCATTTCCCAAGTACCGAATCAAGCTCATACCATTCAAGTTACTTATTGCGGAGGAAAGCATCACCTCATCAATGTTTGAAGATGCTAACAAATAATGTAGACAAAGTTCAGAAACTGAAAATCCATCATGTGCAACCATCAACAGTATTGAAGCCTCCTTCGCCAAACACAATTTCTTCCTAGATGGATTTTCATCGCTTGCCTTCTCAATAGCTAACAAGACTTGGCTCTCCCATTCCATCCTCACACTACCCATGCTACCATAAGCATCTTTAAGTGGACAAAGAAAGTACTTCAAAATGCAAAGTAACTCAGACGATCCAAGATCTGGAGAATATTTAAACACAAAGACAAAGCCAATCTGATCTCTTTTTTGTTGCAAGTCTCATAACCAAATTCGATTATGAAGGATGATCAACAAGCCCATGAACTATCAAAGTCTCCACCAATTCCCAAATCCTCAAACTGATGCATGCTTCCAATACCAAAGATACCACATCTCGACCCATTAAAAAGCCAACCTTTTCAATCAAACCCCGAGTACATCCACTATCAGATCTATGTATCCTGGTAGAAATTCCAACTTTCTCACTAATTTTCTCGAGATATGAGTTCAAAATCCCAATAAATGGAGGATTGTGTTGGACGAGAAGAAACTCCTTTTGCTTAAAGTTCATGGTGTGTTTCTAATGGTTAAAACGACGTCGTTACCTTTGTCACAACTGGTTATAGAAGCTTTCAGTAACCGACTGGTAACCGCTTAAAATAGTTTTATTTTATTGTTGTCATGTTCACCTGGCATTTGCTTATTGGTCAAGTAGTCATATCACCGGCTGTAACTTACGATAAATGTAACTTAGAGAGGTCCATAACATAAAGGATAACCTTAACAATCAAGCTTTGAATATTGATGAGGCCAACAAGTTGGGTTCCACTACAAAGGAAGAAAATAATCTAAATCTAGTGATTCATTGTATAAATGCATCTCCTAAGAAAATTCTTGACGAAGCTGGCTCAAAACAATCTGATCAATTACACGTGGACTTGCTTTAATTGCCAAAAATCAAGTTTCTCGTTGGGATGCTTTGGTTAATTCCAGGGAAGGATTTTTGGATTTAGGTAATGACTCAGCTGGACTTTCGTCTTGTGATTACAAAGTCTCAACAAAAGAAAACTTATAAAGTGTGCTAAGAATATGATTTTGCGCAAGGCCCTATCCTTACTCGAGGTCGTGGGAACCTTTCAATCCATTGTTAAATACTTTAAGTTGGAACACTTAGGGTGTGTCTAACCCCATTTTTCAGAGTGAGTTAGCCATGTTGTGTAGAGTTCATCATCCCAATTTGGTTGCTATTTTTGAACCTATGATGGATTTTGGAAATATTCATGATGGTCTTTCGTGTAGATTGCATTTAAATTATATTTGTAGTTCAAATTCTTGTCCTCTATTTCTAAATTAATAGTTTTTACTAGATTCTATGGAGGATTAATCTATTATTTCTTGTTCTACCCAACAAATGTCTATTAGTTGCAGTATTAATGGCATCTTCTGTTGTTTTACTTTTATTTATGCTACTTCTTGTATATTAGTAGATAGGATTTATGGAATGATATTAGAGATATTGGTTCTGGCATTAATACCCATGGTTTATTATGGGAGATTTTAATGCCATCCTGGGCGCTCATGAACAAAATGGTGGGTGCATTCCCTATTATGGGTTATGTATGGACTTTTAGAATATGATTGATGCCTTTCAGTTATTTCACTTTCCTTCAAAAGGGTTAAGTTACATATGGTCTAGTGGCTAGTGTAGTTGGGGTTTGGTGGAGCGTAGGTTGGATAGAGTGCTGTGTTATTCAGCTGTGTGGATGTTTAGGCTAAGGCAAGTTATAAAGTTCTTTCAAGATTAAGTTCAGATCATTCTGCTTTGTTGGTTAATTGTAGTACTTCTGTTGCTTTAAATCCTAAGCCATTTTGCTTTTAGCCAATGTGGTTTTCACATGATTTTTTTTTAATTTTGTGGTGACTTGTTAAAAGGGGTTTAATTTTTTTGGTTGTCCGATGTTTGTTATGACAAGAAAGCTTAAAGCTTTAAAGATTCATCTTCGAGAGTGGAATGAAGAATTTTCTGGAAATGTGAACGATAAGGTGGATCAGGCTCAGAATTCTCTAGAAGCTGTACAAGTTGACATTTCGGTTAATGGGATGACTATGGACAGTTTTCAAGCAGAAATTGAAGCTCAAGCTAACCTTCAGAATACAATTGAGGTGCAATATAAATTTGTGAAATCAAAAGCCAACTTGCGTTGGTTGGCTGATATGGATCGAAATTCTAAATTTTTCTATCGATAAGTGAGTTACAAGGAGTCAAAATGTTTCATTCGTAATTTGCTTACTGGTGGGCATGTCACGGAGGATATGAAGCATATTTCTACTTATGTTGTTTAGTTCTATAAGTACTTATATTCTACCTCTTCTACAGCAGATGATGTGTCCATTTGTGATTTGGTGCCCAATTTAGTAACAACAGATGACAATTTAATGCTTACTATGGTTCCAGATGATTTAGAAATTAAGGCTGTTGTTTTCTCATTAGATTCCTCTAGTGCCTAGGTCCAGATGTCTTCCCAAGGATTTTCTTTCAGAATGTTTAGGATCTAATTGGTAAGAAGCTTATTTCTTGTGTCCAATTTTTTTTTTTTTTTTTGGTGTAGTTGGCTTATGCCTTGTTTTAATTCAATGGAAAGGGCTCTTAAGATTAGCCAGTTTCAACGGATTTCCATGGCCAATTTCCAAAAAATCTTGCTAATAGATTGAGTTTGATTTTGCCGCGGATTATTTTTTGGCAACAAATGGCTTTTATTTAGAGTTGTCATATTCATGATTTTATTCTTATGGTCTCAGAAAGGATTATTCTATTAAATCATAAAGTTTATAGTTGTAGTTTAGGTCTTAAGATTGACATTCCTAAGGCCTTTGATACTTTGAATTGGAATTTTTAGTTAACCGTGCTTAATCATTTTGGCTTTGATGACACTTTTGTTGGTTAGATCGATACTATTCTTCACTCCATGAGACTTTCAGTTTTGATCAACAGTTCAGTTTTTAGTTTTTTCTCTTGTAGTAGAGGGGTTCATAAAGGAGATCAACTTTCACCTTTGCTTTTTTGTCTAGCTGAAGAATTATTCAGTCGAGGAATTAGTTATCTTTTTATTGCTAGGATTGCCAAGCCTATTACTACTCCAACTGTGATGCTAACTCAAATTCTATATACAGACGATGTTTTCATTTTCTGTAGAGGAGATACTTATACTATTATGGCTATATTTCTTTACTTGAGAGCTATGGTGCTCCCTCAGGCCAAACGGTTGATGGAGACAAGAGTTTTGTGCTTCTTGGGGGGCTCAGCTATTGACAGGAAGGATGCTATTCTCTCGAATATTGGTTTCCATCAAAGCCAGTTCCTTTTTGTTTACTTAGGGGTTTTGATTTTCCATGGGATTCGTAGAAAAGCTCATTTTCAATCTCTTGCTGATAGGGCCAAGGCTAGGCTAGCAAGTTAGAAAGGAAAATTGCTATCTCTTGATTAAGGCTCAGAGTCTGTTGTTGCATAGTTTTATGATATATCTCTAACCATGTTCGTTAATTCGTCAACCCAATTTTTGTGTTTGTATTTTTATTTTTTTTGGGGAGAGGGCTCTATAATTCTTGTGTTTCTATTAGGAAAATAATGATCGTTACTTGGGCTGAAGCTTGTGCTCCTTTATTGAAGGTGGGCTGAGCATTCGAGAATTTAGTTGTCTCAATTCGGCTTGTCTTTCTGTGCTTGCTTGGAATTGCCTTACCTTTGACGCTATGTGCTATCAGTTTGATCGGAATCATTATCATATTTTGATCTTGAGTAATGATCCTAATTACAAGCTCCCTTCTAATTGGTGTGGGGTTAAATATGTGCTTTCTATTATTTCTCGTCATTCTCATTAGGTAGTTGGCAATGATTTTAAGATTAATATGTGGAATGATAGATGCTCAATGACCTTATCTTTTCAAAGTCTCATGAGTCGGTTGATAGTTGGATTTGATAGTCTTATTGACAACAAAAATGCTTAGAAGATCCCATCTTGGTTTCGTCATATTTTGCCTCACATTGCTTCGCAAATTAAAAAGGTTATGTTGGCTACATATGATTGTGAGGATAAGCTTATTTGGGAGGTTACGCTTGGTGGTGTTCTCTATTTCATCAGCTTATGATTGTTTGCGTCGTAAGCATAAAGCATTGACCGAATTTCCCTTGGAAGAGGCTTTCGGGACCATATATTCAACCCAAACACTCTACTTTTGCTTGGCATATCTGTAAAGATAAGAGTTCCCACTGGCAATCATCTTAAGAAGTATGGTATTGGTATGGTTTCTTGTTATGCTTTATGTGATGCATATTGTTTTGAAGAGGATGCTTTTTATGCCTTTCATTAATGCTCCTATGCATGGAAAATATATGATTGGTTGGCTTACACATAGAAGATGGCTTTTCCTTTTATCTTTTCAATTTTATAATTTGTAGGTGGCTATGCTTATGAATATCCTTGGTCAGATTTGGTTTAATAAGAATAAAGCTCGCTTTGATTGGAAATATGCTCCAGCTATAAGAGCCGTTGCTAAACTCACTTTGGAGTAAAAGAGATCTTCTTTTGGATTTGGGAATTGGTATTAAGAACTTCGAGCACCTTATGTTCAAATTATGGGTTAGATTCCCCAACCTCGAGATTTCATAAAAATTAATATTGATGGCATGTTCAAAGGTTCTTTGCATGTTTTCGCTTGTGAGGCTGTATTTAGAAACTGTAAGGGAGAATTTTTGTGTGGTTTTCCTTGTCCATTACATGTTGAGACAGCTTTTGCTACAAAGCTGATAGCTATTATCTTGGCTATTGAGCATGCTTCTATTCGAGATTGGACTATGTTATGGATTGAATGTGATTCTCCTTTAACTGTGCATCTTTGCAACAAGCGGCTTTTGCCCCCATGGTTTCTTACTCATCGATGGAATAATTGTATTGCTCTTATGGATTCCATGACGACCCGCTTTGCGCATGTCTTCGGGGAAGGTAATGGTCTAGCTGATAGTTTGGCCAATTTAGGAGCTACAGTGGATTCTTTTACTTGGCAGGACTCTGCACCCCCCAGATGTTGCTTCTGTTTTGTCGAAGGATGTTCTTATGCTGCCTAGCTATCAGTTCAGCTAGCTTTGTAATTTTAGTTTTGCTGGTTTTTTTGCTACAATTTTATTTTATTTTAATAAAATCTCTTTATTTTGGTGAGGATACATCCAAAAGAAAAATCATTTACAGTACCAATCATCCAAATCTTCATTCATCATATAGTCAATCAACTTCATCTCATCAGGGGACACACGGTTCATCCCAACAAATGGTCCTATCTTGTAACGGCCTGCACCATTATAGGAATTTGTCCTATCTTGTAACGGCCTGCGCCATTATAGGAATTAGGCTTATTTATATTATCCATGTTGGTCATCCCAAACACAATTCTCACACCAAAATTTATTTCTCTTTTCAGCAACGAAACTTCAATTGTGTTCTTACTCCATATGAAACTTGCATTGTTCAACAATAAATCTTGAAATCAAATTACAAATACACTATAATTATATACATATAAATTTGGTTACATTATATGATATGCTAATCATTCAACTGGCTACCATTACCTACTTATTTTTCGCATATTCCTTCGTCAGCATTATCTTTCCTCTATAGTACTTTATAAATTGATTCCTTTTTCATATATTTCACCATCCACCTTATACTTCTAATTATTGTTTCCCTTTGCCACATGTCCATCTCTCATTATTTTCACTTTCCCATCCATTTAACCTACATTTAACATACCATCTGCAATTCTACATTTTTTTTAAATTTTGTTATACACAGATGGTTATTGATATTATATCAGACATTACAATTACAATATTTACAATCGTACTAAACAACTGGAACCACCGCCATACATTAATCCACTGAAGCACTTGCCCAAATACTTTAAACCCTTTAATATTCGAGGGGTGCCTACTCCACTCACATTTCGTAAGTGAGAGACCGTCTTCACTCAATTAGTTGATAATTGAGGAAGAACTGAAACTAACCTCCATAATGCTCTTATGGAGGCTCGAACCTTTGCACTCAACATTGTAAGTATAAGACTTCTCCCATTGGACCAAAGGCCCATTGGTATTTGCAATTCTACATTTTGATACGCCCATTCCATTACTTTCTTGTTCAACAATTACACTTCCCTGAATATTGTCACATCTTCCGCTCACACCATTCAATTCTCCAAGAATATTGCAATTGCTAGAATTCACCTATTGTACACCACAAACTTGCTTCTTTGCCCGTGGTCCTACCTCTTTGGCCTTAACATCTCACCCTTCTCACCATTAACCACATTCTTAAATATTTCGATTTTCATAAGTATTTCTCACTCCAATACTTGCTTTCTCACGCACTACCACCTACAACAATATTTATATTTACAATTCAACATTAGTTAATAGATTCTCCTTAAAAAAAAATTAGAAATTCAGACACTATGTATGATTCACAAATATTAAGTTTGCATATTAGAAAAAAGTTTAGGCTTATCACAAGGTTTTTCCCCTTTTCTATATTCCTAACAAATATCGACCTTTCTATGTGTTTCTAACAATCGTTATAACCAACATCAATGCCTTTACATTTCCACTATGTAATCTTAAACCCAGTATCTCAACGTTATTATTATTTCATCATAGTACCAATTTTTTCCCTCAACAATAAATAATAAAATCAGGAGCTAAACCACAAACCTTACTAAATAAATTTTATAGATTTCTATCTATCTCTATTTACTTTAATAAATTTTCACAATTATTCACTTCGGCCTTAGCAACATAACAATTCATAATTATTCAAACAAAATTATCATTTAAGCTCAAACAACAAACTCCAACTTGACTTTCAAAATATTGTCTGCTATATTCAAACACGTATTTAACGAACTACATATATTAATTTTAATAACGATTTATGTATACCTTGTCAGTCGCTATGCGTCCTTTCTTATTCAACCAGTTAAAAAATCTTCCTGTCTCCGTAGCATCCTTGAAGACAATTGGACACAGCGTTGGGTCTCTTTTTATCTTACCATATACTAAAGAATTAATGTATAATATCTGCAAAATCACATGCATATATCATTATTATAATATTTCACAATTTGGCTTCCTCTTAATATACTTTGTAAGTTACTTTTCACATCAATAATCAATTCAGAAGACACACTAATTTAATCCAAACTCATTTCAAAAACATAATTTCAGATGCTATTCACACCATTCTAAACAATTTTATTATAAACATCATATAAATAATTTTTTTTTCAAATTTATGTTATAAACTCAAAATCTACATGCCTAACCATCCATTTACTAACAGCTTACATTACTTATAAGTACAACAGATAACAACCTATATATGACAAGTCATTGTGCCTTTTTTGACATCTTTCAAAGACAATAGAAACCTTGAACTTATGTGGACTCCACTTGCTGGAAATAGCACCGAACGTAGTGCAAACAGAGTGAGCATCACTTTAAATTCATCATCTGCCACCTTTGTTTTACATTGGATTTCATCCAACTTCTTAATGTGTATACAATTACAACTCGCTTCAAACATCCTTAAATATCCCGACACTTCTTCCATCTCCCCATCTACCTCTACATTCATTCCACCCTTTGAAATTCCCATATATACTCAAAATTATGTGCAGTGGCGAAGTTAGCACTATTTTTTAAGGTGGGCTAGAATTTTTTTTTAATTCAATTACTTCTCAAAAAATTTATTCTATACAAATGAAATTATTAAAATGCACTAGACAAGCAAAAAAATTAATAATAAAACTATAAAAATACAATGTAAATAAAAAACACTATCGACGAAATTTTGTCCGATTTTTCAAAAAATAAAACTCAAATATTATCATATCTGAATTATATTATGTGCGATAATAATACATTAGAGAATTATTAATTATTTTATCAAAAAATTTGACAGAAGTATAAGTTAATAACTAATTGAAAAACAGTATGAGCATGCGGGTGCAGCAGAGACTGACCGTCACTCATAAGGTGACAATTTGATGACTTAAACAGCTGAGTTTTGGGGAATTTAGATGTTGGATAATTGGATCAATTAGTTAGGGATTTGGGTGAGTTTTTTAATTTAGAAAAAATAGACATTGACTATAATTATTAGTTATATTTTTATATTTTACTATAAATTTTATAAAAAAATAAATTTATAATTAATTAATTTTTTTTCAAGAAACTAACACGGGCTACAGCTCGAGTTAGCCTTTTTCATAGCTTCGCCCCTGATTATGTGGATTAAGATCCAACTCCATACCATGAACTCTTAAAACTGGCCTACCAATATCAAACCTCTTTACTAATCGCTCACATAGTTTCTCATTCAAGCATCCACACTCTATCTCAATATATTTGCCGTATGCAATTGAATTCATGGCATCTTTTTGTGCTTCGGCAAGATTACTTGCCATACCCAACAATGTTCTACCACGCATCTTTACACATACTTCACATTGTTATAGTTTGTTTGACCACCTCTGTGCCTTCTACCAATGTACTTGCGCTTAATTTTAGCCAATAGATTCTTAAAGGTCCTTCTAAGTTCCTTCTACGTCTGCATTTATTTGTGTTACGCTTAGTTATGTATCAATTTACAAATTTTTCTTGTACTATATATTCAACAAACAAATATTTATAACATCAAATGCTCACCTCATTTGTAATACAAGCACTTGTGGCACTTGCCTTTATCTTCTGCACTACTTCTCCACTACATTTATCTCAATATTCTATTTTGATAGCCTGTTAAATATTTTGCTTTGCTAATATTTTATCCATTTATTTCTTCATTGCTTCATCTTTTTTAAGATAATTGGCATTTAATTTCAAAAGGCATAAAATCTCTCATTTTTAATTGTTGAGTTGTGTCCCACATTGGCTAGTAAAAAGGAGATACTTGGGTTTATAAGGCGGTAGGTCACTCAAAATGCTAATCTTTTGGTTAGATACCTAGAAATCTTATGTTAAATTCCCCCAACAATTGGTATCAGAACAAGACCCTAATAGCCGGAATGTGGTGATAGAACAACTCAGGTGTGTTGGATAAAAGGATTGGGGTTCATCAATGGTTTTGTCCGGGGGGGAGGGGGTTGTTGAGTTTTATCCCACATTGACTAATAAAGAAGAAATATTTGGGTTTATAAGGAGGTAGGTTAATCCACTCAAAAGGCTAGTCTTTTTTGTTGAATACCTAGAAATCTTATGCTAAGTCCCCTCAACTTAACAATTATCAAAATAAACTACCATTTACACAAATTCCATAAACATCCAAAGTCAAATCGATAATTTTTTAAAATACTTAAAACTTAATACCAAAATTTTACTAAGAGTATGACAAAAAACTATAACTACTTGTTACTTCTATCTTCCCACCTGTATTGGTTCCACATTTTGCTAGACCATATTTTCTTCAAAATTATGAGCCTTCTGCTTTAGATTTGGTGCTACCATTATGTCATCATCAATATTGTATCACATATGAATCTTTTATATTTCTTTTTCATTTCTTTCCAGCTACAACCCTTTTCTATTTTCCATGGATTAACTTCAAACTATGTAACTACATTGCTTTATAGCTTCACCTCTAACAATTACCCCTTTTTGTTTCTTTATAAATCTAGGCTTTCATTTTCATACACTAGTTTCCAACTAACTATCTAATTTTACAATTTTTATCTATTGCACTTGCCCTTCTATGCTCTCTCAATCATTCTACACTATCATCTCCTAAAATTTTCTACTCAACACCTAATGAATTTACCTAAATATATTATCTATTTTTTATTTTCAACCTAAATGAAAGACCATATTTATTGCATTTAATTTTTTTCACCACTTTAAGATAATACCCTGACCATATTTTATTTTTCAACCTACAACATCTGGTGGCTAGAAAACTGAGACACAGAGCAGCTTGCTAAATATGTTTTGAGTGTTCTCTTTTCCTTATTTTAGATATTCGGAAGGAGTTCAAGCTAAGTATGTTTGAGTGAAATATTGAAGGGATCCGTGGTAATCATTATGAGTCACGGTCATAAGCTTACAAGGCTTTGAGGCAAGGATACTATTGGCCAACGATGAATGAGAATACAAAGTAGATGGTTAGAAGTTGTGACAAGTGCCAGAGGTTTGCTAAAGTAAGACATGTGCCATCAGATAAGGTAACTATAATATCTTCACCATAGCCACTTGCTATTTGAGAAGTTGACCTCAAAGGCCCAATGCCAACCGGTAGAGGACAAGCCAAGTACATGATAGTAACTATGAATTACTTCATCAAATAGGCTGAATTTGAGCCTCTTTCCACCATCACCAAGAGGAAGACTACTGAGTTTGTATAGAGGTTTATAATTTACAGATTCAACATTCCTAACACTATAGTGAGTTATAATAAGAAGCAGTTTAACAAAAAGAATTTGTAACAGTTTTGCTCAGAGATGGGGATAACTAATACGTTTCCTTCACTTGCTTACCCTCAATCTAATGACCAAGTTGAGGTTGTCAACAAAATTATCAAGGGGGGTCTTAAAGAAAAAGCGTGAGGAAAGGAAGGGAGGGGAGCTTAAGTAGATGAGTGTTGTATGATTTCTAATGCTATCAGTGCCAATGTGCAAGTGTACACAATAAGTAGTATAATGATAAGTATTCAAGATCGTCTCCACATGGATTAATGTTATAGTAAGTGTACACAATATGTCAGTGCACTTTTTAAATTAATTATAAAAGAACAATTGATAAAATTGATTTCCTAAAGTTAACGAGACAATAAATAAAATGTAATTAAAAGGAATTTAAACTTAAACACAAGATATTAATTAATGAGAATGAAGTAATTGAGTGATTAAACTCACTTAATGGTTTTGATTATATTCCTAATTTTTTGTTCGGTTGCTACAACATCTGTTACAGCACGGGACAAAATCCTTATGTACCATCAGTTGTCGCTTGTTAGATATCTTATATCTTGATGCAACTTAACAATGACCAATTCTTATGCTAACATAAGATATAGCATTACACGCTTAAGTTCTAATTACCCTACAAGGTGAATCCTTATGTCTAGTTCATCCCAAATTTTAGATTAAGCATGACCATTTTCGAATCAAGTTAAACTCAACTAAAGAAACCCAATTTAAAATGAAGTATTGTTTTGATATGTTCCACTAAGTCAGGCGTTTTTTAGGCTCTTTCTTAGTTAGCATCACTAAATGGGTGGTCAATCGAAATAGAGAATTAAAATAAGTATTATCAAAACAACATGCTATAGCAAACATGCAGCAACACAAAATATCAGTCAATTAACCATCAAGATTGTTTTATCACCTAACCACACGTAATTTTAGTTCATAATTTGTGAGAAACAAAAACCAAAATAGATTCAGCCTTCAAACAAATCATCATAACAAGATAGAAACAAGAGAGCAAGAATAAGAGTTGAATCTGCTCATCCTTATGAGTCCTCTTGATGTTCTTCTTGAATCTGTTGTTGTCGTCCTCAAATCTCTCTCTTGATCTTTGTTTTCTCTTGTGTTGTTTCTTAATTCCTTATCTCTAATGACAGCTCCCTTTTTTGTTGTAATGTGCTCATTTTTAAAAGTCGAAATTAGGGTTACCAAAAAAGTATGACAGTGTATCTCTTATTTTTGGAAACTTTATATTGCAATCTTCTATCTAACGCGTGAAATCTCGTTTATCGTTGCTCCAATTGGTACTACAGTAACAGTCCTACACATATTGCTCCAGCATCTTCATTATTCTAGACCTGATTTAATTTCATTGCATCCAAGTTCTTTTGTAACTTTGCAAACTTGCTACTGCAATATTCCATCCATGAAATTTGAGTTTCTTAATCACCTACAATTATGCACATAATCAGAGCATATAATAATCTAAAAACACATGAATTTTATTGAAATTAAACTTAAATGACTACTCATGCAAAATGTAACTAAAATGCAACGAAAACATATCATTTACTCTATAAGTAATGTTGATTTAAGTCTAAAAACACCATGATAACTCTCATTTCATAGAGTTATCAATGAGCTGCCAAGTGTCTTATGTGCTTATAAAAAAACTCATAATATTACCACAAGAGAAATGCCTTTTGCTCTTGCCTTCGAGGTAGACGCAGTTATCCTCACTGAGATCAAAATTCTTTCTCATAGAACATCTAACTTCAATGAAGAGGGGAATATCTCCTTTATTGCTACTAACTAGACTTATTTATAAATAAAAAAGCAAAAGAATGTTGACATAATATACTTATAATATTGATTTTGATGATAACAAACCATATGTGTCATAGGTTAAAAATGTTGGAGTCTTTAAAATTGAATGAAATTCTTAGGCCGTATAGTGTTTTAGGACAAAATTGAGGTTCTAGAAATAAACGGATAACCGTTAACTTTGAAATGGTTAACCGATAACTTAAGGTTACATTTTGATTTATTTTGTATGATAACAGATAACTGATAATATGCAAACGACAAGTCAACTTCGAACAAGTGAGCTTTTGGAATTAAACGGCAAATCGTTACATGAAAATAGTAAGCAATCTTTTATCAATGAACTCTCTAGAAATAAATGGCAAACCATAATGAGAAAACGGCAAGCCAACTTCAATCAGTGAATTCTCTGGGATTAAATGGTAAACTAAAAATTCCAAACGACGATCTGACAATTTAAATTTTAGCATAACGGTTGCTTTGGCACAAGTCAGAATGACAAACCGATTGAGGTTAATGGTGATTCAATAATTTCCAAGAAGTCAACAACGGTTACTTTTCTTCTCCAATTATAAAGGGTCAATCAAATTCAAATTTAGGTGACATTTAGTTCAAGCATGTTTATTCATTCATCAAATTGCACTTTGAGCATTCATTTGTAAATACATATATTGTTTGAGAGAAAATTTATGTGATCTTCATTTTAATATTAAAATTGAGTGATTGTAAGTATGGGAAACACTTTAGAAAAGGGGTGAGAAATCATCTCAAATTGCAAAGGTTTTATTAACACCTTGGAAGTTAATTATAAGCATCTTGTAGCCTTGGGTTATAAAGGCTTGGATAGTGGAATCCTCAACCTCGATTAGCTTAGATGCGTGGACGTAAGTGAAGTTTGCCGAACCACGTAAAAACATTGTGTTTGCTCTCTTATCTCTTATCTCTTTCAATTTATTTATTCTTAAATTTAATATTGTTGAAAATCTTAAGGAATTAGTTTAACTTGTTGTATACTTCTATTTTTTTCAAAAAGCCCAATTGACCCCCCTTTTAGGTTACTTAGCTAGAATTTCATTTGGTATTAGAGCAAGGTTCTATTGTTAGGACTTAACTATCTAGAGTATAAGATTCATAGCACCCCAAAATGAGTCTACCTTTAGAGAAGGACGGTCCACCATTAGACCACCATTGTTTTTATGGAAATGATTACCTATACTAGAAAACTATTATGAGAATTTATTTACAGGCTTTAGATTGTGAAATATAGGAAATCGTTAGTGATGGTCCATTCATGCCAACTATTAAAAATAAAGAAAGAGAAGAAATTCCAAAATATTCAAATGAATGGGGTAAGGTGGAAAAGAAGAAGACCTCTGTAAGCTTTAAAGCCATGAATGCCCTGTTTTATGATTAGATAAGAGGGAGTTTCATAGAGTTTCAGGTCATTCCAATGCACATGAAATTTAGAGGAAGTTAAAAGTTGTTTATAAAGGAACAAACTAAGTTAAAGAGTCTAAAATTAGTACATATGTCAGGCAATATGAATCGTTCCAAATGGAACAAAATAAAAGTGTGCATTCCATGTATACTAGATTTACGGACATAGTAAATACTCTAAGAGTCCTAGGGAAAACTTTTTTAAATAGTGAAAAGTTAAAAAAAAAAATCATTAGGTCTTTGTCAAAAGAATAGAGACCTAAGAGAACCATCATTAAGAATTTCAAATATTTAAATACCTTATCTATTGATGATTTAATTGGCTCACTTAGTTTCTATAAAGAGGATTTAGCAGTTGAAAGAGGTGATGAAGTTAAAAAGAAGAAGAGTGTTGACCTTGAAAGCTTCAAGATCGGAAAGTGACAAAGAAAGCGTAATCGAAGATGATGGTATGGCTATGATAGCCAGAAAATGTAGGAAGTTTCTCAAGAAATCCAGTGTGCAAAGTAAGTTTAGGAACTTCAACAACCGAAAGAAAAAAAAAAGAAGCAATTATATTGTTAAAAAATGCATATTTATAAAGGAGAAAACCGTCATTTGACATTTCAAATCTTACTAATAACCCTTACTTTTATGTATTTAACCTTCTTGTGATTTAATTACATGTGTTTTATTTTAATTAAGTATTTTATGTATTTTAGGGGCATTATAGTCATTTCATAATAAAGGAGAGATCAGACGGCAAAACGGACATCACTTTTGAACTCAGGACGGTCGAAAACCTTAGGAGGAGCATAAAAGGAAAAATGGCACTATTCACATGTACGGTACTATTCACGTGTACGGTACTGTCTACGTTACTGTTCACGACACTGTTCATATAAACGGATCGATGATGTGGCATTGACTGATGAGGTGTCACGATCCTGTTGGGCTAAAATTCTTATGTACTGTTGATGGTGACGTGGCAGCATATCAGTGGACGAAAAATCTCGCGTACGGTACATGCATCACACAGGATTATTTTCAACCAAACCGCGTTACTGTTCATCCGGGTCAAACCGTGTTACTGTTCATCCACGTGGTCAAACCGCGTACTGTTGACTGATGACGTGGCGCAATCCTGAGTGTCCAAACTGTTTTTAATCCGATGGCCATGATTTACTCCATGTATCTAAAAAAAGGGGGCCTCTCCCCCCTAATTTGATACCTCTGAATCCATTTTTGGACTCCATTTTCTGTAATTCTCTCTCCATCTTGTATTTTCTTCATATTTTAATAAATTCCCATTTTGCCCCTAGTTCAATTATGAGTGGCTAATTTTCTTTCAAGCTTGGGTTGAAGGTGAAGTCTCAACATGTGTCATAGGCTTAATTTGGTAAATTTATTTTCTCTTCCCCTCTAGTTTTTGTGGATGTTTTGACTTCTCGTCGACAAATAATACTAATCTTGTCTAGTACCGCCTTGGTTTCACCAGCCCTCTAGTACAAGGTTATTATTATTTGGCACGATAAGCCCTTAGCTCCATATTGATTAGAGCGTGATTCATGAGGTATGGATTCCCACCTCATGATTTAATTGGCATTAATACGGATTATTTAGCCCATGATGCATGTTGATAGGGATCCAGATACCCAAGTACGTCATCTCAATAGAATTCTCTTCAATTTATTCTTGTCATTTCAATTCCAATTTTAGAATTTATTCTCGCCATTTTAATTTAATTTTTAGCATATTCCAAATTATTTCCACCACAAATCCAACCATCCATTTACAAAACTAATTCTACACATAATTAAAATCCACCTCCTCGTGGGATTGGCACTCGTTACCATTAGTCTATACTACAATAGATTCGTGCGCGTGCGAGTACATTAAAATTTGCACAACAAGTTTTTGACGCCGTTGTTGGGGAGGTAAGTAATTTTAATTCATAGAATTAAGTTTTGTGAATAATTTCTTTTATTTGTTTCCTTGTATTTTTTTTATTAAAAAAAAAGAAAAAGAAAAAAAAGTGAATCTACATTTAAAGGTTAGTATTTCTTTTCTTTTTCTCTTCTTTAAAATTATGTAATTTAATTTCAATTTATTTTTCTTTGAAATTTTTTTTTGTTTATCTTATTAATTTATTTTTAGTTAATTTATTTCACGTATTTATTTTTGTGTATTTTTATAGAAAGGTTGTAATAGCGCAATAAGGTTAGTATCGTAATTTCTCCCTCTTTTTTATTTTTATTTGTTTTGCATGCATGGTCGTAGGTCATTATTACCTAATCTTGAACCTATAGATCTTGAATTAGAAAAAACACTTCGCACACACAGGCACATTAAAAATAAATTTGGAATGGATTTACAAGCACCACAGGGAGGCCATTTAAGGACTATTTTAGTCCCTTAGCTAATTTGAGCACATCATGCATAAGATACCCAAATGTAGCTCCTAGGAGTTTTGAACTAAAACCTAGTGTGCTAAATTGTCTCCCAACATTCTATGGCCTAGAAAATGAGGATCCATATAATCATCTGAATGATTTTCATGCCATTTGTCAAACTTTTAAATATGAAAATTTTTCAGACGATGATGTTAAACTTAGACTATTCCCATTTTCTTTAAAGGATAGAGCTCGTTCATGGTTAAATACTTTACCTGCTAATAGCATTTAATCATGGGCACAAATGGTAACGAAATTTTTGAATAAATATTTTCCAGTGCATAAAACCAATGCTATTCGTAGGG
This sequence comes from Citrus x clementina, assembly GCF_000493195.1. NCBI lineage: Eukaryota > Viridiplantae > Streptophyta > Magnoliopsida > Sapindales > Rutaceae > Citrus > Citrus x clementina. The sequence continues at coordinate 19,903,487 of NW_006261964.1, forward strand.
AAATTTCAGAGTTTACACAGAGAGAAGACGAGCAGTTTTTCGAAACATGGGAGCGATTCAATGGGCTACTCATGGGTACGAGAAATGGCACCAATGCCAATACTTTTTGGAGGGATTATTGCCGAATGTGCAAGAATGGCTAATGGCAATAAGTGGAGGAGAGCTAATGTCAAAAAGTGCATCAGAGATTTGGGAATTCTTCCAGCGACAAGCAGATAATTCCCAACAACGGAGTCGATCACTCAGGAATACTAGAAGAATTAAAGGAGTGAATGAGGTTCAAATTGGTGAATCAACTTCGGGAATCAAAGAAGTCAAGGAGATGGTTGAAGGTCTTGCTCGACAAATAGCATCGTTATCAACTGCTAAATCAACAGAACCACATGACCATGACTCATACTCAGATCAAGCCAATGCCATAAGTGTAATGAGAAAGGCATCAAATTACAACCCATACTCCAACACATATAACCCTAGATGGAGAGACCACCCCAATTTTTCATGGTCTCAAGGATTCCAACAGAATGGACCAGCAGCTCCAGCTCCACCAATTCCTCAAAATCCTCAAGCCTCTCAGCCCCCATTTAGACCATACAATCAGAACCAGAACTACTCTCAACCCAGACCATGGGAGGATGCATTCCAAAATTTCAAGAATGTTACTCACTCCACGATTGAGCAACAGAATCGCACCATTGATGGACTACGAAATGAGTTGAGAGCAGGCTTCAATTCACAAGCTCAATCAGTTTCAAGCCTCGAGAAGATGGTGGGACAACTTGCTTCTTCAGTTCAGACCTTGGCAATGACTGTTGAGAAAGGCAAGTTTCGAAGTCAACCAGTGCCTAACCCTAAAGGAGTACATGAAGCAAGTACTAGTTCACCACAGCAGCATGGAGAGGTCAAAGCAGTCATGACCTTGAGAAAAGGAAAAGAAGTCAACAACAAAGTGGAGATGCCGGTGACAAAAGAAAATCAAGTTGTACCTGTGAATGTTGAGGACTCACCACTGGAGGAAAAAGAAGAAACCAACCCACGAGAATATGTTCATAAAGCTCCATTTCCTCAGAGGTTAGCAAAAGGCAAAAAGGGAAAATCCACAGGTGAGATTCTCGAAATCTTCAAACAGGTAAGTGTTAACATCCCTTTACTTGATGCTATTAAACAAGTTCCATCTTATGCCAAGTTTCTTAAAGACCTTTGTACTAAAAAGAGAAATATGCATGTTCAAAAGAAGGCATTTTTAACAGAAAACGTTAGTTCTATACTCCAACATAAAATTCCTTTAAAATGCAAAGACCCAGGCTCTCCCACTATCTCATGTAGTATAGGGAACCACACAATTGAGAATGCTTTGTTGGATTTAGGAGCTAGTGTAAATCTGTTGCCTTACTCAGTATTTTTTAAACTTGGACTGAGAGAATTACACCTAACTCCAGTGGTGTTACAACTCGCAGATCGGTCCACGAAAATACCTCGTGGTATTGTGGAGGACGTGCTTATCCAGGTAGACAAGTTTTATTTTCCTGTTGATTTCATTGTAATTGACACTCAACCAATACAGGATTCGAGAAAGCATATCCCCATTATTCTAGGCCGACCTTTCTTGGCAACTGCGGATGCTCACATTCAATGCAGGACTGGAAATATATAGTTGTCCTTCGGCAACATGACTATGGAGCTGAACATCTTCAACATTGCCAAACAACCTCATAATGCAGATAATGGAATTGTTGATGTGGATTTAATTGAAGCATTAATTGATGATACTTTTGTTTCAAACCTTAGTGATGATCCTTTACAAACATGTTTAACTCACTTTGGTTTGGATTTTGATATTGACAGATCGGTCGATGAGGTCAACGCCCTGTTTGACTCAGCACCATCTATGGACACTAATAAATGGAAGTCAAGAGTTGAGCAACTAGCACCATCAGAAAAGAAACTCATCCCATCATCAGAATCACCACCGAAACTCGAGCTCAAACCATTACCCAACACTCTGGAATATGCATTTTTGGGAGAAGAAAGTACTCTACCGGTAATCATCTCATCATCCCTAAATGACGAACAAAAAGGTAAGTTGTTGGATGTTTTAAAAGAGCACAAAGGAGCATTATGATGGACCATAGCAGACATAAAAGGTATAAATCCAGTAGACTGCATGCATTACATTCACCTTGATGAAAATGCTAAATCTACTAGGGAAATGCAACATCGGTTAAATCCTAATATGAAAGAAGTTGTTAGAACAGAAGTACTTAAGCTATTAGATGCAGGTATCATTTACCCACTTTCTGATAGTTCATGGGTCAGTCCTGTACAAGTTGTCCCCAAAAAGTCAGGAGTCACAGTAGTTACCAATGCTGATAATGAATTGATATCCACTAGAGTAACTACAGGATGGCGTGTATGCATTGATTATAGAAAGTTGAATTCTGTCACACGTAAAGACCATTTTCCTTTACCATTTATTGATCAAATGCTTGATAGATTAGCAGGCCATGAATTTTATTACTTTCTAGATGGCTACTCAGGATATAATCAGATTCCCATAGCACCAAAAGATCAGGAGAAAACTACTTTCACTTGCACTTTTGGCACATTTGCATATAGGAGAATGCCATTTGGATTATGTAATGCACCTGCTACATTTCAACGATGCATGTTGAGCATTTTTTCTGATATGGTTGAACGATTCCTTGAAGTCTTTATGGATGACTTTTCTGTCTTTGGTGATTCGTTTGATCAATGTTTACATCATCTAACACTAGTTCTGCAGAGATGTATCGAGAAGAACTTGGTCTTAAATTGGGAGAAATGCCATTTTATGGTAAAACAATGTATTGTTCTCGGTCACATCATTTCGAGCAAAGGTATTGAGGTTGACAAAGCCAAGGTGGATCTCATTTCTAATCTTCCTCCACCCAAAACAGTCAGAGAAGTAAGATCTTTCCTTGGGCATGCTGGTTTATATAGACGTTTCATTAAAGATTTTAGCAAAGTTTCTAGACCCTTATGCAATTTACTTGCTAAGGATGTACCTTTTATCTTTAATGATTCATGTCTTGTGGCTTTTGAAAAATTAAAGCAGTTGTTGACATCATCACCCATCATTTAGGCCCCGAACTGGAGCTTACCATTTGAACTCATGTGTGATGCATCTGATTATGCGGTAGGAGCAGTATTAGGACAAAGAGTTGATCGAATTCCCCATGTTATTTATTATGCTAGTATGACATTGAATGATGCACAGTTGAACTATTTAACTACTGAAAAATAAATGCTAGCAGTAGTGTTTGCATTGGAAAAATTTCGATCTTATCTCATTAGTTGTAAAATAATTATATTTACAAATAATGCTGCTCTTAAATATCTTCTCACAAAGAAAGATACAAAAGCTAGACTAATTCGTTGGGTGTTACTTTTGCAGGAATTTGACTTGGAATTCAAAGATAAGAAAGGGACAAAAAATGTTGTGGCGGACCACCTCTCTCGTCTCCATTTTGACACAATTACAGAGCCATTAATATTAAATGAGTCATTTCCAAATGAACAATTAATGAGTGCGGAAGTGTTGCCTTGGTATGCTGATATAGTTAATTATCTTGTTACAGGTAAACTTCCAGAGCATTGGACCAAGCAAGACAAGGTTAAATTCTTTGCAGAAATAAAGAATTTCTTTTGGGATGACCCATATTTATTCAAGTATTGTGCAGACCAAATTGTTAGACGATGTGTCCCAGAAAGTGAAATTCAGAATATCCTTTCATTCTGCCATGAACAAGCTTGTGGGGGCCATTTCAGTGCTAAGAAAACTACGACTAAAGTTTTACAATATGGTTTTTATTGGCTAACTATATTTCGAGATGCTTACACTTTCTGTTCTTTATGTGATAGGTGTCAACGAATGAGGAGCATTACGCGAAGGAACATGATGCCACTAAATCCAATTTTAGTGGTTGAGATTTTTGACGTATGGGGTATCGACTTCATGGGACCCTTTCCCCCATCTTTTGGTCATCAATACATATTGGTTGCTGTTGACTATGCATCAAAATAGGTAGAAGCAATTCCATGTAGGACCAATGATCACAAGGTGGTGATAGCATTTTTGAAAAGCAACATTGTTTCACGCTTTGGATTCCCTCGAGCAATAATCAGTGATGGTGGTGCCCACTTTTGTAACAAAGCATTCAAAGCACTTTTGACAAAGTATTCAATCACACACAAAGTGGCGACCCCGTATCATCCGCAAACCAGTGGCCAAGTTGAGATCTCCAATCGAGAAATAAAGCACATATTAGAAAAGACGGTGAGGCCGGACAAAAAAGATTGGTCATTAAGACTTGATGATGCATTATGGGCATATAGAACGGCTTTCAAGACCCCGATTGGGATGTCACCCTACAGGTTAGTGTATAGAAAAGCTTGCCACCTACCTGTGGAACTCGAGCATCGTGCGTATTGGGCCATCAAGAAATTCAACTTTGACATGCAGCAAACCAGCTCAGAAAGAAGATTACAACTGGCAAAACTTGAAGAAATTCGCAATGACACATATGAAAATGCCAAGATTTACAAGCAACGAATGAAAGTCTTCCATGACAAGCAAATTATGAGAAAATCGTTCACTCCAGGTCAGAAAGTGCTTTTATTCAATTCTCGCTTGCACCTATTCCCAGGTAAGTTACGCTCTCATTGGTCTGGCCCATTTATTGTTCATACTGTTTTTCCACATGGGGCAATTGAAATTAAGGACCCAAAGAACGGTGTCACGTTTAAAGTTAATGGTCAAAGATTAAAGCCATATCTAGAGTACCAACCACATGGAGAAGACACCGAAATAAATTTGAGTGACCCACCAGATTTGAATTGATTTTTTTTTTCGTGATTTGATTTTTTTTCTTTCTTTATATTATTCTTTTGCTAATTGAAATTATTTTTGCATAAGTGTGTTTGTTTAACTATTAAGTTTTCTCTTATCATTTTTAATCATGAGTACCTTACGTAGACCGTTCCTCCTGAACATTCTTAAACCACTTCAACGTGTCAAAACTCATCTCAAAAGGCAGATTCAATTTTGTAAAACACATCGCATTTGGGCTCTACAACCACCAGAGTTAGTAGCCTATATTGAGGGTCTAGAAAGCCAACTCAGAGATATTGAGAGAAGTGTTTACGACATCCAGTTGGAGCTTGAGGTCAATTCAATAAGAGGACAATTTTAATTTTCTTTGTGTGTTTTAATTTGTTTTTCTGTTTGTGTGCTTTAGTTTGTTACCTCGGTGAAGTGGCGGATAACGGTACTCCGTGACAATCAAGTCGGTTACTTCAGTTTCCCATAATAACTGATATTCTGAGGCGAAAGTATGGACAGAAACGAGATTCTAGTGAAGCTTTACAAGCGATTCCCTTCACTTCCTCAGAATGCCCTCCTTACGATCTATAAAGCTCGGTCCGAACGCATGCGATTACTCATGAGGAATAACATACCTGCTGACATCCGTTGGTTAATCGAGGCTAAAGTACGATCGGCAGGTGAGTTACCTCCAAAATTTATTGCATACATGCCTGGTTGTGGTAAAGGAAATTATGCAAGAAAACGACGAGCTCGAAGAATTTCTGTTGCTTGTCATAAGTGTGCCAGAATGAGTTGCAATAAAAACCCATGTTCTTTAGGAATGATGTCTGATAACAGGGAAGATAAGATTCAATTCATTAGGGATGGCTTGAATAAGGAGTCATTGGATGATATCCTTTTGTCTCTTGAAATGCATCCCAGTGGATATGTGTAAGGAGCGATTCTCCAGTTATGGCCATTATTCCAGAAAGAGCATGCACGATATAGTCTCGGGAATCTGCTATAAACGACTCTGTTTGCCAGTTTATAAGAAAACTGGATAGGAAGCCTATCCTCGACCCATAGAAGGCGTTCAAGCCGTTTCTGGACGTAAAACCAGAAGAAGATGTGAGCCACAGTTGCAACTACCTGTAAATATCCTTTCACTTTACTGTTATTTTATTTCACTATTATTTTATTGTGTGCATTATTGTCTTTAATAATTTTATTACTGTTTGCTTTTTCCTTATTACAGTTTGCTTTTTCCCTTTTACTGTTTCCTTTTTGACTAGTGAGCCATGTGCTTTACGCGTTATTTGACACTGACATGTTACCTCATACACAACTGTGACCCACTGTCACCAAGACTCTTAAATGTGATTTTTTTGTCAAGCACTCACAAATTATTTTTTTGAGAAGTATCACAATGACAGCTACTCCAAATAGACAATTAAAGAACATTTGTGTGCTTTTTGGATTTACCTATGGCAAACATAAAGAGTTCGTTGAGGCAGCCATAGATCTTGGTCGAAGCATAGCAGAGAGAAAATTACACTTGGTGTATGGAGGAGGTAACCGAGGGTTATCAAAAATGGTCTCAGAAGCAGCTTTTATCAGAGGAAGCCAAGTGTTAGGCATCATCCCAAGAGTCCTAAAACCATTAGGCAGTTCGTCTGACTCATCAACTGGAGAAGAGTTAGTCATCTCAGGTATGCAAGAAAGAATAACTCAAATGCTTAATCATGCTGATGCTTTTATTTTCCTTCCAGGAGATCTTGCAACACTAGAGGCACTTATCACACTAGCATCTTCGGCCCATCTGCACATCCACCAGAAACCCATCGGTTTATTAAATGTCAATAACTTATATGATGGCTTTATCGCATTTCTTAACCATGCAATAAAAAACTATTTCATTCCCTCTAATGCGAAAAAACTCTTTATTTGTGCTCACACTGCTAATGAGCTACTTGATCTGTTACAAGCTTATAGACCGGAGCCAGACCCCTGGACCTTTGTGTTGGAGCGTCCAAATAATGATGGTAACAGTAGCCGCAGTAAGAAGTACAAATTAGATTTAACTCTCCGCCTATAAATATTTTCTTCTGTGTTGCACCACCCAGGTGATGTCTTCTAAACTCTACTTCTTTCCTTTAAAACATTGAGGTGATGTCTTCTAAACTCTACTTCTTTCCTTTAAAACATTGAGGACAATGTTTCGTTCTGGTTGGGGGGAGGGAATAGTCGCCAAATGTGGAATTTTGGTTAAGTTTTTACTAATTTTTTATTGTAGAAACTAACTGTTGCTAACTTTTTGTGTTGAAGATGGCTGAATATGGAGTATAGTTACTCTAGAAACGCATCTTTATTGTTTAAAAAAAAAAAACCAAATAAAATAAAAAAAAAACAAAAAAAAATCTTTTTCTTTATTAAGTTTTGATGTTCATTTTTCTTCTTCTTTTTATTTTCTCCTCTATAAATATACATTTTCCAACTTTTGAGTCGAAGATGGCTGAATATGGAGTGTAGTGCCTCTAGAAACGCATCTTCTTAAAAAAAATGATTTTCTTTTTCTATCATTTTAAGTGTAACTTTTCTAATTAGTTTTTCTGCATCATATTCACATTTCTGCATGCATATTTTCCTTTCATGCTTAGAATAGGTTGGGGGGTAGAATGTTGTTTAAAAAAATAATAATAATAATTTGTGTGATTTGTTTTAACATTGGATGACATGATTAATTTCAAATTTTAGTATTTGTATTATCTTTGGTCTTAAGTGATGTTACGCTATGTTTGCTACTTTACATGTTGATGTCGGAGACAAATATGAGTTGCTTGAAGGAATGAACATGTCATAAATAAGTGCCAAGTGAGTTGTTGAGCCTATCATTTTCTTGGAGAGTAACCTTTTTGCCCATTCTCTATACAGCTTAGCAGTTTATTATTTTATACACGATTTCTAGATTTCTTTTGAGTTAACCCTTAAAAAAAATGGTAAAATAAAAAAAAAGAAAAAGAAAAAGAAAAAAATATGTGTTGCTACATTGGGAGGCCCATCTAACTAGTAGATATAGATGATTATTTAGAGCCCTAAAAGACGATGGAAAGGCCATCTTTGATCCGTTTGAGCCTTTCTAGTCATCCCTTTTATTAAATATCCATAGTTAACCCTTTTGAGCCTTTAAAAAATAAAGAAAAAGAAAATCCTTTTCTTTGTCAACTTATCATCTTGACCCACTCCAATTTGGAATATTACCCGATGTCTTATAAGTTCCATTACCTATTTATGTTTGAGAAAATGTAAATAATTATGTTGTTCAGTGAAGTTATGCCAAATAAAAGCAAAAAAACAAAACAAAAGTTGTTGTTTCAAAAGAATAAAAATAACAACAATAGGTGAAATCCACCTTGCAACTTCCAAAAAAAAAAAAAATCCCTGCATTTTTTTCTCAAACATACACTTTGTTTTCCTTATTTCCCTTCTTTGTTAACCATGTCCATAGCCTACGTTACGTCCTAATAAAAGTCCTTCTTGATTTTAGGGAACTATAGTCTGAAGTAGAAGCTAGTTATATGGGCTAAAAAGATGTAGTGGTGCATAATAAAAATAAATAAATTAAAAAAAAGATAAATAAATTGGGTTGACTAGCATTTTTATTTGACTTGAGATCGTATTATTTCTAAGCTGAGGGCATATTTATTTCATCTTGGTGAGAGAATGTGATATCACTTCTTTATTATTTTCTCTCTCAATTACCATTCATTGGAGTGACTATTTTTATTGGTTTTAATTTCTTTGTGAGAGTGTCACTACTTCCAGTGAGATTTTGGGGTTTGACATGTCATTCTTGAAAGTAGCTATAACAAAGTCTACTGGGCTGATTCATGTGGATGGTTGATGTGGGTGTGATGTTGCTTTAGACTGGAGATAATGCTTATACTTTTATTTGATTGCTATCATTAATCTGATGGAATAAATACGAGTGTTTCTATTTAAAAAAAAAAATTGAATTTGAATTTTGTTTTCGCTTTATTTGCTAGGGACTAGCAATAAGCTAGTTGGGGGGTGTGTTGAGTGTTAGAAAATGCATATTTATAAAGGAGAAAACCGTCATTTGACATTTCAAATCTTACTAACAACCCTTACTTTTATGTATTTAACCTTCTTGTGATTTAATTACATGTGTTTTATTTTAATTAAGTATTTTATGTATTTTAGGGACATTATAGTCATTTCACAATAAAGGAGAGATCAGACGGCAAAACGGAAATCACTTTTGAACTCAGGACGGTCGAAAACCTTAGGAGGAGCATAAAAGGAAAAATGGCACTATTCACATGTACGGTACTATTTACGTGTACGGTACTGTCTACATTACTGTTCAAGACACTGTTCACATAGACGGATCGATGATGTGGCATTGACTGATGAGGTGTCACGATCTTGTTGGGCTAAAATTCTTATGTACTGTTAATGGTGACGTGACAGCATATCAGTGGACGAAAAATCTCGCGTACGGTACATGCATCACACAGGATTATTTTCAACCAAACTGCATTACTGTTCATCCGGGTCAAACCGTGTTACTGTTCATCCGCGTGGTCAAACCGCGTACTGTTGACTGATGACGTGGCGCAATCCTGAGCGTCCAAACTGTTTTTAATCCGATGGCCATGATTTACTCCATGTATCTATAAAAAGGGGGCCTCTCCCCCCTAATTTGATACCTCTGAATCCATTTTTAGACTCCATTTTCTGTAATTCTCTCTCCATCTTGTATTTTCTTCGTATTTTAATAAATTCCCATTTTGCCCCTAGTTCAATTATGAGTGGCTAATTTTCTTTCAAGCTTGGGTTGAAGGTGAAGTCTCAACATGTGTCATGGGCTTAATTTGGTAAATTTATTTTCTCTTCCCCTCTAGTTTTTGTGGATGTTTTGACTTCTCGTCGACAAATAATATTAATCTTGTCTAGTACCGCTTTGGTTTCACCGGCCCTCTAGTACAAGGTTATTATTATTTGGCACGATAAGCCCTTAGCACCATATTGATTAGAGCGTGGTTCATGAGGTGTGGATTCCCCCCTCATGATTTAATTGGCATTAATACGGATTATTTAGCCCATGATGCATGTTGATACGGATCCAGATACCCAAGTACGTCATTTCAATAGAATTCTCTTCAATTTACTCTTGTCATTTCAATTCCAATTTTAGAATTTATTCTCGCCATTTTAATTTAAGTTTTAGCATATTCCAAATCATTTCCACCACAAATCCAACCACCCATTTACAAAACTAATTCTACACATAATTAAAATCCACCTCCTCGTGGGATCGACACTCATCACCATTAGTCTATACTACAATAGATTCGTGCGCTTGCGAGTACATTAAAATTTGCACAACATATATACTTTGAATGTAAGAAGCCTAGACACATAAAATCGAAATGTCCTCTCCTCAACAAGGCAAAAAAGAAAGTTATAGTGGCCACATAGGATGATAGCGATAAGGAGACCTCAGATGAAGAGGAACTACATGAAGTGTCAAACATAATACTTATCGCAATAGGAGAAGAACTTGATGAGGTAAATGCTATTTCTTCTTATGATGAGTTGTTTAAAGCATTTACTGAATTGCATAATCACTTAAAGAAGGTAAGAATGAAAATGCTTCTCTTAAAAAGAAAAATGTAAAACTTTCAAATAAGAATGATACTTTGAATGAAAAGATTAAGTAAAACTTTCAAATAAGAATGATACTTTGAATGAAAAGATTAAGTGCCTATAAGTAGAAAACAAAAGTTTGTATGAAGAATTGCATTCTTTAAAAAAAAAATAAGATGTTTCACTTAGAAATGAAGGTTTACTTGTAAATGATTTGAAAAAGAAAAATGAAACGCATAAGAAAAATAGTGATGAGCATAATGATATTGTTTTAAAATTTTAGGAATGGGCAAAAAATTTTAGATAATTTGCTTGACTCTTAAAAATCTATTTTTTATAAAGGAGGTATTTGCTATAAGTCAAATTTAAAACAAAAGTATTACAATAATTACTTTGTTAAGACAACCTCTATTAAGATGACCAAATTGTATGTCATTATTGCAATAGAAATGGTCACATGAGTTATAGATGTCCTTTTAAGAGAAATACATATTACAGAATCAAATGTATTTGGGTTCTAAAAAGAACCATTACTAACGCTCAAGGACCCAAAACGTTTTGTGTACGTAGAACTTGAGATTTCTTCTGCAGGGATCATAGAAGATGAAGAACAAATGGTGCTTGGACAACAGATGCTCGAGACATATTATAGGCAATTACTCTTTGTCTTTTAGTTTTATCAAGATAAAAAATGGTAGAGAATTATCCTTTGGAGATAATTCAAAAAACAAATATTATTGGTATTGGTAATGTCGGTAAAATTCCTTTACCTTTATTGAAAATGTATGTTTAGTTGAAAATTTGAAACACAAATTAGTTAATATTAGTTAATTGTGCGATAAAGGCTGTAGAGTTATTTTTAATAAAATAAAATGTGTCATTGAGAATGTATGTGATAGCAAAATTTTGTTTATTAGAAAGATGTGTTAATGTATATGCCATTACTATAGATTGCGCATCATCACATGATAAATGTTTTTTCTACATTACATGATGATAGTTGATTATAATATAGAAGACTAGGTCATGCAAGCATGAATGTGATTTTAAAAATTTTGAAAAATAATTTAGTTAAAGGTCTTCCAAAAATTAGGTTTCAAAAAGATAAAATTTGTAAAACTTGTCAAATTGGAAAACAAATCAAAACCTCTTTCGAAAAAAAAAATCATATTTCCACTTCAAAACCACTTCAACTTCTTCATATAGATTTGTTTGAACCTTCTAGATATGTTAGTCTAAATGGTAAATATTATGCATTTGTAATTGTAGATGATTATTCTATATACATATGGATATTGTTCTTTGCTAATAAGGATGATATCTTTGATGATTTCAAAATTTTCTATAAAAAAGGTTCAAAATGAAAAAAAGGATATGTTATTTCTTGCATTACAACTTATCATGGTGGAGAATTTAAAAATCACGATCTTAGAAATTTTTGCAATAACTTTGGCATTGACCATCAATTCTCATCACCAAGGACTCTATAACAAAATTGAGTAGTTGAGAGAAAGAATAGGTTTCTTTAATAAATAGCTAGGACCATGGTAAATGAACATGTTTTACCAAAATATTATTAGGTCGAAGTCATCAACACTGCTTATTATGTTTTAAATCGTATGTTGATTAGACCTTACCCTAGTAAAAATCCTTATAAGCTTTGGAAAGATAGAAAACCAATATTGGTTATTTTAAAGTTTTTAGATGCAAATATTTTATATCAAATACAAAAGACAATCCTGGTAAATTTGATCTAAATATGATGTTGATATCTTTTTTTAGTATTCAAATACAAGAACCTTAGTTGTTGAAGAATCCAAGCATGTTATGTTTGATGAATCTTGATCCTTCCTTTATGGGGAAAGTTGTTAATGATAATGTAGATAAAGAGTCACAAAAAGAAGAGTCTTCAAAAAACAAGAAAGATGATCTAATAAAAACAAGCTAATTAAGCAAAATCATAATAAAGGTAATTCTCAAACACTCCCCAAGGAGTGTAACTACTAGATTATCACTTAAAAATACTTGTGAGCATGCTGAATTGATATCTCAAATAGAACCAAAATCATTTTTTGATGCTAGAAATGATGAATCTTGGATTATGGCTATGCAAGAAGAGTCAAATCAATTTGAGAGAAACAGTGTATGGAAACTTATTCTTAAACCAAAACATAAATCTGTAATAGGCACTAAATGGGTATCTAGGATCCTTCACAAGGTGTAACTACTAGATCATCACTTAGAAATACTTGTGAGCTTACTGCATTCATATCTCAAATTGAACCAAATCGCTTTCTGATGCTGAAAATGATTACTCTTGGATTATGGTTTTGCAAGAAGAGTTAAATCAATTTAAGAGAAACAATGTGTATAAACTTATTTTTAAACTAGAACATCAATTTGTAATAAGCACTAAATTGGTATTTAAGAATAAAATGGATGAATTTGGTATGGTTGTAAAGAATAAAGCTAGACTAGTGGCTCAAGCGTACAACCAGGAAGAAAGAATTGATTTTGATGAAACCTTTGCTCACATAGCCAGATTAGAATCTATTAGGATCCTCTTAGCATTTGCATGTCATAAGGATTTCTTTTTATATCAAATGGATGTTAAGAGTGCTTTCTTGAATGATTATATTATAAAAGAAGTTTATGTAAAACAACCCCTGGTTTTGAAAATAAAAAATTTCTAAATCATATTTATAAGTTGTCCGAAACTTTATATGATTTAGAGCAAGCGCCTAGAGTATGGTATGAAAGGCTTAGTAGATTTCTTTTGGAAAATAATTTTTCAATGGGAAAAGTGGATAATACACTTTTTATTAAGCATGAGAATGAAGATATATTCATTGTTCAAATTTATGTTGGTGATATTATCTTTGGTTATATTAGTGAGTCTTTTTGTAAGGAAGTTTCATCTTGTATGAGCAAAGAATTTGAGATGAGCGTAATAAGAGAGTTAAAGTATTTCTTTGGACTATAAATAAGACAAAATGGATAAGGAATCTTCATCAATCAAGCAAAATATTTGAGAGATTTACTCAAAAAAATTGGATTTGAAAATGAAAAGGCTAAAAGCTCTCAAATGAGCTCAACAATCAAGCTTGACAAAGATGAAAAAGGTAAAGAAGTTGATGTCAAAACTTATCAAGGTATGATTGGATCTTTACTTTACTTAATTGCTAGTAGGCCTAATATCATTTTTAGTGTATGCTTATTTGCAAGATTTCAATCATGTCCCAAGGAATCTCATTTGCTTGCTGCTAAAACAATTTTTCATTGTTTGAGTAAGAAAATTGATCTAGGTCTTTAGTATCTTAGAGGGACTCACATAGATTTAACATGTTATTCGGATGCCGACTTTGCCAGATACATAGTCGACAAGAAAAGTACAAGAAAAGTCACTTTCTAGATCACTCACTAGTCTCTTGGTTTAGTAAGAAATAAAATTCAGTTGCTCTTTCAACAACTGAGGTTGAATATATTGTTATCGGTAGTTGTTGTGCGCAAGCCATATGGATGAAACAAACTCTTAGAGACTACAGGATTAAACTTGATCATATATCTATCATGTGTGACAATACTAGTGCTATAAATCTATCAAAAATTCCCATTCATCGTTCCAAGACCAAGCATATAGAGATTCAACATCATTTCTTGAGATATAATGTTAAAAAAGAGGACATAATATTAGAATTTGTTCCAACAATAAACAACATGCGGATATCTTCATGAAACCCCTTAGTGATGATCAATTTATCAAAATTCAACATGAACTTGAAATGATGAAATTTTTACATTGACATGTCTATATATGTTATTAAGGTTATGTGTGTGTGTTCGTACTATTTTTTTTTTTAGATTTTCACATTAACATGTCTACATATGATATTGAAGTTATTTATTGTGTTTGTATGTGTTGATTGATTTTGAAATTTGTATGCATTCATTTTTCATGCATTAAAAATGGCCTTTGAGACATTTTGAGTTCATGAAATAACCTTGAAATGAACAATTATTGGCCAAAAATCAAAACGGACATGCAAAATTATAGTTAAAATAAATGGCTAGCCATTTCAGAATAAACTAATAATCGTTTAAAAATAGAGACTTAGAGGGTGTGCTCTATAAACTACCTGTTAATCAATATCCATAAATAGTGAATCATTTGTGTGTTCAAAGGTTCTTTATGTTTCTAGATGTCAACGGTTAATCGATTTCAAAAAGTGGCTTGTCGTTTTCATGCAATGATAGAACTATTCCTAGGTTTTCTTCCTCATTAGCGCTAACCCTACACTGTTTTCTCTCTAGGCTGTGACAGTAGTGTTTTCTCTCTCGTTCATCATTTTCTTGAGGTTTCTTGCAAAATTGAACCTCCACAATCATTATAAACCTCCTAAACTTCATTTCTTCATCATCGAAACAATATTTGAAAGCCAAAATAAGAAATTCCCAATTTGAAACCATAACTGTGAGCTGAACAGTCATCTTCAAAATTGGTTGGATTTTCACCAATTTTTGGCCAAATTAAGCACCCACATTTGTAACACCTATTGTTTTTGTTATATTATTATTATTGTAATCTATTTTATAGAATATAACATTTTGGGTTAATGTATTCAAGGGTATTTTATTGTATTTTATTTTATTTCTTTTAAATCTTAAATCCCTTAGTTTATTTATTTATTTATTAAACACCTTATTTAAAAAGGAAATAAATTCCTTAATGGGTAAGGGTTTTAAAAAGGCTTGGCTTATAAAAACTTCCTCTACGTTATTTGTTTCTCAAAACCCTAGAGGCTAATTAAAAAAAAAAGAATACAACAACCAAAATAAGAATAAATTCATGTTTTTGAATAAGAGAAGGGGAAGATTTTGATTGTGTTCCTATTTCCTATTAAAGGAGTTCTTGAGCTTGGATTGAAGGACAACATTTGTCCATGAGGTTCCTAATAACGCAACTTTTGTGCAGTAAAATTAAAACGGATGGCGGAAGCTCTAGAAACCTCGGATTGACTTCATTCAAAAACGAAAATCAAGAGGAAAGATTGAAGTTTAATTATCTCACTTGTAGTTTCAAAAAAGACTTCGTGAAGTAGGAGAAAATGACTGAAAACCGCAGGCTACGAACACTGTCCAGAAAATAGAGCTCTGCACGAACAGCTTCTGTTTTGCCACGATCTGAGATCCTTTAAGCACCCCAATTGTGATGCCTCTAGTCAGTCCACACTTAGAAATGTTCTAGGAGTTCATAGGATTTGGAATCTCGAAATTTCGTTCAGAAATGAGAGAGATAATGAAGAAACATGAATGCTAGTTCATGATGATTCATTCCACCAAATAAAGCCATCATTATCTCCAATAATGGCACCAAACATTATCATGTGCTAGACCCACCCACTTTGCCATTATTTATTGAAAGTGATCTTATCACTTCAATAAATTATTTAATCAAATAAATAAATAGATAAATTAATTAATTTCGTAATTAATTAATTAATCCCATTTTGATCAAATCAAATGGTTAAATGTGGGCTTCTTTTGTGACATGTTCTAATGCTTTCTCTTAATCCATATTAAATCCAATAAAAACCCAAAATTCTAAACCCAAAATTGATCTAGAAGTCCATAATCATATATGAACCGGAACATGTCCAAAATGGTAATTTTACGTGCTCGATATTACATAATGTTTAATTGAGGATTTATGAAATTTATTTTGTTCCTTAAACTATTTATGGAACATCTAAATTTCTATCTTAAATCATATTTAAGATATATTTATATATATATTCATTCTTAATGAATTATAATATAAATATTTATTTTCCTAAAATTAGGAAATTTAACTTCTCATTTTCTAGTAACTCCTTTTTCATTTCTATTTGGTGTGTGACCTTTTAGGTTCTTAGTTATAAGGTAGTAGAACTATTTTAATGATAACTCTTTATTCATTAAATGATGCTAAACTCTTTAATCATCAATTAGAACTTTTCTAATGACCTTAAGATGCATTGCTAATACGTTTTACCAGTATTAATCTTAAGGTTTCTACAAGTCATGAGTGACACCTAGCAGTATATCACAACTATCCAAATAACAAGAATTGTTGGATCTATAGAACCTATTCCATTGTATCTCTATGTCTTGGTCTCTTCATCATCCATGTCCAGAGAAAAGCACGGCTTATGGTTTATTATGTTAAGCAGTTATGCTTTATCTCAAAATAAATCTAAATGAACTTGGCATGAAAATATAATTTGAACTCCTTCAAATATATTTCACCTTGGCCAAGGATTTCTCATGCCAATTCATATTATCTCATAGGGACATCCTTTTTGTATATTACAAAGTGATGAATTCCATATTGGCCATACACTTGTCTTCATACATAGCCAACCATGACAGCTATTGCTAGATTTATTCCTTCATTAAGAATCAATCATTATGCTTTCACATATCAGAGATGTCTATGTATAAGACATCTGTTATACCTCAGGTCTAAAGACCATTACTAAACATAGTGTTTCTTACAATGTATAATAAGCCATTAACACTCAAAACGATATGGCTTACTATATTTGGTTAAGTTCAGTAAACTCGTTCTCTCAACAAGTACCTCTGTGTTTGACTTGACATGTCATGTCAATGATATGAAACTCACCATCCATTTTAATATCACATACCATAAGGAGTCATAACACATACTAGTGTTTATAGGAATTTATAATGTCCAATCATAAATCCACCACTAGGAACTATTTTAGAAGTATAGTACAAAGGATGCACGTTTCATATTCTCAACAAACTCGAGAATGTGTTCCTTAACTATTTTACTTCTTGGACTATATTCATTAAATTAAATTTATGAATGTTGATAACTTTGCCATTTTATAAATATCAAAATGCTATTCAAATACAATAATACCCTAAACAAACAAACACCATTCGATTGGCCTTTAGGGCATATTATTAACAATCTCCCACTTGCACTAAAGCCAATCGCTATGGTATCTCATACCCATCTTCTCAAGATGACGATCTAACTGCTGTTGAGTAAGTGCTTTAGTTAGAGGATCCGCAGTGTTATCAGCGGAGGCTACTTTCTGCATAGTGATATCACTCCTTCCAATGATTTCTCTGATAATGTGATATCTTCTCTCAATGTGTTTGGACTTCTGGTGAGACCTTGGTTCCTTAGCTTGTGCTATAGCTCCATTGTTGCCACAATATAATGAGAGTGGCAATGCTATGGTTGGAACCACTCCAAGTTGTTGAATAAACTTCCGTATCGAAACTGCTTCTTTTGCTGCATCTGATGCAGCTATATATTCCGCTTCAGTAGTTGAATATGCAGTAGTTGCTTGCTTAGAACTTTTCCAACTTACTGCTCCACCATTGATAGTGAATAAAAATCCTGATGTAGATTTTCTATCATCTACATCTGACTGGAAATCTGAATCTGTGAAGCCAATTTTTAGCTCACCCTCTCCATATGTTAAGAACAAATCTTTAGTTCTTCTTAAGTACTTAAAGATATTCTTAACTGCGGTCCAATGTTCCTCACCCGGATTACTCTGGTATCTGCTAGTGACACTCACTGCATGAGCTATATCCGGTCTAGTACATAGCATAGCATACATAAGACTTCCAATTGCAGAAGCATATGGAATCTTATTCATTCGCTCTCTCTCATCATAAGTTTTAGGACTCATGCTTTTAGAGAGATTAATTCCATGTCTGAAGGGTATAAAACCCCTTTTGGAATCCCACACATTAAATTTCTTTAATATCTTTTCTATGTACTTAGCTTGACATAGACCTATTAATCTTCTGGATCTATCTCTATAAATCCTGATTCCCAAGATATACATTGCATCTCCTAGGTCTTTCATGGAGAAGTTTTGAGAAAGCCAAATTTTGACAGAAGACATTTGTCCAATGTCATTTCCTATAAGCAATATGTCATTTACATATAGCACAAGGAAAGTTATTGCACTCCCACTGACCCTTTTATAAACACATGGTTCATCCTCATTCTTGATGAAACCAAATGATTTGATTGCATCATCAAATCGGATGTTCCAGCTCCTGGAGGCTTGTCTTAGCCCATAAATGGACTTTCTTAGCTTGCATACTTTATGAGGATTTGTCTTAGATTCAAAACCACAAGGTTGTATCATATAGATATCTTCCTCAATGTACCCATTAAGAAATGCAGTTTTGACATCCATTTGCCAAATCTCATAGTCATAATATGCTGCTATAGCCAATAAGATTCTGATGGACTTTAGCATGGCTACTGGTGAAAAGGTTTCCTCATAGTCTATACCTTGTATTTGACGATAACCTTTAGCTACCAACCTTGCTTTATAGGTCTCTACCTTTCCATCTAAGCCTATCTTCCTCTTGAAGATCCACTTGCATCCGATAGGTATAATACCTTCGGGTGGATCCACTATAGTCCAGACTTGGTTGGTTCTCATAGAGTCCATCTCTAAATCCATGGCTTCAAGCCATTTCTTAGAGTCAATATTTGATATTGCCTCTTCGTAACTAGTAGGATCATCTCTATGATCCGTATCACCCAATAAAAATATATCGTTCATCTGATGAAGTAAACCATATCTTTCTGGTGGGTGAATTATCCTACTAGATCTACGGAGCTGCTGTGTTCCTTGTGTTTGTACTTGAATAGGCTCTTCATTGGATTTATCCTCATTAGAATTCTCAATAAATTCTAATTTTCTTCCTTGTCCACCTTCTTGAATAAACTCTTTTTCAAGAAATATGGCATTTCTACTGACCAATACCCTTTGGTCAGATTGGATGTAAAAGTAATAACCCAAAGTTTCCTTTGGGTATCCAATGAACCTCCCATTATCCGCTTTAGCTTTAAGTTTCTCACTCTTGAGTCTCTTGATAAAAACAGGACATCCCCAAATCCTAAGATGATTTAGGCTTGGTTATTTACCATACCATATCTCATATGGTATTTTAGGTACAGACTTGGAAGGTACTCTGTTTAGTACATATGTTGCAGTAAGGAGAGCATATCCCCAAAGAGAAATTGGTAAGTCTGTATAACTCACCATTGATCGCACCATGTCTAACAGTGTGTGATTTCTCCTCTCAGATACTCCATTAAGCTCTGGTGTACCTGGAGGTGTCCATTGTGAAACAATACCATTTTCTTTAAAGTAAGACTGGAATTCTCTACTGAGATATTCACCACCTCGATCTGATCGTAAGGTTTTAATAACTTTTCCAATCTGTTTCTCTACTTCATTTCGGTATTCTTTGAACTTTTCAAAGGCTTTAGATTTATACTTCATTAAGTATACTGAACTATACCTTGAGTGATCGTCGATAAAAGTTATGAAGTAGTAATATCCATCGCTTGCCATTTCATTAAATGGCCCACATACATCAGTATGTATAAGTTCAAGTAAATCAGTGGCCCTTGTACTTCGTCCAACGAAGGGTGCCCTGGTCATTTTTCCTTGAAGACATGATTCACAAGTTGGATAAGGTTCTAAACCAAATGGACCTATTAGTCCATCTTTAGCCAATTTTGTGACTCTATCTTCTCCAATATGACCTAGCCTTAAATGCCACTTATATTTGGGGCTTATTTCTTCTCTTTCACGTTTATGTGTTATGGTATTTACATTCACAACATGCTCATTATTTTCTTTCATGTTTAGTACATAAAGATCATTATCTAAAGTACCATGTGCAACATATTTATTCTCATGATAAATGTTACAAATTTTATTTCTAAAATAAAATTCATAATTGTCTTTGCATAAACATGAAATTGAAACTATGTTCCTTACAGCAGAAGGAACAAATAAACAATCATTCAAACTTATTACATGCCCAGATGTCATTTTGAAGAAAAATGTCCCTATAGCTGAGGCAGCAACCATTGCTCCATTTCCCACTCTAAGAGACACTTCTCCTTGTTTAAGTCTTCTACTTCTTTTCAGATCCTGCATTGACATACAAATATGTGTGGTTGCAGCAGAATCTAAAATCCAAGAAGTAGAATAAATAATTGAAATATTAGTTTCAATAATGAGCATACCTTCAGAAGGATTCTCTTTAGGCTTGACTTTCAAGCTGTTGAGGTAAGCTTTGCAATTCCTCTTCCAATGCCCATCCTTACCGCAATGGAAACATTTTCCCTTGTCATTGGGCTTATTAGCTTTCCCCTTCTTAATCCCACCTTTAGCCTTGGGTTGAAACTTTTTCTTTTTACCCTTTTTAGTTGAGGGCCCTTCTATAGCCATAACATCTTTTGGCTTCTTTATGCAACTTTCAGCAGTATTAAGCATCTTTAGCAGTTCAGCAAGACTGCACTCCATTTTATTCATGTTAAAATTCATGATAAATTGAGAGAATGAGTCTGGCAAGGATTGTAGGATAAGGTCGATAGCTAATTCCCCATCCATTGAGAAATTAAGAGCTTCCAGCTGCTCTATGTAGTCAATCATTTTTAGTACATGCTCATTGACCGATCCTTCAGTCATTCTCATTCTGAACAGTTTCTTAGATATCTTATATCTAACTGTTCTGCTTTGTTCACCATACAACTCTTGTAGATGAAGTATCATGGAACTTGCATTAGGCATATTTTCCATGTTGCCTTTGTAGTTCAGTGGACATCGATGCCAATATATAGCTTTTAGCACTTAGGTCATCATCTTGCCACTTCTGATAAGTGACACGTTTTGCCTCACTTGCTCCCTCAGGAATTTCATTTGGCTTAGGTGTATCAAGAACATAGCTAATTCTCTCATAATTAAGAACAATTCTTAAATTTCTGAACCAATCAACGTAATTGGGTCCCGTCAAATAGTAGTTTTCCAGAATTCGTGCCAACGGATTATTCATTATTAAATATTTCTGTAGAAAATATAAATTAAATTATTAGCATTTTATTTTATTATAATCTATTTGATTTTGGTCTTTAAACCAAATAGTACCTCCCACTATTTTATCATTTCATTACACTCCCATATGCACGAAACGGAAACTCTCATTGGTAAAAGTTTCTAGTAGGAATCGGATTCTCATTAGCATAAGTTTACCTCACCTAACAGTTCTTGGCTTACTTATTATAATGAGTAGGTAACTCTTACCAAATGCATCTCATGCATGTACCGATTATCCTTCGGCCTCTAAATCATTAATACCTCACCTAACAGTTCTTAGTATAAATGATTTAGTTAAGTTTACCCTAATACCCTTGCATATTTCAAAACATCTTACTAACCTCACCTAACAGTTCTTGGTAGCTTAATGTATGAATTATGCATCATCGTATGATATATGGTTTGTTTTCAACATTTTAATGAATGAGTAGCCCATGTATCCATGACAACTAGCCCAAGCATAAAATATTTTAAATATTCCATTGGTATTAGTAGGCCGTGATGGATATTCTCAATATTCATCATTACAACTTAACAATAATTATATTTATTTAATTAGGGAGTATTTGGTCATTATTATGGTCTCACTTTTTAGCATGTTATTCCATTTTCAATATTCAAATATGTCTAAGCACCCTAATATACATCTCATGCATATTATAGACAAACCAACCAAGGATGATCATGGAATTTTCTAATAAAACCAATTTGAGCCAAAATTGGTTTTAAGGTCCACCTAGGTATCAAGCAAACAATAATGATTATGAGACATCTTATGCCTCAAATTATTACAATTATTAGATTCTATTTGAGAGGCCAAAATATCATTGGAAGTGCTGCAACGATCCATAAAGTCTTCTTGCTCCAACCTCCAAGGCATTGTAAATACATCGTCCCTCCTTTTACAATCATCTTGTAGAAATTACATATTTAGAAGAATTGGGGTACAAATTTAGGGGTAATGGGATACAATCAGATCTTAATAGAAGGAGAGACATGCAAGTCCCTATTTAAAAATATTACAACCATTTAAGCCTTTAGAAATCGGCCAAATCAACAAATAAATCAATAGCTCATTCAATCACGCATATATTCAATCATCACATGACATAAATATATCATAAAATATCTAGGTCTTTCCATGATCATCCTTCATACCATTATAAATCGAAATAACATAAATCATGCTTCAAAAATTCAAAATTGAATGAAGATGGCTCTGATGCCACTTGAAGGACAACATTTGTCCATGAGGTTCCTAATAAAGCAACTTTTGTGCACTAAAATTAAAACGGATGGCGGAAGCTCTAGAACCCTCGGATCGACTTCATTCAAAAACGTAAATCAAGAGGAAAGATTGAAGTTTAATTACCTCACTTGTAGTTTCAAAAATGACTTCATGAAGTAGGAGAAAATGACTGAAAACAGCAAGCTACGAACACTGTCCAGAAAATAGAGCTCTGCACGAACAGCTTCTGTTTTGCCACGATCTGAGATCCTTTAAGCACCCCAATTGTGATTCCTCTAGTCATTCCACACTTAGAAATGTTCTAAGAGTTCATAGGATTTGGAATCTCGAAATTTCGTTTAGAAATGAGAGAGATAATGAAGAAACATGAATGCTAGTTCATGATGATTCATTCCACCAAATAAAGCCACCATTATCTCCAATAATGGCACCAAACATTATCATGTGCTAGACCCACCCACTTTGCCATTATTTATTGAAAGTGATCTTATCACTTCAATAAATTATTTAATCAAATAAATAAATAGATAAATTAATTAATTTCATAATTTTAATTAATTAATCCCATTTTGATCAAATCAAATAGTTAAATGTGGGCTTCTTTTGTGACATGTTCTAATGCTTTCTCTTAATCCATATTAGATCCAATAAAAACCCAAAATTCTAAACCCAAAATTGATCTAGAAGTCCATAATCATATATGAACCGGAACATGTCCAAAATGGTAATTTTACGTGCTCGATATTACATAATGTTTAATTGAGGATTTATGAAATTTATTTTGTTCCTTAAACTATTTATGGAACATCTAAATTTCTATCTTAAATCATATTTAAGATATATTTATATATATATTCATTCTTAATGAATTATAATATAAATATTGATTTTCCTAAAATTAGGAAATTTAACTTCTCATTTTCTAGTAACTCCTTTTTCATTTCTATTTGGTGTGTGACCTTTTAGGTTCTTAGTTATAAGGTAGTAGAACTATTTTAATGATAACTCTTTATTCATTAAATGATGTTAAACTCTTTAATCATTAATTAGAACTTTTCTAATGACCTTAAGATGCATTGGTAATACGCTATACCAATATTAATCTTAAGGTTTCTACAAGTCATGAGTGATACCTAGCAGTATATCACAACTATCCAAATAACAAGAATTGTTGGATCTATAGAACCTATTCCATTGTATCTCTATGTCTTGGTCTCTTCATCATCCATGTCTAGAGAAAAGCACGGCTTATGGTTTATTATGTTAAGCAGTTATGCTTTATCTCAAAATAAATCTAAATGAACTTGGCATGAAAATATAATTTGAACTCCTTCAAATATATTTCACCTTGGCCAAGGATTTCTCATGCCAATTCATATTATCTCATAGGGACATCCTTTTTGTATATTACAAAGTGATGAATTCCATATTGGCCATACACTTGTCTTCATACATAGCCAACCATGACAGCTATTGCTAGATCTATTCCTTGATTAGGAATCAATCATTATACTTTCACATATCAGAGATTTCTATGTATAAGACATCTGTTATGCCTCAGGTCTGAAGACCATTACTAAACATAGTGTCTATTACAATGTATAATAAGCCATTAACACTCAAAACCATATGGCTTACTATATTTGGTCAAGTTCAGTAAACTCATTCTCTCAATAAGTACCTATGTGTTTGACTTGACATCTCATGTCAATAATATGAAACTCACCATTCATTTTAGTATCACATACCATAAGGAGTCATAACACATACTAGTGTTTATAGAAATTTATAATGTCCAATCATAAATCCACCACTAGGAACTATTTTAGAAGTATAGTACAAAGGATGCATGTTTCATATTCTCGACAAACTCGAGAATGTGTTCCTTAACTATTTTACTTCTTGGACTATATTCATTAAATTAAATTTATGAATGTTGATAACTTTGCCATTTTATAAATATCAAAATGCTATTCAAATACAATAATACCCTAAACAAACAAACACCATTCGATTGGCCTTTAGGGCATATTACTAACATGGATATTGTCTTGAAGGTCGGAAAGAATTTATAAGCCTTTAAAGTTCTAATTTTGATTGTGATTTTATGTGATTGATTGAATGATTTTGTATGTGTTGTATTAATAAAATTGTGAAATGTATGATCATGCATTCATTTAAGTGTTATTGAGTGGAAGTAGTGCTATTATGTTATCCTCGAAACTCTAAATAGTAAATATTGAACATCATACGACTGCTATTTTCATTGAGTTTCATGCACAAAACTTTATAGATTATTAAACTAGAATCTTCATCTTTCTATCTATATATTTAATGTTCAAAAATTCATTGTATATTAATTGTTTTTATTTTTCGAAGTTGGAACACTGATATTGGAAAATTACTATTTTCATTAGTAATTCTCACTTCTATAATTTATTTCATAACCTAAACGACTTTTAAAAATTCTGGGAATTTTTAATTACTGTACACATTATGTCTAGTTTCTATCTTCTCCCTCACCCAGATAATTTCTCTTACTATATTGATATGGATAGTTTTGATGAACTTTTTATCGGTGGTAGACGTGTTAAGAGATTGTTAGAAACAGAAGGTTGGAAGATTTCTTTAAGCATTAAGGAGAATGTATATTGGTAGAGCATTTTATTCAAACATGGAGATCTCTGCCTCTACACAAAATAAGATTCTTACTAATTTGGGTGGAGTATATATAAAATTTGATGTAGGGGGATCAAACTCATGTTCAACCATTTTCTTCATGTTAATGTGGGTTAGGAACATTTGTAGGCGTAGCAACCATTTCGATGATATTTGCCACCTTCCTTTCATTCCCAACTCTTACCCTCATAGGTTTGAGTACTTCACAGCATCCTTCACATTTTGTACTCCTAGGAAGGATATGCTATAAGTACTCGTTTGAATGTAAGTATAGATGATCCATCCGTCATCACTGAT
>NW_006261964.1:19929264-20001876 GCF_000493195.1 Citrus x clementina
TGCGGTGACCCGTAGGGTCAGTAACATGTTGCTTCCTTATTGTAGTATCATTACCAGAATTCTACGACATTTTAGAGTACCCCTTTATGAGCCAGCTTATAAGGAGTCCAAGATGTTAAGGGAAGAGGCCATTATTGCATCAGAATTTCATAGGAGGAATGTGGAATAGGTTAAGACCACCTCTATTAAGAACCGGGATTTGCTAGTAACGCCTGAAGATGACAAAACTTTCAACAATATTGACTCAACCAATCAGTTACTAGATTTTGGACTGAGACCTAGATCTTAAGAACCTCATCGAACGGCAGCAGCATAGGCTAAGGAGCTAGAGGAACCAAAATGATATGACATGGACAACATGAGCCTCCAATTTCTAAGGGAGTTCTGTAGTAGTTGATGAATGAGGTTCGATCTTTTTTCGAGCAGCAGCAGTAGCTTTAGTCTCAATTTGCTGCTTTCCAACTTCAGTAGCAATGTTCTCGATCAACAGCAGTAGTTTTTGGATGGCCAGTAGCGCATTCGTTCTACTCTTCATGTTCACTTGCCAGCTCTCCACCACATCCATTACAATAGTTTTCTTTATTCTCCGTCACTTTGCTTTTCACACAAGCATTTATCATTTCTTGTTATGTTAACTTTATATTACACTTTTATTTTAATTTAGGAGATTGGATATTGGTTTCTATGATGATGGTTTGAACTTTTTATTACATGATTGTTTGATATTTGAAGGATTTGTGATGACTTCAATGATTTTGAGATGTTAGTATCTGTACTTTGATGATTTGGGTGTAATGTTGCTAAAAACGTTTTTTAGGGGATGCTTGTTGATAGGGGGAAGTTTTGCTGCAATTTCAACTCAGATAAAATTTTCTGCAATCTAGGTGTAATGTTGCTAAAACTTTAGATTTTCATTGCAATTTCTTTCCCTTTAACACTAAATAATTTTTTTTTTATGATGAAGGGAGAAAATAATACAAGCATTTAAACTTTAAACTTGTTAAATTGGCTTTTTACTAAGGAAATTGCATTGTTAAAATTGATGTATACGCATGCACACACGAAAGGGGATGCTTTTAAATTGATTAAAATTGGTATAACCTGTTATATTGACACCAATTAAAACTTCTAAGATACTAAGTGGAAGCTAATATTTTTTAACCATTCACGCTATGAATACATGTAAGATTTGTCATCATAAAAAAATAGAGAGATTGTTGACATAATATACTTATAATATTGATTTTGATGATAACAAACCATATGTGTCATAGGTTATAAAATGTTGGAGTCTTTAAAATTGAATGAAATTCTTAACCTATATAGTGTTTTGAGACAAAATTAAGGTTTTAGAAATAAATGGATTATCGCTAACTTTGAAATGGTTAACTAATAACTTAAGGTTACTTTTTGATTGATTATGGATGATAACTGATAACCGATAATATGCAAACAGCAAGCTGGCTTCGAATAGGTGAGTTTCTAGAGTAAAGCAGCAAACCATTATGCAAAAACGATAAGCCGACTTCGATCAATAAACTCTTTGGAATTAAAAGAAAAACCTTCATGTGAAAATGGGAAGCAGACTTCAATCAGTAAAATCTTTATAATCAAATTGTAAACCTATAATTCTAAATAGTGATTCGATAATGGTTACTTGGCACAAGTTAGAACGACAAACTGACTGAGGTTAAGGCAATAATTTTCAAAAAGTCAACAACGGCTAGTTTTCTTCTTTAACCATAAAGGCTCAATCAAATTCAAATTTAGGTGAGATTCAACAATTGTCATAAAGCTTGCTTTTGCATATTCAAACTATATTGAGTTCAAACATGTTTATTCTTTCATCAAATTGCTCTTTGAGCTTTCATTTGTAAATGCATACACTGTGTGAGGAAAATCTGTCTAATATTCATCTCAATATCAAAATCGAGTGATGGTAAGTGTGGTAAACACGTTGAGAAATGGGTTAGAGGTCATCTCAGATTGTAAAGGTTTTATTGACACCTTAAGCATTTTGAAGCCTTAGGTTGTGAAAGCTTGGATAGTGGAATCCTCAAGGTCTGTTAACTTGGAGATTTAGACATAGGCGAAGTTTGCCGAACCACATAAAAATACATATTTGCTCTCTTCTTCTTTATCTTTTAAATTTAATTATTGTTAAATTTACTATTATTGAAACTCTTAAGGAATTAGTTTAAATATTTGTATACTTTTACTATTTTTTTAAAACTCGTTCACCTCCTTCTTGGGCTGCTTAACTGGAATTTCAAAATGCATGGAACCCAAAAAGGCTGCATATCAATATCGTGTCTCTGGGTTATTCAACAAAAAACTTCACCAACAAGCTTTTAATAAAGGAGATCTAGTGCTCAAGGGGATATTTGAGAACACAAAAGTGGTTTCGAAATGAGTTTTTAGGACTAACTAGGACAGTCCTTATCGAGTATGCAAGCTGGTCGGTTTAGGTGCTTACAAGTTACTAAACATAGATAAGACTCTAGTTAAGTGCCCATGGAATGCAGTTATACTGAAGAAATATTACCAATAGGCCACTCTGATCACTACTCTCTTTATTTGTTGTTCTCTTTAAATATATATTTGTAATACTATGTGTAGGCCTTGTCAATACCACACTAGCTCCCTACAATAGTCAGTTGTTCTTTTCAATTCTTAGAAATTTTTACAACAAATCAAGAGGCCTATAAGTTTCGCCTCCCTTAGGTTAACTCCTGCCATGTCATGTAATGATATAAGCTCTCATTACCTAGAGAAAAATCATCTATGAATACATGTATTTTTTTATCTATAAATGCAGCTATTTTTTATCGTTTTATGAACTAATTGAATAATTAATGATTAAACTCAATTCGTTGAGCTTATCTCTTTGCTTGATGATATATTTATTATCTTATGGTTACTTACTCTTGAGTGATCTCCAGTAACAATTCGCCATATCTTGATGCTTTTAAATCCATGTCCCAAGTTAGCATGATTGTTAAGAGACTAACGTCATGAAAGCTAAAAATACTGCAACTTTGTGTTAGGAGTAGAGATCATAGAAGACCTAAGCATAAAATCAAATCGTGAAGAGCCTATTAAAGGTAATTTTTAGAATTAAATCGCACACACACTCTACCCAAATTAATTAAAGGCCATTCGGCCAAAAGATTAATGCAAGCAACCACTATGATAGTTAACTGAAAATGATATATGAGTTAGCCACCAAGCGGGCTAACCAAACAATGAAGAAAGGCAATGAGCCTTTATGAGTTCACGCCCACACGAGGGAAATGATATTGAAGGAGACACAAATGCTCCCATACTTGTGACAAAACGAGTTAAAAAAGCCCTTGAGAGAGCTCAACCACTCTACGATGCCCACAAGGCATCTCTTAAAATGTCTTATTTCACCATTTATCTTATTTACTGATTTGTCACTTATTTAAATCACCTAGAAAGATGAATATCGCCCTATAAGATATTGCCCAGATGAGATGAACTCCCATATAGTTTATTAAATTAATTGAATTCACCTTGAGTGAATGGATTGAGAATTCCTCTCGATGAAAGCATATTTTATTTGCCATTCAGAAGCATATATGTGTACAGGCATGTATGGTAAACATCCTAAACATGTAACCAAAGCACCATGTGGAAATTTAAGCTCCCCTAAGTGTCTAAAAAATAAGTAGAGAACTCCTCCCCATCAATGGTTTTTCTCTATTTGGTTGATAAGTGTAGATTGCTATGACGAGATGCAAGCCCCCAAGAACACACAAAAAAGAGTTTGAATAAATTTTGACCTAACTGCTCAAAAGGAAGAGCTCTAAAAATTTTCCAAACTGAGAAAAACCATAAACACTGTCAGTAAAATAGCCAAATAGTACTACTTACATAAACATCTTAGCTTAAATCAAACTTCAACGAAAGTTCCTGATTAACTCACCAAGTTTAGGTACCTAAAACAAATCAAGAGCAACTTAACCAAACAAATACAAAATAAAGCCCTATAGGAAGTGTTAATATGGAAATCAGTCATTTGTACCACCTTGAGAGGGTTACGATCTCCAAGGGGGGAAATTAGGATCGCTCAAAGGCAAAAACGAAGATCGCCAAATGAGAATTGAGGACCCCTCAAAATTAAAAATAAGAAACTCTAGATCGAGACCATGAATTAGTCAAAGGCACTAAGCCATTAGGGTGAAAATGTAGGGACAAGGCTTATTAATAGAAGAGAATCATGGAAACGAAATAAAAATGGATGAAGAAGTTGACTACCAAACTACCAAGCACACGAAAATAAGGGCACGACCCCTACTCCTAAAACAATACTCCACTTTCTTTTCAAATTGACTAGAGTCGGATTATGCCGGCTACGCCATCATCTCATGATCTCCTAAAATACAGGAAATGAAGTCAATAACTCCTCATATTCACCAAAATAAGGGACCTACTCACCTATAAATATGGTACACTATAAATACTCCATTACTTTCACAAAGAGAGGTAAGGTTCACTAGAACTCCAATTTTATAATTCAACTTGAATTCTCTAGCCACTGACTTTGACTTAAGCATTGGAGTAGGATCATCGGAAATCCTTTTTTCTAACCCTATCTCACCACTTTTTTTTGTTACTATATGCGTAGGCATACCTCTATAAACACACCTCTATCTGTTACACCAGGTTCGACCCTAGGCAGGAAACAATTTAAGTATCAATAGTTGGAGCTAGAACAAGGGTCTTTATGCCAACACAGTTATTGATTACAATGATGTAGTAAAAGTCACATCAATTGTCGAGTTCACTATAGTAATTTACTTTTAACTTTAACATGTCTTCCGAGACACAAGTTGTCCTAAAATTCACCAAATTTCAGCAAAATTAAAAAGAAGAGGCTATCAATCTAAAGGGCTAGAAAATATCATTCCCTTGGCGAACTTCATAGCATAAAAAAAAGGAAAATACACACGTAAATTTAGGAAAGCAAAAGGTTGAAGACAAAGGATTTCAACATAAATAAAAGAGAAAGACGCATATGAAGCTAGTCAAAAGCATAGGATTTGGAGACTTTAGCTTCCTTAGGAGAGTAAAACTACACTAATCAGAAATTTTGCCGCAAAGCCAAACTTTTTCCTAGAATGTTAAGTGTTATGACCACCTTAATGGTCACCAGATTTTTTTTTTAATCTATTAGCACCTATATCTTTTGAATTGACAATGATTACATGTAAACACATGCTATATGAAGTTGACCTGGCTTAAAGAAGCTTATGTATTAGCACTAGGAGGAAAGCACACATGTATTATATAGCTTCCAGTTAGGAAATTTCATTACATGAATAATCTTAATATATGAAGAAAATTGTATTACATGCCACCTTAAAGCTAAAAGTTCAGTACATTTACGAGGTGAATTATGGCATTTTGAGCGGGTAGAAAATTCTCTTATTATCGGCTAAGTGCGACATTTTAACACCTTATGGAGTAAAGATATGATAGTTTTAAGCTTGATATGGGATAAGTTATGAAAGCAAAATATGAAACTATGGCAAAAAAAGATTGAAATTGTTAACCTACAGTGTAGTTGAGAAATCATTATCACCAATATTTGTTTTGTATTTGTGCTATTAAGCTCAAATTTTGGAAGAACGAATTATTTAACTAAAGGTAACAAAATGTCTATGTAAAGTCATTTACAATTTCAATTTTAAATAATTCATAGATGTTAAGGGAAAACCCAACATTGTTAGCTATCTATAAGAGCATTAATCTCACGCTTGAAATTTCAAAATCTTTGATTGCAATGTATATCATAATCATTGTTCATTTGACATGTGACTATTAAAAAAAGAATGTTAAAATTTTACTTGTTTGTACGCTAATCTATCTTGACAAGCATCAATTGAGGGAAGAAAACTCAGAGTTGCATCAAGTATGTGAAAGCAAATATTATTAAATGATATGTTTTATATACTACTGACATTTGCTTGATATAATGCTCTCCCACTATTAAGCGGTGGAAAAAGCATAGATATGAATAGCGTCCCTCATCTAAGCAAGTGTTGGCAAGGTGCACTGCAAAGATAAAATACTTCCGCCTAAGAAAGAAGAAAAATAATAAAGAAACTAGAAAGCACAACTTTAATTTTGCCAAGCGTCGGATAGTTAAACGGGATAACTAGAGCGTAAATGAAAATGACAATAAAGCTCTTCCGGGAACTCAAAATTTGAAGTCTACAATGGCTACTTCTATTACTCAGTTGCAACTATATAAGATGAGCTTTATAGGTCTTGTTAAGGGGAATTTCATCATCAAATTTCATCTTATAGCAATTTTCATAGTTTCCACCCTACAACATGCTAGACAAAGGGGAGACCACATGAAAGATATTGCAACAAATTGTTCATGACTCATGGATGGAACCCTCAAAATTGATTAAATCTTTTATTCAACAATATTATAATTGAACATTTGAAAAAAGCAACATGGGAATCAGCACAATTAAACTATATGAGGTCTAGTATCATTGAGCTTATTTATAAGTTGTAATGAGGTCAGAGCTTGAGAAATCGATATGCTGACTACTTAACTTGAAAGTTGTTTAGAATTTTTTTTTTTTATATTATATGCTATGTTGGAACAATCAACACTTGGGCCAATTAATATTAGCTGAAAGGGAAGAACAAACCTTTACGGTTAAAGGAGTATTATATATGCATTATGTTTATTGTTTACTTGGAAATACAAAATTAATGATTGTGTTAATTAACTTTATTGCACACAAATTACTTTTGAGAAAGTTTGTGTTCCAAATTTAAGGAATCATTCGTTCTTACATGAGCATTTACCTTTAAGAAAGATCTAGCATCATGCCAGCCCACATGGGAAGATCATGACCTCAAACGTGGCAAATTATAAGTTTCATCCTGAAATTTTACGAGAGGATTGATGACATATTTCATTGCAACAAGGTGCGTGTATATGTTAGTTAAGCAATAAAAGGAAAAAAGAACATTGATACAAAGTCTCCATGAGATGAAACAACCAAGCAAAAATGAAAAGTGCTATAAAATAATCAAATGTAATGCCTGAAGAAAGGCCACTAGCTCAAGACCAGATGAGGGTTTTCAATTTAACCATGAAGACAACTATAAAACAGAGGATTATAATGTTTGATTAAGGAAAAAAGAATGCCCACAAGTGCCTACAATTACCGTGTTCTTTTATTTAAAGCAATTTAATTTCCTCACCCTAATTATAGTTTTCTACAACATAACGTTAGCATAGCGAGAGACGAATTTAGATAAAAAAATGGGATAAAGTTAGTGTACCTATAAAACTTAGTAAAATAAGAAAATACTTAAAGGACGACAAGTCTGCATGTCTGTCTAGATAGTTACAGCCTTAAATAAAGTGGAATTGGATGGTCTCTGTGAGTGCTAGAAAGTGTATATTTATAAAGGAAAAAATCATCATTTTACACTCCAAGTCTCACTAACATCCCTACTTTCATGTATTTAAGTCCCTTGTGATTTAATTATGTGTGTTTTTATTATAATTAAGTGTTTTATGTATTTTAAGGGGGCATCATGGTCATTTCACAATGACCAAGAGATCAGATAGTAAAACGGACATCAATTTTGAACTCAGGACAATTGAAAACCTTAGGAGGAGCATAAAAGGATAAACGACACCGTTCACATATACGGTACTATTCATGACACTATTGACATATGTTGTACGATGACGTGGCATTGACCGATGATGTGGCAGCATTTGATTGGATGAATGATGTGACATTGACTGCTTATGTGGTGTTGATTTATGATGTGACATTGACCGATGATGTGTCACAATCTTATTGGACTGGTGACGTGGTAGTTGTTGTGCAAATTTTAATGTACTCACAAGCGCACGAATCTATTGTAGTATAGATCAATGGTGACGAGTGTCGATCCCACGAGGAGGTGGATTTTAATTGTGTGTAGAATTAATTTTATAAATGGGTGATTGGATTTGTGGTGGAAATGATTTGGAATATGCTAAAACTTAAATTAAAATGGCGAGAATAAATTCTAAAATTGGAATTGAAATGACGAGAATAAATTGAAGAGAATTCTATTGAAATGAAGCACTTGGGTATCCGGATCCGTATCAACATGCCACATGGGCTAAATAATCCGTATTAATGTCAATTAAATCATGAGGGGGGAATCCACACCTCATGAACCACGCTCTAATTAATATGGTGCTAAGGGTTTATCGTACCAAATAATAATAACCTTGTACTAGAGGGCCGATGAAACCAAGGCGGTACTAGACAAGATTAGTATTATTTGTCGACGAGAAGTCAAAACATCCACAAAAACTAGAGGGGAAGAGAAAATTAGCCACTCATAATTGAACTAGGGGCAAAATGGAAATTTATTAAAATACGAAGAAAATACAAGATAAGAAAGGAATTACAGAAAATAAATCCCAAAAATGGATTCAGAGATATCAAATTAGGGGGGAAGGCCCCCTTTTTATAGATACATGGAGTAAATCATGGCCATCGGATTAAAAACAGTTTGGACGCTTAGGATTGCGCCGTGTCATCAGTCAACAGTACGCGGTTTGACCACGCGGATGAACAGTAACACAGTTTGACCTGGGTTGAACAGTAACGCGCGTTTGGTTGAAAATAATCCTGTGTGATGCATGTACCGTACGCGAGATTTTTCGTCCACTGATATGCTGCCACGTCACTATCAACAGTATATAAGAATTTTAGTCCAACAGGATCGTGACACCTCATCAGTCAATGCCACATCATCAGTCAATGCCACATCATCGATCCGTCTATGTGAACAGTGTCGTGAACAGTAACGTAGACAGTACCGTACACGCGAATAGTACCGTACATGTGAATAGTGCCATTTTTCCTTTTATGCTCCTCCTAAGGTTTTTGACCGTCCTGAGTTCAAAAGTGATGTCCGTTTTGCCGTCTGATCTCTCCTTTATTGTGAAATGACTATAATGCCCCTAAAATACATAAAATACTTAATTAAAATAAAACACATGTAATTAAATCACAAGAAGGTTAAATACATAAAAGTAAGGGTTGTTAGTAAGACTTGAAATGTAAAATGACGGTTTTCTCCTTTATAAATATGCATTTTCTAACACTCAACACACCCCCCAACCAGCTTATTGCTAGTCCCTGGCAAATAAAGCGAAAACAAAATTCAAATTCAAAATGATTTTTTTTTTTTAGAAACACTCGTGTTTATTCAATCAGATTAATGATAACAATCAAATAAAAGTATAAGCATTATCTCCAGTCTAAAGCAACATCACACCCACATCAACCATCCACATGAATCAGCCCAGTAGACTTTGTTATAGCTACTTTCAAGAATGACATGTCAAACCCCAAAATCTCACTGGAAGTACTGACACTCTCACAAAGAAATTAAAACCAATAAAAATAGTCACTCCAATGAATGGTAATTGAGAGAGAAAATAATAAAAAAGTGATATCACATGCTCTCACCAAGATGAAATAAATATGCCATCAGCTTAGAAATAATACGATCTCAAGTCAAATAAAAATGCTAGTCAACCCAATTTATTTATCTTTTTTTTCTTTTATTTATTTATTTATTTTTATTATGCACCACTACATCTTTTTAGCCCATATAACTAGCTCCTACTTCAAACTATAGTTCCCTAAAATTAAGAAGGACTTTTATTAGGACGTAACGTAGGCTAGGGATATGGATAACAAAGAAAGGAAATAAGGAAAACAAAGTGTATGTTTGAGAAAAACGCAGAGATTTTTTTTTTTTTTTTGGAAGTTGCAAGGTGGATTTCACCTATTATTGTTATTTTTATTTTTTTGAAACAACAACTTTTGTTTTTTGTTTTTTTTTTAACTTATTTCGCATAACTTCACTGAACAACATAATTATTTACATTTTCTCAAACATAAATAGGTGATGGAACTTATAAGACATCGGGTAATACTCCAAATCGGAGTGGGTCAAGATGATAAGTTGACAAAGAAAATGGTTTTTTTTTTAAAGGCTCAAAAGGGTTAACTATGGATATTTAATAAAAGGGATGGCTAGAAAGGCTCAAACGGATCAAAGATGGCCTTTCCATCGTCTTTTAGGGTTCTAAATAATCATCCATATCTACTAGTTAGACGGGCCTCCCAATGTAGCAACACACATTTTTTTTTCTTTTTCTTCTTTTTTTTTATTTTATCATTTTTTTAAGGGTTAACTCAAAAGAAATCTAGAGATCGTGTATAAAATAATAAACTGCTAAACTGTATAGATAATGGGCAAAAGGGTTACTCTCCAAGAAAATGATAGGCTCAACAACTCACTTGGCACTTATTTATGACATGTTCATTCCTTCAAGCAACTCATATTTGTCTCCGACATCAACATGTAAAGTAGCAAACATAGCGTAACATCACTTAAGACCAAAGATAATACATATACTAAAATTTGAAATTAATCATGTCATCCAATGTTAAAACAAATCACACAATGTTTTTTTTTAAACAACATTCTACCACCCAACCTATTCTAAACATGAAAGGAAAATATGCATGCAGAAATGTGAAAATGATGCATAAAAACTAATTAGAAAAGTTACACGTAAAATGATAGAAAACGAAAATGGGTTTTTTTTTTTTTTAAGAAGATGCGTTTCTAGAGGCACTACACTCCATATTCAGCCATCTTCGACTCAAAAGTTAGAAAATGTATATTTATAAGGAGAAATTAAAAAGAAGAAGAAAAATGAACATCAAAACATAATAAAGAAAAAGAAAATGTCTGAATTTTTTTTTTAGTTTTTTTTTAACGATGAAGATGCGTTTCTAGAGTCACTATACTCCATATTCAGCCATCTTCAACACAAAAAGTTAGCAACAGTTAGTTTCTACAACAAAAAATTAGTAAAAACTTAACCAAAATTCCACAATTGTCGACTATTCCCTCCCCCCAACCAGAACGAAACATTGTCCTCAATGTTTGAAAGGAAAGAAGTAGAGTTTAGAAGACATCACTTGGGTGGTGCAACACAGAAGAAAATATTTACAAGCGGAGAGTTAAATCTAATTTGTACTTCTTACTACGGCTACTGTTACCATCATTATTTGGGCGCTCCAACACAAAGGTCCAGGGGTCTGGCTCCGGTTTATAAGCTTGTAACAGATCAAGTAGCTCATTAGCAGTGTGAGCACAAATAAAAAGTTTTTTCACATTAGAAGGAATGAAATAGTTTTTTATTGCATGGTTAAGAAATGTGATAAAGTCATCATAAAAGTTATTGACATTTAATAAACCAATGAGTTTCTGGTGGATGTGCAGATGGGCCCAAGATGCTAGTGTGATAAGTGCCTCTAGTGTTGCAAGATCTCCTGGAAGGAAAATAAAAGCATCAGCATGATTAAGCATTTGAGTTATTCTTTCTTGCATACCTAAGACGACTAACTCTTCTCCAGTTGATGAGTCAGATGAACTGCCCAATGGTTTTAGGACTCTTAGGATGATGCCTAACACTTGACTTCCTCTGACAAAAGCTGCTTCAGAGACCATTTTTGATAACTCTCGGTTACCGCCTCCATACACCAAGTGTAATTTGCTCTCTGTTATACTTCGACCAAGATCGATCGCTGCCTCAACGAACTCTTTATGTTTGTCATAGGTAAATTCAGAAAGCACACAAATGTTCTTGAATTGTCTATTTGGAGTAGTTGCCATTGTGATACTTCTCAAAAAAATAATTTGTGAGTGCTAAAAAAAAATCACATTTAAGAGTCTTGGTGACAGTGAGTCACAGTTGTGTATGAGGTAACATGTCAGTGTCAAATAACGCGTAAAGCACGTGGCTCGCGAGTCAAAAAGGAAACAGTAAAAAGGAAAAAGCAAACAGTAATAAGGAAAAAGCAAACAGTAATAAAATTATTAAAGACAATAATGCACACAATAAAACAATAGTGAAATAAAATAACAGTAAAGTGAAAGGATATTTACAGGTAGTTGCGACTGTGGCTCACATCTTCCTCTGGTTTTACGTCCAGAAACGGCTTGAACGCCCTCTATGGGTCGAGGATAGGCTTCCTATCCAGTTTTCTTATAAACTGACAAACAGGGTCGTTTATTGTCAGATTCCCGAGACTATATCGTGCATGCTCTTTCTGGAATAATGGCCATAACTGGAGAATCGCTCCTTGCACATATCTACTGGGATGCGTTTCAAGAGACAAAAGGATATCATCTAATGACTCCTTATTCAAGCCATCCCTAATGAATTGAATCTTATCTTCTCTGTTATCAGACACCATTCCTAAAGAACATAGGTTTTTATTGCAACTCATTCTGGCACACTTATGACAAGCAACAGAAATTCTTCGAGCTCATCGTTTTCTTGCATAATTTCCTTTACCACAACCAGGCATGTATGCAATAAATTTTGGAGGTAACTCACCTGCCGATCGTACTTTAGCCTTGATTAACCAACGGATGTCAGCAGGTATGTTATTCCTCATGAGTAATCGCATGCATTCGAACCGAGCTTTATAGATCGTAAAGAGGGCATTCTGAGAAGTGAAGGGAATCGCTTGTGAAGCTTCTCTAGAATCTCGTTTCTGTCCATACTTTGGCTTCAGAATATCAGTTATTATGGGAAACTGAAGTAACCGACTTGATTGTCACGGAGTACCGTTATCCGCCACTTCACCGGGGTAACAAACGAAAGCATACAAACAGAGAAACAAATTAAAACACACAAAGAAAATTAAAATCGTCCTCTTATTGAATTTACCTCAAGCTCCAACTGGATGTCGTAAACACTTCTCTCAATGTCTCTGAGTTGGCTTTCTAGACCCTCAACATAAGTACTAACTCTGGTGGTTGTAGAGCCCAAATGTGATGTGTTTTACAAAATTGAATCTGCCTTTTGAGATGAGTTTTGACACGTTGAAGTGGTTTAAGAATGTTCAGGAGGAACGGTCTAAGTAAAGTACTCATGATTAAAAATGATAAGAGAAAACTTAATAGTTAAACAAACACACTTATGCAAAAATAATTTCAATTAGCAAAAGAATAATATAAAGCAAGAAAAAAAATCAAATCAACAAAAAGAAAAAAAATTAATTCAAATCTGGTGGGTCACTCAAATTTATTTCGGTGTCTTCTCCATGTGGTTGGTATTCTAGATATGGCTTTAATCTTTGACCATTAACTTTAAACGTGACACCGTTCGTTGGGTCCTTAATTTCAATTGCCCCATGTGGAAAAACAGTATGAACAATAAATGGGCCAGACCAACGAGAGCGTAACTTACCTGGGAATACGTGCAAGCGAGAATTGAATAAAAGCAATTTCTGACCTGGAGTAAAAGATTTTCTCATAATTTGCTTGTCATGGAAGACTTTCATTCGTTGCTTGTAAATCTTAGCACTTTCGTATGCGTCATTGCGAATTTCTTCAAGTTCTGCCAGTTGTAATCTTCTTTTTGAGCTGGCTTGCTGCATGTCAAAGTTGAATTTCTTGATGGCCCAATACACACGATGCTTGAGTTCCACAGGTAGGTGGCAAG
Source organism: Citrus x clementina (assembly GCF_000493195.1). Lineage (NCBI taxonomy): Eukaryota > Viridiplantae > Streptophyta > Magnoliopsida > Sapindales > Rutaceae > Citrus > Citrus x clementina. Next base: position 19,942,874 of record NW_006261964.1, read on the forward strand.
TTTTTCCATACACTAACATGTAGGGTGACATCCCAATCGGGGTCTTGAAAGCCGTTCTATATGCCCATAATGCATCATCAAGTCTTAATGACCAATCTTTTCTGTCCGGCCTCACCATCTTTTCTAATATGTGCTTTATTTCTCGATTGGAGATCTCAACTTGGCCACTAGTTTGCGGATGATACGGGGTCGCCACTTTATGAGTGATTGAATACTTTGTCAAAAGAGCTTTGAATGCTTTGTTACAAAAGTGGGCACCACCATCACTGATTATTGCTCGAGGGAATCCAAAGCGTGAGACAATGTTGCTTTTCAAAAATGCTATCACCACCTTGTGATCATTGGTCCTACATGGAATTGCTTCTACCCATTTCGATACGTAGTCAACAGCAACCAATATGTATTGATGGCCAAAAGAAGGGGGAAAGGGTCCTATGAAGTCGATACCCCATACATCAAAAATCTCAACCACTAAAATTGGATTTAGTGGCATCATGTTCCTTCGTGTAATGCTCCCCATTCGTTGACACTTATCACATGAAGAACAGAAAGTGTAAGCATCTCGAAATATAGTTGGCCAATAGAAACCACATTGTAAAACTTTAGTCGCTGTTTTCTTAGCACTAAAATGGCCTCCACAAGCTTGTTCATGGCAGAATGAAAGGATATTCTGAATTTCAATTTCTGGGACACATCGTCTAACAATTTGGTCTGCGTAATACTTGAACAAATACGGGTCATCCCAAAAGAAATTCTTTATCTCTACAAAGAATTTAGCCTTGTCTTGCTTGGTCCAATACTCTGGAAGTTTACCTGTAACAAGATAATTAACTATATCAGCATACCAAGGTAATACTTCCACACTCATTAATTATTCATCTGGGAATGACTCATTCAATGGTAATGTATCCATAATTGTGTCAAAATGGAGATGAGAGAGATGGTCCGCCATGACATTTTCTGTCCTTTTCTTATCTTTGAATTCAAAGTCAAATTCCTGCAAAAGTAACACCCAATGAATTAGTCTAGCTTTTGCATCTTTCTTTGTGAGAAGATATTTAATAGCAGCATGATCTGTGAACACGATTATTTTACAACCAATGAGATAAGATCGAAATTTCTCTAATGCAAACACTACTGCTAGCATTTCTTTTTCAGTAGTTGAATAGTTCAACTGTGCATCATTCAATGTCATACTAGCATAGTAAATAACGTGGGGAATTCGATCAACTCTTTGTCCTAATACTGCTCCTACTGCATAATCAGATGCATCACACATGAGCTCAAATGGTAAGCTCCAATTTGGGGGCTGAATGATGGGTGATGATGTCAACAACTGTTTTAACTTTTCAAATGCCACAAGACATGAATCATTAAAGACAAAAGGTACATCCTTAGCAAGTAAATTGCATAAGGGTCTAGAAACTTTGCTAAAATTTTTAATGAAACGTCTATAGAAACCAGCATGCTCAAGGAAAGATCTTACTTCTCTGACTGTTTTGGGTGGAGGAAGATTAGAAATGAGATCCACCTTGGCTTTGTCAACCTCAATACCTTGCTCGAAATGATGTGACCGAGAACAATACCTTGTTTTACCATAAAATGGCACTTCATCCATAAAGACTTCAAGGAATCGTTCAACCATATCAGAAAAAATGCTCAACATGCATCATTGAAATGTAGCAGGTGCATTACATAATCCAAATGGCATTCTCCTATATGCAAATGTGCCAAAAGGGCAAATGAAAGTAGTTTTCTCTTGATCTTTTGGTGCTATGGGAATCTGATTATATCCTGAGTAGCCATCTAGAAAGCAATAAAATTCATGGCCTGCCAATCTATCAAGCATTTGATCGATAAATGGTAAAGGAAAATGGTCTTTACGTGTGACAGACTTCAACTTTCTATAATCAATGCATACACGCCATCCTGTAGTCACTCTAGTGGGTATCAATTCATTATCAGCATTCGTAACTACTGTGACTCCTGACTTTTTGAGGACAACTTGTACAGGACTGACCCATGAACTATCAGAAATTGAGTAAATGATACATGCGTCTAATAGCTTAAGGACTTCTGTTCTAACAACGTTTTTCATATTAGGATTTAACCGACGTTGCATTTCCCTAGTAGATTTAGCATTTTCATCAAGGTGAATGTAATGCATGCAGTTTACTGAATTTATACCTTTTATGTCTACTATGGTCCATCCTAATGCTCCTTTGTGCTCTGTTAAAATGTTGTGAAAATTTTAATGTACTCGCAAGCGCACGAATCTAGAAATAGAGCAGTGGTAACGAGGTCGATCCCACAGGGATTGTTATAAATTGAAAAGTCTAATTTAAATCTAAAATTAATATTAATTCTAACCTAGTTGACCAAATTGAGTTTTAAGAGAAATTAAACTAATTAAACTAAGAAAACAATTAAAGCAAATGAGAATTCAATGAGATAAAAATTACCGAGGTTTCGGAATCCACCACTATTCAACTAGTAATTATCTAATTATTAATTAATCCCCAATTTTAGAGTGACAACTCGAAATCAATCTGTGTCATCTCATGGATATAACAATTAAGCCCAAGTAATTAAATCTAATGTAGGTTCTTTTTCTGCTTAATAATATGACATCTAAGAATCTCATGTAAACACATTGAATAACAAAAAGTCAAAGTTTCCTAAGCACTCCATGTAAACAATTTAATGAAAGACATAAAATCAAAGATAATCATGTATAAACTTTATAGATCCAAGCATAGAATTAATCGAATATTAATCCTAACAATCAATAATGTATGACAGAATTGATGAAAAGATTTTATTAACATCCAATTAATCATGTGAAATAAAAACCATAATCATCAAAGAACATATATAGGGAATTAATTAAATAAAAAGATAATTATTTTATTGAATAGGGTTTCATCCTTAACCTCAGTGTAAGAAAATTAGCTAAACATACTTGAATTGGGAGTAACACAAGAAATAAAATCAGCCATGGAAGCCGAAATATTGCTGCTGCGGATTGCTCTCTTCCAAAGCCGAATTCTCCTCCACTGGCGGCTACTCTAATTCAAAAGCAAAACTCCCTTTTATATTGCTTGGCCACCGAATCCTATTGTGATTCTAATAACTAAACCAACTTTTACAAGCTAAAGCCCTAAGCTTGCCACGTAATTGAAAACAATAAAAGCCAAAAACTATTGATTTCCTTCCTTTATTCTACTTTGACTTTCCATTCAAAGGCTTAATTAAGAGCTTTGTTTTTATGTGCTGCCCACTTTAGCTTTAACCTTCTTCTTTGTTTGCACGTGGATGGTGAATGCATTTGTTGAGTTCGGTTTTCTTGGCTTGAATTAACATGCATATAAGCATAATTGCTTCCAAGTTAATTAATCTTTAATCCTCACAAATTGAACTCCTTTGTGCCCTTTTTATCCATAATCTCCAATTAATTCCCTATTCAATAAAATAATTCAATTAATTAAAAATAACAAATAAATATAACTAACAATTATTTAATTAATGGTAAAATATGTATGTATTATATGCTCATCATAACACATCCAACAACTTACCTTTTTGTTCGTCATTTAGGGATGATGAGATGATTACCGGTAAAGTACTTTCTTCCCCCAAAAATGCATATTCCAAAGTGTTGGGCAATGGTTTGAGCTCGAGTTTTGGTGGTGATTCTGATGATGGGATGAGTTTCTTCTCTAATAGTGCTAGTTGTTCAACTCTTGACTTCCATTTATTAGTGTCCATGGATGGTGCTGAGTCAAGCAGGGCGTTGACCTCATCGACTGATCTGTCAATATCAAAATCCAAACCAAAGTGAGTTAAACATGTTTGTAAAGGATCATCACTAAAGTTTGAAAGAAAAGTGTAATCAACTAATGCTTCAATTAAATCCACATCAACAATTTCATCATCTGCATTGTGAGGTTGTTTGGCAATGTTGAAAATGTTCAGCTCCATAGTCATGTTGCCGAAGGACAACTGCATATTTCCAGTCCTGCATTGAATGTGAGCATCCGCAGTTGCCAAGAAAGGTCGACCTAGAATAATGGGGATGTGCTTCCTTGAATCCTGTATTGGTTGAGTGTCAATTACAATGATATCAACAGGAAAATAAAACTTGTCTACCAGGATAAGCACGTCCTCCACAATACCACGAGATATTTTTGTGGACCGATCTGCAAGCTGTAAAACCACTGGAGTTAGGTGTAATTCTCCCAGTCCAAGTTTCAAAAATACTGAGTAAGGCAATAGATTTACACTAGCTCCTAAATCCAACAAAGCATTCTCAATTGTGTGGTTCCCTATGCTACATGAGATAGTGGGAGAGCCTGGGTCTTTGCATTTTAGAAGAATTTTATGTTGGAGGATAGAACTAACGTTTTCTGTTAAAAATGCCTTCTTTTAAACATGCATATTTCTCTTTTTAGTACAAAGGTCTTTAAGAAACTTGGCATAAGATGGAACTTGTTTAATAGCATCAAGTAAAGGGATGTTAGCACTTACCTGTTTGAAGATTTCAAGAATCTCATCTGTGGATTTTTCCTTCTTTCCTTTAGCTAACCTCTGAGGAAATGGAGCTTTCGGAACATATTCTCGTGGGTTGGTTTCTTCTTTTTCTTCCGATGGTGAGTCCTCAACATTCACAGGTACAATTTGATTTTCTTTTGTCACCGGTATCTCCACTTTGTTGTCGACTTCTTTTCCTTTTCACAAGGTCATGACTACTTTGACCTTTCCATGCTGCTGTGGTGAACTGGTACTTGCTTCATGTATTCCTTTAGGATTAGGCACTGGTTGACTTGGAAACTTGTCTTTCTCAACAATCATTGCCAAGGTCTGAACTGAAGAAGCAAGTTGTCCCACCATCTTCTCAAGGCTTGAAATTGATTGAGCTTGTGAGTTGAAGCATGCTCTCAACTCATTTCGTAGTCCATCAATGGTGCGGTTATGTTGCTCAATCGTAGAGTGAGTAAAATTCTTGAGATTTTGGAATGAATCCTCCCATGGTCTGGGTTGAGAGTAGTTCTGGTTCTGATTGTATAGTCTAAATGGGGGCTGAGAGGCTTGAGGATTTTGTGGAATTGGTGGAGCTGGAGTTGCTGGTCCGTTCTGTTGCAATCCTTGAGACCATGAAAAATTAGGGTGGTCTCTCCATCCAAGGTTATATGTGTTAGAGTATGGGTTGTAATTTGATGGCTTTCTCATTACACCTATGGCATTGGCTTGATCTGAGTATGAGTCATGGTCATGTGATTCTGTTGATTTAGCAGTCGATAACGATGCTATTTGTCGAGCAAGACCTTCAACCATCTCCTTGACTTCTTTGATTCCCGAAGTTGACTCGCCAATTTGAACCTCATTTACTCCCTTAATTCTTCTAGTATTCCGGAGTGATTGACTCCGTTGTTGGGAATTATCCGCTTGTCGTTGAAAGAACTCCCAAATCTCTTATGCACTTTTTGACATTAGCTCTCCTCCACTTGGTGCCATTAGCCATTCTTGCACATTCGGCAATAATCCCTCCAAAAAGTATTGACATTGGTGCCATTTCTCGTACCCATGATGTGGACACTTCAAGAGTAGCCCATTGAATCGCGCCCATGTTTCAAAAAACTGCTCATCTTCTCTCTGTGTAAACTCTAAAATTTCCCTGCGAATAGCATTGGTTTTATGCACTGGGAAATATTTATTCAAAAATTTCGTTACCATTTATTCCCATGATGAAATGCTATTAGCAGGTAATGTATTAAGCCATGAGCGAGCTCTATCCTTTAAAGAAAATGGGAATAGTCTAAGTTTAACATCATCGTTTGAAAAATTCTCGTATTTAAAAGTTTGACAAATAGCATGAAAATCATTCAGATGATTATATGGGTCCTCATTTTCTAAGCCATAGAATGTGGGGAGACAATTTAGCACACTAGGTTTTAGTTCAAAGCTCCTAACATCTACATTTGGGTATCTTATGCATGATGTGCTCAAATTAGCTAAAGGACTGAAGTAGTCCTTAAATGGCCTCTCCTGTGGTTGCAAATCCATTTTATTTTTAATTTGTTTGTGTGTGCGAAGTGTTTTTTCTAATTCAAGGTCTATAGGTTCAAGATTAGATAATAATGACCTACGACCATGCATGCAAAAAAAATAAAAATAAAGATGGGAACAAAACAAATAAAAATAAAGAAGAGGGAGAAATTACGATACTAACCTTATTGCGCTATTACAACCTTTCTATAAAAATACACAAAAATAAATACGTGAAATAAATTAACTAAAAATTAAATTAATAAAATAAAAAAAATTACAAAGAAAAATAAATTGAAAATTAAATTACAGAATTTTAAAGAAGAGAAAAAGAAAAGAAATACTAACCTTTAAATGTAGATTCACTTTTTTTTCTTTTTTTTAATAAAAAAATACAAGAAAACAAATAAAAGAAATTATTCACAAAAATTAATTCTATGAATTAAAATTACTTACCTCCCCGGCAACGGCGCCAAAAACTTGTTGTGCAAATTTTAATGTACTCGCAAGCGCATGAATCTATTGTAGTATAGATCAATAGTGACGAGTGTCGATCCCACGAGGAGGTAGATTTTAATTGTGTGTAGAATTAATTTTGTAAATGGGTGATTGGATTTGTGGTGGAAATGATTTGGAATATGCTAAAACTTAAATTAAAATGGCGAGAATAAATTCTAAAATTGAAATTGAAATGGCAATAATAAATTGAAGAGAATTCTATTGAAATGAAGCACTTGGGTATCCGGATCCGTATCAACATGCATCATGGGCTAAATAATCCGTATTAATGCCAATTAAATCATGAGGGGGGAATCCACACCTCATGAACCACGCTCTAATTAATATGGTGCTAAGGACTTATCGTGCCAAATAATAATAACCTTGTACTAGAGGGCCGGTGAAACCAAGGCGATACTAGACAAGATTAGTATTATTTGTCGACGAGAAGTCAAAACATCCACAAAAACTAGAGGGGAAGAGAAAATAAATTTACCAAATAAAGCCCATGACACATGTTGAGACTTCACCTTCAATCCAAGCTTGAAAGAAAATTAGCCACTCATAATTGAACTAGGGGCAAAATGATAATTTATTAAAATACGAAGAAAATACAAGATGGAGAAGGAGTTACAGAAAATAAATTCCAAAAATGGATTCGGAGATATCAAATTAGGGGGGGAAGGCCCCCTTTTTATAGATACATAGAGTAAATCATGGCCATCGGATTAAAAACAGTTTGCACGCTCAGGATTGCGCCACGTCATCAGTCAACAGTACGTGGTTTGACCACGCGGATGAACAGTAACACAGTTTGACCCGAGTTGAACAGTAACGCGGTTTGGTTGAAAATAATCCTGTGTGATGCATGTACTGTACGCGAGATTTTTCGTCCACTGATATGCTGTCACGTCACCATCAACAGTACATAAGAATTTTAGTCCAATAGGATCGTGACACCTCATCAGTCAATGCCACATCATTAGTCAATGCCACGTCATCGATCCGTCTATATGAACAGTGTCGTGAACAGTAACGTAGACAGTACCGTACACGTGAATAGTACCGTACATGTGAATAGTATCATTTTTCCTTTTATGCTCCTCCTAAGGTTTTCGACCGTCTTGAGTTCAAAAGTGATGTCCGTTTTGCCGTCTGATCTCTCGTTTATTGTGAAATGACTATAATGCCCCTAAAATACATAAAATACTTAATTAAAATAAAACACATGTAATTAAATCACAAGAAGGTTAAATACATAAAAGTAAGGGTTGTTAGTAAGACTTGAAATGTAAAATGATGGTTTTCTCCTTTATAAATATGCATTTTCTAACACTCAACAGTAGTATGTTACTGGACCAAAAAAGTGCATACGGTACATGCATATACACGGAATGACAACCCGGATGATGTGTTCTATCCAATCATAACTTGCCACATGTCGCAATCATGAGCGTCTAAATTGTTTTAATACAATGACCATGATTTACTCATTGTATCTATAAATAGGGAGCTCCCCCCTAATTTGGCACCCCTGAATTCATTTTTGAAATCTATTTTCTGTGATTCCTTCTCCATCTTGTACTTTCTATGTATTCTGTAATCCCCCCATTGTACTCCTAATTCAATTATGAGTAGCTAATTTTCTTTCAAGCTTGGGTTGAAGGCAAAGTCTCAAAATGTTCTATGGGCTTAATTTGGTAAATTTACTTTCTCTTACCCTCTAATATTTGTGGATATTTTGATTTTTTATCGACAGATAGTAATAATCTTGTCTAGATATTGCATTGGTATAACCGTCTCCCTAGTGCAAGGTTATTACTATTTGACACAATAAGCACTTAACACCATATTTATTAGAGTGGATTCATGAGAAGTGGAACCCCCCTCATGATTTAATTGGCACTAATAAGAAATATTAAGTCCATGGTGCATGTTGAGTGCAGATCCAGAGACCCAAGCACTTCATTTTAATAGTTTTCACTTTAATTTCTTCCCGCCATTCTAATTTAAATTTTAGAATAGTCTAAATCACTTTCACCACAAATCCAACCACCCACTTAGAAAATTAACTTTACAAGCAATTAAAATCCATCTCCTCATGGGATCGAGACTCGTCACCGTTGATCTATTATACAATAGATTCGTGCATTTACGAGTTCAATAAAATTTATAAAACAGTCTCAAGAAGGCCTTTCCATTTAAAAAAATCTTAATATGCAAATAATCGCAAATTATACTACCCTCTAAGCCATGAATTATATTGTCCTCTAGTAGAGGTGGCAAAAATACCCGCCCGGTCCGGACTCGGACCGTACCCGGGTGTTGCCAGCCCGGATATGAAGCCGGGTCGGTCTTGGGCATCACTTAATAAACCCGGAACCCAGATTTTATTAAAAAAATTATAAAATATATATTATTTTAAATATTTTATATTTATTTGACTCATTTATTATACATATATAAAGTTTTAAACACTTAAGTTTACATTTTCATATCAAATTTTATTAAAATAAATTTAAAACTTATAAAATTACCAAAAAATAAAAAATATATACACATAAGGCCCGGACTCGGACCGGTTGCATCCGGGCAAGGTCCGGTCATGGCAATACCCGGACCCGGCCTGGGGTTTTGCCATCTCTATCCTCCAGGCACAAATCATATTGCCCTATGAGCAGTGTGCAAATTATACTGCCCTTCGAGGCATGAATTATACTACCCTATGCGTAGTGTGCAAATAAGCACAAATTATATTGCACTCCGAGGCATTAATTATACAACCTATTGTGCAAATTTTATTGAACTCGCAAGTGCACGAATCTATTGTAGAATAGATCAATGGTGACGAGTGTTGATCCCATGAGGAGGTTGATTTTAATTATGTGTAGAGTTAATTTTCTAAGTGGGTGATTGGATTTGTGGTGGAAGTGATTTAGATTATCCTAAAATTTAAATTAAAATAAGGGGAATTAATTGAAGTGAAATCTATTAAAATGAAGCATTTGGGTATCTGGATCTGCATTAACATGCACCATGAGCTTAATATTCCTTATTAGTGTCAATTAAATCATGAGGGGGGTTTCCACTCCTCATGAACCACACTCTAATCAATACGGTGCTAAGGGCTTATCGTGCTAAATAATAAAACCTTGCACGAGGCAGCCGTTTATACCAGTGCAGTGTGTAGACAAGATTATTACTATCTGTAGACGAAAAGTCAAAACATCCACAAAAATCAGAGGGGAAGAGAAAGTAAATTTACCAAATAAAACCCATGGAACATGTTGAGATTTCATCTTCAACTGAAGCTTGAAAGAAAATTAACTACTCATAATTGAACTACGGGTAAAATGAAAATTTATTAAAATACATAGAAAATACAAGATGAAGAAGGGATTACAGAAAATGGAGCTAAAAAATGAATTTAGGGGTGTGGAATTAGGGCGAAGCCCCTTTTTTATAGATACAACGAGTAAATCATGGCCATTAGATTAAAATAATTTGAATGCTCAGGATTGCGCCACATGGCAAGTTCTGATCGGATAGAACACATCATTAGGGCTGCCATTCCATGTAATGTATATATCGTATGCACGTTTTTGGGTCCACTGACATACTGCCACGTCATCGGTCAACTCTACATAATCATTTTTGTCCAATAGGATCGCGACACATCAGCGGTCAATGCCATATAAGCAGTCAATGCCACATCATTAGTCCAATCAAATGCTGCCACGTCATCGGTCAATGCCACGTCATCGGTCAATGCCACATTATCGTGCCGTATATGTGAACAGTCTCGTGAATAGTATCATGAACAATACCATATGTGTGAACAGTACCGTATATGTGAGCAGTGTCATTTATCATTTTATGCTCCTAAGGTTTTTGACTGTCCTGAGTTCAAAATTGTTGTCTGTTTTGCTATCTGATCTCTCGTTCATTGTGAAATGACCATAATGCCCCCTAAAATACACAAAATACATAATTATAATAAACACACATAATTAAATTACAAGGGACTTAAATACATAAAAGTATGGATGTTAGTAAGACTTTGGAGTGTAAAATGACGATTTTCTCCTTTATAAATATACACTTTCTAATACTCAACACACCTCCCAACTAGTTTGTTGCTAGTCCTTCGCAAATAAAGCGAAAATAAAATTCAAACCCATAATGATTTTTTTTTTAAATTGTGTTTATTTAATCAGACGAATGATAGTAATCAAATAAAAATATAAGCATTATCTCTAGTCTAAAGAAACATCACCCTCACATCAACCATCCACATGCATTAGTCCAGCAGGCTTTGTCATAGCTATAGTAATCAATCCACTTTTAAGAATGACATGTCAAATCTCAAAATCTCACTGATAGTAGTGACACTCTCACAAAAAAATTAAACCCAATAAAAATAGTCACTCTAATGAATGGTAAATTGAGAGAAAATAATAAAGAAGTAATATCACATACTCTCACCAAGATGAAAGGAATATGCCCATAGCTTAGAAATAACATGATCTTTAAGTCAAACAAAATGCTAGTCAAACTAATGTATTTTTTTCTCTTTTTTTTAATTTCTTTTATGCATCACTACATCTTTTTAGCCTATATAACTAGCTTCTACTTCAGACTATAGATCTGTAAAATCAAGAAGGACTTTTATTAGGACGTAGCGTAGGCTAAGGACATGGCTAACAAAGGAGGGAAAATATGGAAAACAAAATATATGTTTGAGAAAAAGTAGAGATCTTTTGGAAATTACGGTGCATTTTGCTTATTTATTATTATTATTTTTTTCTTTTTCTCTTTTTCTCTTTTTTTTGAAACAACTTTTTTTGTATGGCACAACTTTACTGAACAAAATAATTATTTACATTTTTCTCAAACATAAATAGGTGATGAAACTTGTAAGACATCGGGTGATATTCCAAATCGGAGTGGGTCAAGATGATAAGTTGACAAAGAAAAAAAAATTTATATGAAAGATTCAAAAGAGTTGATTATAGATATTTCACAAAAGGGATGGTTAGAAAGGTTCAAACAAGTCAAATATGACATTTCCATCGACTTTTAGGGCTTTAAATAATCTTCCATATCTGCTAGTTAGATGGACCTTCAGATGTAGCAACACATTTTTTTTTCTTTTTTAAAAATTTTATTTAACCTTTTTTTTTGAGGATTAACTCAAAGGAAATCTAGAGATCATGTATAATATAATAAACTGATAAGCTGTATGAAGAATGGGCAAAAAGGGTTACTCTCCAAGAAAAATTACAGGCTTAAAAACTCATTTGGTATTCATTATGACATGTGCATTCTTTCAAGCAACTCATATTTGTCTCCGACATCAACATGTAGAGTAACAAACATGGCGTAACATCATTTAAGACCAAAGATAATACAAATACTAAAATTTAAAAGTCATCATGTCATTCAATGTTAAAAAAAAATCACAATTTTTTTTTGTTCAAACAACATTCTACCCCCCAACCTATTCTAAACATGAAAAGAAAATATGCATGCATAAAGGTGAAAATGATGCAGAAAAACTAATTAGAAATGTTACACTTAAAATGATAGAAAAAGAAAATGTCTAAAAATTTTTTTTTAACTAAGAAGATGCGTTTCTAGAGTCCCTGCACTTCATATTCAGCCATCTTCGACTCAAAAATTTGAAAGTGTATATTTATGAAGGAGAAATTAGAAAGAAGAAGTTATAAAATAAAAAAATTATTGTCAAAGCTTAATAAAGAAAAAGAAAATGTCTGGATTTTTTTTTTGTTTTTACTTCCAAACTAAGAAGATGTGTTTCTAGAGTCACTACACTCCATATTCAGCCATCTTCGACTCAAAAAGTTAGCCACGATTAGTCTCTACAACAAAAAATCAATAAAAACTTAACCAAGATTGAGACATTCCATAATTGTCAGCTATTCCCTCCCCCTAACCAGAACGAAATATTATCCTCAATGTTTTAAAAGAAAGAAATAGAGTTTAGAAGACATCACCTCGGTGTTGCAACATAGAAGAAAATACTTACAAGCGGAGAGTTAAATCTAATTTGCACTTCTTACTGTGGCTACTATTACCATTATTATTTGGATGCTCCAACACAAAAGTCCTGAGGTCTAGCTCTAGTCTATAGACTTATAACAGATCAAGTAGCACATTAGCAGTGTAAGCACAAATAAAAATATTTTTCGCTGTGGAAGGAATGAAATAGTTTTTTATTACATGGTTAAGAAATGTGATAAAGTCATCATAAAAGTTATTGATATTTAACAAATCGATGGGTTTCTGATGAATGTTCAGATGGGTCCAAGATGCTAATGTAATTAGTGCCTCCAGAGTTGCAAGATCTCTTGGTAGGAAAAAAAAATTAGCATGATTTATTATTTCAGTTATTCTCTCTTACATACCTAAGACGACTAACTCTTCTCTAGTTGGTGAGTCAGACAAACAGCCCAAAGGTTTTAGGTTTCTTGGGATGATGCCTAACACTTGGCTCCCTCTGACATAAGCAGTTTCTAAGACTAATTTTGATAACCCTCGGTCACCTCCTCCATATACCAATTGTAATTTCCTTGCTGTTATACTTTGATCAAGATCTATGGCTGTCTCAACAAACTCTTTATATTTGTCATAGTTAAACCAAGGGAGCACATAAATGTTCTTGAATTGTTTATTGGGAGTAGCTGCAATTGGGATAATTCTAAAAACTAATTTTTGAGTGCTTTAAAAATTTCATATTTAAGGATCTTGGTGACAGTGGGTCACAGTTATGTGTGAGGTAGCATGTTTTTGTCAATTAACGCGTAAAGCACATGGCTCGAGAGTAAAAAAAGAAACAGTAAAAAGGAAAAAACAAACAATGATAAAATAAAATTATTAAAGACAATAATGCAAATAATAAAATAACAGTGAAGTAAAATGATATTTACAAGTAGTTGTGACTGTGGCTCACATCTTCCTCTAGTTTTACGTCTAGAAACGGCTTGAACGCCCTCTATGAGTCGAGGATAGGCTTCCCATCCAGTTTTCTTATAAACTGGCAAACAGGGTTGTTTATAGTTAGATTCCCGAGACTATATCGTTCATACTCTTTTTGGAATAATGGCCATAATTGGAGAATTGCTCCTTGTACGTATCCACTGGGATGCGTTTCAAGAGACAAAAGGATATCATCCAATGACTCCTTATTCAAGCCATTCCTAATGAATTGAATCTTGTCTTCCCTGTTATCAGACACCATTCCTAAAGAACATGGATTTTTTTTTGCATCTCATTCTGGCATACTTATGACAAGCAACAGAAAGTTTTTGAGCTATTCTTTTTCTTGCATAACTTCCTTTACCACAACCAGGCATGTATGCAATAAATTTAGGAGGCAACTCACCTACCAATCATACTTTGGTCTCGATAACCAGCAGATGTCAGCAGGTATGTTATTCCTCATAAGTAATCGCATGCATTCGGATCGAGCTTTATAGATTGTAAGGAGGGCATTCTGAGGAAGTGAAGGAAATCTATTGTGAAGCTTTACTAAAATCTCATTTCTATCCGTACTTTCGCCTTAAAATATCAGTTATTATGGGAAACTAAAGTAACCGACTTGATTATCACGGAGTATCGTTATCCGCCACTTAACTGGGGTAACAAACTAAAGCACACAAACAAAGTAACAAACTAAAACATACAAAGAAAATTACAATCGTCCTCTTATTGAATTTACCTTAAGCTCCAACTAGATGTCGTAGATACCTCCCTCAATTTCTCTGAGTTGTTTTTCTAAAGCCTCAACATTGGATACTAACTCTAGTGGTTGTAGATTCCAAATATGATATATTTTACAAAATTGAATCTGGCTTCTGAGATGATATTTTACACATTGAAGTTGTCTAAGAAGGTCTAAGAGGATCTGTCTAGCTGAAGCACTCATGATTAACAATGATAAAAGAAAACTTACTGGTTAAACAATTACACTTATGCAAAAATAATTTCAATTAGCAAAAGAATAGTAAAAAGAAAAAAAGAAAAAAAATCAAATCAAATCATCGAAAAGAAAGAAAAATCTCAATTCAAATTTGGTGGGTCACTTAAATTTATTTCGGTATCCTTTCCTTGTGGTTGGTACTCTAGATATGGCTTTAATCTTTAACTATTAACTTTAAAAGTGACACCATTCTTTGGATCCTTAATTTCAATTACTCCATGTGGAAAAACAATATGAACAATAAAAGGGCTAGACCATCAAGAGCATAACTTACCTAGGAATAAATGCAAGCGAGAATTGAATAAAAACACTTTTTGACCTAGGGTGAAAGATTTTCTCAAAATTTGCTTGTCATGAAAGACTTTCATTGGCTGCTTGTAAATCTTGGCAGTTTCGTATGCATCATTGTAAATTTCTTCAAGTTCTGCCAGCTGTAATCTTCTTTCTGAGCTAGCTTGCTGCATGTCAAAGTTAAATTTCTTAATGGCCCAGTACACACGATGTTTGAGTTCTATAGGTAAGTGGCAAGCTTTTCCATACACTAACCTGTAGAGTGACATCTCAATCGAGGTCTTGAAAGTCGTTCTATATGTCTATAATGCATCATCGAGTCTCAATGACCAATCTTTTCTGTCTGGCCTCACCGTCTTTTCTAATATGTGCTTTATTTCTCGATTGGAGATCTTGCCACTTTGTGAGTGATGGAATCAAAAGAGCTTTGAATGATTTTTTACAAACGTGGGCACCACCATAACTGATTATTGCTCGAGGGAATCCAAAGCGTGAAACAATGTTGCTTTTCGAAAATCTTATCACTACCTTGTGATCATTGATTCTACATAGAATTGCTTCTACCCATTTCGATGCGTAGTCAACAGCAATCAATATGTATTGATGGCCAAAATAATGGGGAAATGGTCCCATGAAGTCGATAGTGGCATTATATTCCTTCGTGTAATGCTCCTCATTTGACACCTATCACATGAAAGCAAAAAGTGTAAGCATCTCGAAATACAGTTGGCCAATAGAAACCACATTGTAAAACTTTAATAGCTGTTTTCTTAGATCTGAAATGGCCTCCACAAGCTTGTTCATGGCAGAATGAAAGGATATTTAGAAATTCACTTTCTAGGACACATCCTCTGATAATTTGATATGTACAATACTTGAACAGATAAGGATCATCCCAAAAGGAATTCTTTATTTTCATAAAAAAATTGGCTTTGTCCTGCTTAGTCCAATGCTTTGGAAGTTGACCTATAACAAGATAATTAATTATATCAGCATACCATGGTAATACTTCCACACTCATCAATTGTTCATCTAGAAATGACTCATTCAATGTTAATGGTTCTGTAATTGTGTCAAATTGAGACGAGAGAGATGGTCAGTTACAACATTTTATGTGCCTTTTTTATCTTTTTGAATTTTCAAGTCAAATTCCTACAAAAGTAACATCTAACGAATTGGTCTAGCTTTTGTATCTTTCTTTGTGAGAAGATATTTAAGAGCAGCATGATCTGTGAATACAATTATTTTACAACCAATGAGATAAGATTAAAATTTCTCTAATGCAAACACTACTGCTAGCATTTCTTTTTCAGTGGTTGAATAGTTCAACTGTGCATCATTCAATGTCATATTATCATAGTAAATAAAATGGGGAATTCAATCAAGTATTTATCCTAATACTGCTCCCACTACATAATCAGATGCATCACACATGAGCTCAAATGGTAAGTTCCAGTTTGGGGGCTGAATGATGGGTGATGATGTCAACAACTGCTTTAGTTTTTCAAATGCCACAAGAAATGAATCATCAAAGATAAAAGGTACATCCTTAGCAAGTAGATTGCATAAGGGTCTAGAAACTTTGCTAAAATATTTAATGAAACGTCTATAAAAACCAGCATGCCCAAGGAAAGATCTTACTTCTCTTACTGTTTTAGGTGGAGGAAGATTGGAAATGAGATATACCTTGACTTTATCAACCTCAATACCTCTGCTCGAAATAATGTGACTGAGAACAATACCTTATTTTACCATAAAATGGTACTTCTCCCAATTTAAGACCAAGTTCTTCTCTATACATATTTGCAGAACTAGTGTTAGATAATGTAAACATTGATCGGATGAATCACCAAAAATAGAAAATTCATCCATAAAGACTTTAAGGAATCGTTAAACCATATCAGAAAAATACTTAACATGCATCGTTGAAATGTAGTCGGTGCATTACATAATCTAAATGACATTCTCCTATGTGCAAAAGTGCGAAAAGGGCAAGTGAAAGTGGTCTTCTCTTGATCTTTTAGTACTAGGGAATCTAATTATACCCTGTGTAGCCGTTTAGAAAGCAATAAAATTCATGACATGCTAATCTATCAAGCATTTGATCGATAAATGGTAAAAGAAAATAGTCTTTACGTGTGACAGAATTCAACTTTCTATAATCAATGCATACAGGCCACCCTGTAGTCACTCTAGTGGGTATCAATTCATTATCAGCATTGGTAACTACTGTGACTCCTGACTTTTTAGGGACAATTGAACAGGACTGGCCCATGAACTATTAGAAATTGGGTAAATGGTACTTGTGTCTAATAGTTTAAGGACTTCAATTCTAACAACTTCTTTTATGTTAGGATTTAATCGACGTTGCATTTCCTAGTAGGTTTAACATTTTCATCAAGGTGAATGTAATGCATGCAGTCTACTGGGTTTATACATTTTATGTCGGCGATGGTCTATTTTAATGCTCATTTGTGCTCTTTTAAAAATTCCAACAACTAATGTTTTTGTTCGTCATTTAAGGTTGATGAGATGATTACTGGTAGAGTGTTTTCTTCTCCCAAGAACGCATATTCCAAAGTGTTGGGTAATGGTTTGAGCTTGAATTTTGGTGGGGATTCTGATGATGGGCTGGGTTTCTTTCCTGATGGTGCTAGTTGTTCAACTCTTAACTTTCATTTATTAGTATCCATGGATGGTGCTAAGTCAAGTAGGGCATTGACCTCATCGACTTATCTGGCAATATCAAAATCCAAACCAAAGTAAGTTAAACATGTTTGTAAATGGTCATACTAAGGTTTGAAAGAAAAGTATCATCAACTATTTCTTCTATTAAATTCACATCAACAATTTCATCATCTGCATTGTAAGGTTGTTTGGCAATGTTGAAAATATTTAGCTCCATAGTCATGTTGCCAAAGGAGAACTGCATATTTCCAATCCTGCATTGAATGTGAGAATCGGCAGTTGCCAAGAAAGGTCGGCCTAGGATAATGGAAATGTGCTTCCTTGAATCCTGGACTGATTGAGTGTCAATTACAATGAAATCAATAGGAAAATAAAACTTGTATACTTGGATAAGCACGTCCTCCACAATACCACGAGGGATTTTCATGAATCGATCTGCAAGTTGTAACACCACTGGAGTTGGATGTAATTCTCCCAGTCCAAGTTTCATAAATACTAAGTAGGGTAACAGATTTACACTAGCTCTTAAATCTAACAAAACATTCTCAATTGTATGGTTCCCTATACTACACAAGATAAGGGGGGAGCCTGGGTCTTTGTATTTTAGAGGAATTTTTTGTTGGAGTATAGAACTAACGTTTTCTATTAAAAAGGCCTTCTTTTGAACGTGAATGTTTCTCTTTTTAATATAAAAGTGTTTAAGAAACTAGGCATAAGATGAGACTTGTTTTATAGCATCAAGCAAAGTGATGTTAACACTTACCTGTTTGAAGATTTAAAAAATCTCACTTGTGGATTTTTCCTTCTTTTCTTTTGCTAACCTCTGAGGAAAATGAGCTTTAGGCACGTATTCTCGTGGGTTGGTTTCTTCTTTCTCCTCTGATGATGAATCCTCGGCATTCACAGGTACAATTTGAGTTGTTTTTGTCACCAGCATCTTTACTTTGTTGTCGACTTCTTTTCCTTTTCGCAAGGTTTTGACGACTTTGACCTCTCTATGTTGTTGTGGTGAACAGGTATTTACTTCATGCACTCCTTTAAGATTAGGCACTGATTGACTTGGGAATTTGCCTTTCTCAACAATTATTGCCAAAGTTTGAATTGAAGAAGCAAGTTGTCCCACTATCTTCTCGAGGTTTGAAACTGATTGGGCTTGTGAGTTGAAGCCTACTCTCATCTCATTTCGTAGTTCATTAATGGTGCGATTATGTTGCTCGATCATGGAGTGAGTAAAATTCTTGAAATTCTGGAATGCATCCTCCCATAGTCTGGATTGAGAGAAATTCAGGTTCTGATTGTATGGTCTAAATAGTGGCTGAGAGGCTTAAGGAACTTGAGAAATTGGTTGCATTGGTGGAGCTGGAGCTGCTGGTCCATTCTGTTGGAATCCTTAAGACCATGAAAAATTGGGATGGTCTCTCCATCCAGGAAATACCTTCAACCATCTTTTTGACTTATTTAATTTCAGAACTTGACTCGCCAATGTGAATCTCATTCACTCCCTTAATTCTATTAACATTCCTGAGTGATCGACTCCGTTGTTAGGAATTATCCGCTTGTCGCTAGAAGAAATCCCAAATCTCTGATGCATTTTTTGACATTAGCTCTCCTTTACTTGTTTTAATTAGTCATTCTTACACATGCGGCAATAATCCCTCCAAAAAGTATTGGCATTGGTGCCATTTCTCGTACCCATGATGTGGACACTTCAAGAGTAGCCCATTGAATCGCTCCCATGCTTCGAAAAATTGCTCGTCTTTTCTCTGGATAAACTCTGAAATTTCCCTGCGAATAGCATTGGTTTTATGCACTAGGAAGTGTTTATTCAAAAAATTTGTTACCATTTGTTCCCATGATGTAATGCTATTAGCAGGTAATGTATTGAACCATGAACGAGCTCTATCCTCTAAAGAAAATGGGAATAATCTAAGTTTAACATCATCATCTGAAAAATTCTCATATTTAAAAATTTGACAAACTGAATGAAAATCATTCAGATGATTATATGGGTCTTCATTTTCTAGGCTATAGAATGTTGGGAGACAATTTAGCACACTAGGTTTTAACTCAAAACTCCTAGCAGCTACATTTGGGTATCTTATACATCATGTGCTCAAATTAGCTAAGAGACTGAAGTAGTCCTTAAATGGCCTCTCATGTGGTGCTGGTTTTGGTTGTTGTTGCAAATCCATTTCACTTTTATCTTTAATTACAACGTGTATGTGTGTGCGAAGTGCTTTTTCCAATTCAAACCTTATCACTTTTATCTTCGACCATGCATGCAAATAATACAAAAAGAAATGAGAACAAAATTAATAAAAATTAAGAAGAATGAGAAATTACGATACTAACCTTATCACGTTGTTACAACCTTGCAATGAAAACACACTAAAAAAATAAGTGAAATAAATTAACTAAAATTAAAATAAATTAATAAGATAAACAAAAAAATTACAAAGAAAAATAGCTTGAAAATTAAATTACAGAACTTTAAAGAAGAGAGAAAAAATAAAAGAAATTCTTACCTCAAAATTGAAGATTCACTTTTTTTTAAATAAAAAAAAATTACAATGAAACAAACTTTATTGAACTCACAAGTGCACGAATCTATTGTAGAATAGATCAATGGTGACGCGTGTCGATCTCATGAAGGATGTGGATTTTAATTATGTGTAGAGTTAATTTTCTAAGTGGGTGATTGGATTTGTAGTGGAAGTGATTTAAATTATCTTAAAATTTAAATTAAAATGGCGTGAATAAATTGAAGTGAAATCTATTAAAATGAAGCACTTGGGTATCTGGATCTGCATCAGCATGCACCATGGGCTTAATATTCCTTATTAGTACCAATTAAATCATGAGGGAGATTTTCACTCCTCATGAACCACACTCTAATCAATATGGTGCTAACGGCTTATCGTGCCTAATATTAATAACCTTGCACTAGGGAGCTGACTATACCAGTGCGGTATCTAGATAAGATTATTACTATTTATCGACAAAACGTCAAAACATCCACAAAAATCAGAGGGAAAAAGAAAGTAAATTTACCAAATAAAGCCCATGAAACATGTTGAGACTTCACCTTCAACGCAAGCTTGAAAGATAACTAGCTACTCATAATTGAACTAGGGGTAAAATGAAAATTTATTAAAATACGTAAAAAATACAAGATGGAGAAGGAAATACAGAAAATGGATCTAAAAAATGAATTTCGGGGTGTCGAATTGGGGGGGAGCCCCCTTTTGTACATACAATGAGTAAATCATAGCCATCAGATTAAAACAATTTGGACGCTCAGAATTGCGCCACGTGGCAAGTTCTAATTAGATAGAACACATCATCAGGGCTGTCATTCCATGTAATGCATGTATCGTATGCACGTTTTTTGATCCACTGACAAACTGCCACGTAGGCTTGGCAAAATCTGGGTCCAATTCGGGTTTTGGTGTTGCCCAGGACCAGACCGGATGAGTGAAACTCAAGACCGGACCCGGGTTAAAACACGATTTTTTCGAGTGCGGTCCGGGCTCAAGCCCAGCACTCGTTAGGCCTGGGTTTTTTATCCGGATTTCTAAGCCCGCATGTGATAAATTCAATTTTTTTCTTCAATTTTTTCTTTCATTTCTCTAACAATGCAAATTTTTAAAAAAGAAAATAGTCAAATACAAATATATAACATACTAACAATGCAAATTTTACACAAATAATAAATAAAAATTATTTCAATATACTTTCTAATACCTAAATTCATTCAATTTCTAATCTAAACTCATTCAATCTATATAAAAAAAAAATTAAATTCAACAACATAATAAATCTAAATAACATCCAACATATCATAAATTCATAATTATATATTTATATATAATATATAATATATGATATATTTATATTTTCTTTTTTAATTTATTAAGAAACCGGGTCCAGGTCCAGGTTTCGGGTTTTTGGTGTTAAGCCCGGACTCAGGCCCGGAAATGTCCGGGTTTGAGAATTTCAAACCCGAATCCGGTTTTTTTGTGTATGCGGTCCGTGTATTGTCCGGACCGGATTGCCCGGGTCCGGTCCGAGTGGGCTTTTTTGACACCCTTACTGCCACGTCACCGGTCAACTCTACATAATCATTTTAGTCCAATAGTATCACGACACATCATCGATCAACACCAACTCATCAGTTAATGCCACATCATTCGTCCAATCGAATGCTGCCACGTCATCGGTCGGTGTTACATCATCAGTTAATGCCACGTCATCGTACCATATATGTGAATAGTGCCGTAAATAATATCATGAACAATACCGTATGTGTGAACAATACTGTATATGTAAACAGTGACATTTATTCTTTATGCTCCTCCTAAGGTTTTCGACTGTCCTGAGTTTAAAATTGTGAAATGAACATGATGCCCCTAAAATACATAATTATAATAAAACACACATAATTAAATTACAATGGACTTAAATACATAAAAGTATGGATGTTAGTGAGACTTAGAGTATAAAACGACGATTTTCTCCTTTATAAATATACACTTTCTAACACTCAACACTCCCCTATGAGTAGTGTGCAAATAAGCACAAAGTATATTGCCCTCATAGGCATGAATTATATTGCCCTATAAGTAGTGTGCAAATAAGCACGAATTACAATACCTTTTGAGGCACGAATTATACTATAATATGAGCAGTGTATAAATAAGCATGAATCATGCTGCCCTTTGAGGCACGAATTATACTGCCATTCAAGGCATAACTTATACTACCTTATGAACAATGTACAAATAAGCACGAATTATTTTGCTTTCCGAGGCACAAATTGTATGACCCTCTAAGCCATGAGCAAGTAAGCACGAATTACACTGCCCTCTAGGCCATATGCAAGTAAGTATGAACTATACTACCCTCTAAGCAGTGTGCGAATATGCATGAACTATATCGCCCTTTGAGTTATGCATGGATATCGCAAGTTATTGCCATCTAAGCAGAAGTGCAGATAATCATGAGTACTTACCGTCTGGTCTGCGTGTAGATAATCGTGAATTATTGCAATCATGAGTAGAAGAATGGATAATTGTGGATTATTCCCATTTGAAAAAAATTGCAAACACGAATTGTTCATACTTGAGTAAGATGATGCATGAATTATTGCCACAGGAATACTGTGCCGATTAAAAACAAATTATTGCAACCAGAATAATATGCTAACTAAGCACAAATTATCACCATATGAGTAAATATATGGGTAATTACAAGATGTTCCTTTTGAAAGTGTGCATGTATGGACAAACCATATTGCCAGTAAGTAAAAGTAAACACTTTCTAGGCAAATGTTTAAGTAAGCACAAATTATACCTTCCAAGCAATGCGAAGTAAGTATGACCATATTATCGTATGTCAAAAGTGCAAAAAATCATGAATCATTGTTGTATATCCAACGTGTAGATAATCATCAATTATTGCCATATGAGTAGATGTACAAACAATTGCGAGTCTTCCTACCCAAAAAAAGTTCAAACACACACGCATTACTCACTTGTGAACAAGATAAGCACGAATTATTGTCATTTAAGCAAGAAGTGCAAATAAGCATGCAAAGTGCAAATAAAGCATGACTAATCACCATTGTAATAATGTGCCAACTAGGTACGAGTTATTCCAATTAGAATATTGTGCTAATTAAGCACAAATCACCATTATCAAAATGATGTGTAGATAGTATAACTAATCGCCATCAGGATAATGTGCTAGCTAGGCACGAATTATTGCAATTAGAATAAAGTGTTGATTAAGCACAAATTGTCACCATCAGAATAATGTCTGACTAGGCATGAACTGCTGTAATTAGAATAATGTGTTGATTGTGCATAAATCATCACCATCAGAATGAAATGCAGAATAAGTACAAATATCACCATCAGAATAATGTGTGGGTTAAATATGAATTGTCATCATCAAAATAATGTGACGACTAAGCATAAATTATCACCATCAGAATAACATGCCAATTAAAATAGTGTAGATGAAGCACAAATTATTACCATCGGAGCAAAGTGTAGATAAAGCACGAATTAACACCATTGGAATAAAGTGCTTTCAAGTACGAATAACTACCAATTACACAAAATTGCATTCAAGCAAGATTGCGACCTATGCAATTTTAGGTGAGTGATTCCTATCTCTCCAGAACGATTACATGTAAGAGCCAATCAAGTGATCATACATTGATTTTATGCATAATTCATTAAGTCCCCTTTGGAATTAAGGTGTTGTAGCTTTTAAGCTACAGTTGCTGTGGAAAAAGCTATAAATATTAAACAAAAGTTAATAATACATAATAAATATAAATTTTAAATAATAATTTGGACAAAATTATTAAACATATAATAGATTTTCTATTATACAAGTGAAAAATCATATCAAAATAGGTTTCAAGCTACAGTAGCCAGTGTTTACCAAATACTTTAGTGTTGTAGCTTAAAAGTTAAAGCTGTCCAATCTCAATCTCAAGCACACCCTTAGGCAATTCAACTTGCCTCAAGACAAAGCTATGCAATTGCCAAAAAAAATTGCCACCAAGGGAAAAATAATTAACATGAGACAAGTGTGCTGATAGACTATTACAAATGTGAAGAATTGCTCCATAAGAAAGAAATATGTTGAAGTTGTATAATCAGTCTTTGCAAATCAGATCATCAAAATGGACAACAAGGCAAAGACAAAAGTTACAAAACAAAAATGGCCTACATAATGGGTATAAACGTCTTCATTTAGAAAGAAAACATAAAAATATCCTTCAAAGTGATTTCTTCCCTAAATTCAGTAACATTTGTCGATTAAAAAGTGCCCAAGTAAGGGTCTAACAATACTTTTTGAGAAAACGATTGAGTTACCCAAGCATGAAAGCATACCACTTAAGCATACCTACAAGCTGTCTAACATATTGATGTTTAGCAAAAGACTACACCTGATGCAGCTTGCCTCTAGAGTACTACAACTGATGTTGTCTCATAATAAAAAGGCTACATCATATGCATCTTAACTCCATCATACTTCATCACTCGCTCTTAAACAATAAAACTTCTAATATCGCCGTCAAATCTTTTATCTTGTTAAGAAGTTGCTGCAATCAATATCTTCAAAAGGGCTATAACTTATAAAGCTTTATTAAATGCTGGAATAAACTCGGTAATGCTCCAAAATCTCCTAAAAGTAACTTAAGTTCAAGCAATAAGAAATCTTTCTCCTCTTAGATTTGAAAGGTACAAAGGAAGAATTGTGAAAAATAAAATGTCACCTTAAAAATGAGTGTAGGCACATATTTACTAGTTAGTTCATAAAATAAGACTTCTGAATTTAAAAACTCTTTTCATGAACTAGAGTATGTGTTGACATGGAAATTTGTCATTTGTACCACCTGAGGTGGTTAGGATCACCAACGAAGAAATTAGGATCCCTCAAAGGCAAGAAAAAATATCACCAGGCAGTTAATAAGGACGCCTCCATATAAGAAACAAGGAACTGTTGATCTAGGCCATGAATTGGTCAAAGACAATAAGCCAACATGGCAAAAACATAAGGACGGGTTTATTAATAGAAGAGAATCACAGAAACACAATAAAAATGGATGAAGAAGTTGAATATCAAGCTATCAAGCACACAGAAGTAGAGGCACGACACCCACTCTTAAAAGCATGGTCCACTTTCTTCTCAAAGTGATCCTAAGGATCGAATTATGCCATCTATGTCGTCATCTCATGACTTCTTAAAAAATAGGGGGTAAAGTCAATAGCTCCTCACATTCACCAAAATAAGGGACCTACTCTCCTAAAAATACGGTATACTATAAATACTTCATTACTCTATCAAAGAAAGGTAAGTGCACTCGAATTCTAATTTTAATATTCAACTTGAATTGTCCAACCACTAACTTTAGCATCAAAGTAGGATTGCTAGAAGCCCCATTTTTTGCCCTATTTTTTTGCTTTTTGTTTGTTATTGTATGTGCAAGTATACCTCTTCTGTTTGCCTTCTTTATCAACACTTGAGGAAATCTCCTCATTTCAATCTGAAGTGTCCTGCAAGCCTCCTTTAATGCCTCCTTTGGCCATTTTTTCTTCTTCTATTAGAGCCAAAATATCATTGTTCACCATGAACGACTCCAAGTATGGGGCCTCGAATTGAGGAGTATGATTGCCTGAGCTTGCTGATCACTTTGTTCTTAAGTCTCCTAAGTAATCCTTTTCTCTAAACATAGCTCATCTTCCAACTCCTTTTTCTCTCATGTGAACCTCACAAAGATAAGTGAGACCCTGCACTCAACGATGTTCACTTGCCAAGATTTGTTATAATTCAAATTCAAATGACTATAAAATAAAGAAAAAATACAATGGTATAAGAAATAAAGGGTTGATGTCATACTCAAGAAAAAAGAAAATATCATGAGTGGTGAGTTCAGAAAGAATGCCACAAAATGAAATCTTAATAAATTCTGAAAGTTCTTTAAAGATCCAAAGAGAAACGCTCTTACTATTATTATAAACTCTCATCTAAAATTCCTAATAAGATTACATGGGTTTATATAGTTATATTTACTAATGGAATAAGGTTTTCCTTATTACTAAATATAACCTAAAGTAAAGAAATAAAAGATCCTAAAATTAAAAAAATAAATAAAAGATCATACTTCTAAAATAAATTAGGAAAGAAAGATTTTGCCTTTTTTTAAATTGCCTAATGCCTTGTTTGTCATTCATCCAACTCAATCCCAATCAAAATTATAAGCTTGAATAATATTGGCAAAGTATTGATTATGTTGAATACTTATTTTAAATAGAATAGTGTCATGGATAAGGCATGAATTTCATATGTGCTCAATTAATCTGATTAATGCTTCCTTCATTTTATTGGTTCTTACCTTTATCATTAGACCTCCACGGATACTTAATGGATCTTGTGAAGCTTAATCAACATGGTCCTCATCGTTCTCAACCTTGTACCTTGGTGTGTGCAATCTCTAATGCTATGGGTGTTGATAACTCTATGAAATGAGAGTTATTATGACACTTTTAGACTTAAGTCATGATTACTTAGAGAGTAAATGACATGTTTTTATTGTATTTTAGTAATGTTTTGCATAAACATCCATTTTAGTTTACTTCTAATAAGTTTTATTTGATTTATAATAAATTGTGTGCTCATATGAATAATTATAGGTGACCGGAAGCAAATTGCGAAGAAGAAATGCGGCTACAATAGGCTTATAAAGATAAGGAAAGAACTTGGTTAGAGATGAATTGAAACAAGTCTGAAACAGTGCAGATGCTAAAGTTGTTGCTGTAGCAATCCTAGGGCATTGACAAAAAAGATTTCGCGCGAGATATTTTGAAGATTGCGATCTAAAGTTTCTTAAACTAGAAGATGCGCTCCCTAAGCTTTCGGTTGCCCTAATTTTCAACTATAAAAGGAGTAAACACACAAGAAAAAATGAAGGGCCTTTATTAGAGAGAATAAGATAAATAAAACAAGAGAAAATAAATATCAAGAGAGAAAATTGGTGATTGCAACAAAGGATTCAAGAACATCGAGTGGATCTTACTCTTATTTCTTGTTCTCTTGTTTTTACCTTGTTATGATGAATTGTTTGATGGTTGAAACTATTTTGCTTATTATTTTATCGCAAATTATGAACTAAATTTACTTGTGGTTGAGTGATAAACAAACTTGATGGTTAATTGACTAATATTCTGTGTTGCTGCATGTTTGCTACAGCATATTGTTATGATAATACTTATTTCAATTCACTATTTTGACTGACCACCTATTTAGTGATACTAGTTAAGAAAGAGCCTAAAAAAAGATAGACTTAGTGGAACATATTAGAGTAATACTTGGTTTTAGATTGGGTTTCCTAAGTTGGGTTTAACTTGATTCGAAAAGGGCCATGTTTAATCTAAAATTAGTGATGAACTAGATATAAGAATTCACCATGTAGGGTAATTAGAATCTAAAACGTGTAATGATATATCTTATGTTAGCATAATAATTGGTGACTGTTAAGTTACATTTAGATATAAGACATCTAACATGCGACAGCTGATGATACATAAGGATTTTGCCCAATGTTGTAGCAAATGTTGTAGCAACCGAACCAAACATTAAAAAAATAGTCAAAAACCATTAAGTGAGTTTAATCACTCAACTACTCCATTCCCCTTGGTTACATTCTTGTATTTGCTGTGATATTTTACTTTATTGCGTTTTTCTTATTACATTTTTATTTTAATTAGTTTATTAGTTTAAGAATTTATTTTAGGGATATTATCATTCGTATATCCTATCTAGGGTGAAAGTATTAGACAAAGATGAAAGAATTAAGAATGAAAGAGCTCTTACTGCCGAACTGTTGAAAGAATTGCTGGGGAGACTGTTGCTGTAGTAACACCAGAACATGTTACTGTAAGGAGGCTGTAAGAATTGAGTGATGAAAAGGAGATCGAGGATGAGCAGGATGATAAGCCTCTAGTTGCAGTGTTTCCAAGCAAGGACAAGGAAAAAGTTCTAACTGATGAAGAATCTAACGACGATCAAGATAATATTGATGCAGAAATTGAAACAGCTACTATGAGGGCTACAACAACTGTTGCAGAAAAGAAGATTTTGCTGGACATTATTGCTCAAATCACATCAGGGGAACCTGCTACAACAACACCTACAACAACCACTACTCAGAAACCTCCCCTCAAATCTCCTTCCCAAACTCCCAAGGTATCCAGCAAGTGCAAAAGGGCACAACCCTCTAGAGATGTTGCAGTAATGCACGCATCAGAAGAACTAGAGACTAAGAGAACAAAGTTTGATCAGCCCGCATCTTAGGAAGCTGCTAAAACCCCCATTCACCAACCAGTCCAGCAAGAAAAAGAAGAAATCGAGTGCCGCAACACGCATCTTACCAAGAAAGAGTGTCCAAGGTGGAGCCTAGCAGCAGTGACTCTGCTTCACCAGTGCTACAGCATAGCCCTCTAACAACGGACTACCCCTTACCAGCCAGTTTACTTTAATTATTTCTAAAAATTTTCTTTTATTTAGATATCTTTTCTTATATATTTTGCATGTCTTTTTATTTCGTCTATGCTTGTTTATCGTTATTTGGTTTTATGTGCATGTAAGGACACAACACCTCTCAAGTTTGGGGGGTGTTGTGTTATAATGCATTGTGTTTGTGTTGTGCATTATGTGAATCTCTGTTATCTAGTATTTGTGTATGAATTGAAAAACTTAATGAAGATAAATTGAGTGTTGTTCAATATTTATGACTGCCAATTAAGG
Source organism: Citrus x clementina (assembly GCF_000493195.1). Taxonomy (NCBI): domain Eukaryota; kingdom Viridiplantae; phylum Streptophyta; class Magnoliopsida; order Sapindales; family Rutaceae; genus Citrus; species Citrus x clementina. The sequence goes on from NW_006261964.1 coordinate 19,971,723, forward strand.
ATAGTTTATAGATGGAGGTTGAAATTTTGTCCCAACACTTGAGCTTTGGTTGAATTTTATGAGAATGTAGTAGTAGAGCCAGGAAAACTAAAAAGGGTATAAAATATTTCAAGTTTGAAGGAAATTTTTTGTTGAACTGTGCTTGTTATGAAATAAAATTATGCTCCAACAGTTTAAGTTGTTGAGTAACCAGGGCTAAGTATGCACCTCATATGCAGACTTGAGTCTAAAAGCAACAAGAGTTATGAGCATTGTTGTAGCAACGAAAAAAAGAGGTCCTCTATTTAGGATATTGAATAGTCACGTCTGTTCATGAGCCTCATGTTCAGCCTAGAGTTAAAGGTGTCTATATATAAGATTATGTTGTGAGTATTGCTACAGCAACTCTAACATGTACTTTGAGTGAGTAATTGGGTATCGTCATTACAAGTGATAGGCATTCACATGAAAGCTCAATGTACATTGAAGGGTTTGACTAAAAAAAAAATTAAGGATGATTGCTGTAGCATAGTTTAAAGTTGTTTTAAGACATTTGTCTTCCCCACAGGATATAATTGGTTATATTGTTTTCATCTGTAAAATACATCTGATGCTTGAGTGATGCTGCAACATCTCTAAGATTTGATCAAGGCACACACACACATTTTGGACATAATAAAGCCTAAGTATAAAACTGAACTACTATGGCAATTTTGCATGATTAAGAGTGTGATCTGAGGGTTGAAGAATCCTTGCAAATTTGATAACAGAGCTAAGTTATTTGTTGCATGATTGTATGATTAAAGTGTGAGTGTTGTTGTCATTACTTAAGGACAAGTAATAATTTAAGTTTGGGGGTGTGATAACTCTATGAAATAAGAGTTATTATGGCACTTTTAGACTTAAGTCAATGACATGTTTTTATTGCAATTTAGTAATTTTTTGCATAAACATCCATTTTATTTTACTTCTAATAAGTTTTGTTTGATTTAGAATAAATTGTGTGCTTAGATCATATGCATAATTGTAGGTGACCGGAAGCTCAAATTGCAAGGAAGTAATGCGACTGCAATAGGCTTGTAAAGATAAGGAAAGAATTTGGTTAGAGAATAATTGCAACAAGTCTAGAACAATGCAAATGTTGAAGTTGTTGTTATAGCATTATTGTTGTAGCACCGTTGTTGTAGCAATCCTGAAGCATTGACAGAAAAGATTTCATGCGAGATATTTTGAAGATTGTGATCTGGAGATTCCTAAATTGGAATATGCGAGCCCTGAGCTTCTGGTTGCCGTAGTTTTCAACTATAAAAGAAGCACACACAAAAGAAAAAAGGAGGGGTCGTCATTAACGAGAATAAGAGAAACAAAACAAGAGAAAACAAATATTAAGAGAGAGAATTGGCAATTGTAGCAAAGGATTCAAGAAGAACATTGAGCGGATCTTACTCTTATTTCTTGTTCTCTTGTTTTTACCTTGTTATGATGAATTGTTTGATGGCTGAAACTATTTTACTTCTTATTTTATCGTAAATTATGAACTAAATTTACTTGTAGTTGAGTGATAAATAAACTTAATGGTTAATTAACTAATATTTTGTGTTGCCGCATGTTTACTATAGCATGTTGTTCTGATAATACTTATTTCAATTCACTATTTCGGCTAACCACCTATTTAGTGATACTAGTTAAGAAAGAGCTTCAAAAATGCATATCTTAGTAGAATATATCAGAGCAATATTTGGTTTCCTGAGTTGGGTTTAACTTGATTAAAAAGGGTCATGCTTAATCTAAAATTAGTGATGAACTAGATATAGAAATTCACATTATAGGGTAATTAGAATCTAAAATGTGTAATGTTATACTTGATGTTAGCATAATAGTTGGTCATTGTTCAGTTGCATTTAGATATAATACATCCAACATGCAATAGCTAAGGTTACATAAAGATTATACCCAGTGCTGTAGCAGAGAGTGTAGCAATTAAACCAAACATTAAAAAAATAGTCAAAACCTATTAAGTGAGTTTAATCACTCAACTACTTCATTCCTCTTGGTTACATTCCTGTATTTGTTGTGATATTTTACTTTATTGCATTTTTCTTACTACGTTTTTATTTTAATTAGTTTATTAGTTTAATAATTTGTTTAAATTATAATTTAGACTAAAAACTACACTGATAAAATTACTATAGCAATTCCCATAACAACAATCCATGTGGAGATGATCTTGAGTACTTATTATTATATTATTTGTTGAGTACAATTGCACATTAACACCAATAGCAATAGAAATCCTACAACAGGTGTCAATGTGCAAATGTACACAATGTATTATACTAATGAGTATCTAGATTGTCTCCACAGGGATTGATGTTATCAGATTTGCTCCAGCAATCTTAACAGTGTGGTTTTGTTCTAAATGAAAATAAAGCGGCTAAAAAAATAAACTAATTAAAATAAAAATGCAGTAAAAAAATTCTCACATCAAACACAAGTATATAACCAATGGGAATAGAGTAGTTGAGTGAATAAACTCACTTAATGGCATTGATCATTTTCTCAATTACAGTACCGTTGCTACAACATCTACTATAGTACTGGGCAGAATCCCTCACGCATCTTCAGTTGTCGCTTGTTAGATATCTTATATCTAATGCAACCTAACAGTGACAAGTTGTTACGCCAACATTAAATATAGCATTAAACAATGTATGTTTCATTTACCCTATAAGGTGAATCCTTATATCTAGTTCATTACTAATTTTAGGTCAAGTACGACCCTATTCAAATTGAGATTAACTCAACTTGGGAAACCCAATCTAAAACCAAGTATTGTCTTAATGAGATCCACTAAGTCAGACTTTTTTAAGGCTTTTTGTTAGCTAGTATTTCTAAATGGGTGGTCAGCCGAAATAAAGAATAGAATAAATACAATTAAGACAAAATACTATAGCAAACATAGAGCAACACGCATATATTAGTCAAACATCCATCAAGTTCGTTTATTACTCAAGTACAATCACATTTAGTTTATGATTTGCGACCGAAAAATAAATAAAAAAGTTCCAGGCATCAAATACATCCCCACAAGTAAATAGAAAACAAGAAAAGAATAAGAAGAACTGATTTCAAATGGACTTTTGTGATTTCTCCTCTATCAGCCTTCGATCTCTCTCTTGATTTTTATTTTTTCTTATGTTTTTCTGTCTAGTTTATTCTTGGGTGGCGGCTCTCTTTTTTCCTTTGCGTGTGTGCTCCTTTTATAACTTAAAATTAGGGCAACTGGAAGTCTAAGGCGCACATCTTCCATTTTTGGAAACTCCAAATCGTAATCTTCTAAGTATCTCACGCAAAATCTTCTTTGTCAATGCTCTAGGATTGCTATAGCAACAGTGCTACAGCAACGACTACTATATGTTACTTCAAATTTAAGCTTCTGATCACTTACAATTATGCATATAATTCATGCACAAATTAATATAAAACAAACTAAATTTATTAAAAATAAACTAAAATGGATATTCATGCAAAATATAAGTAAAATGCAATAAAAACATGTCATTTACTCTCTAAGTAATCTTTATTTAAGTCTAAAAATGTCATGATAACTCTCATTTCATAGAGTTATCATACCTCTACTTTTGGGATTCCATTAAGGAGTTCACCTCTTCTAGTCACTCATTCTTCTGCTTATTTGAACGCTCATACTTCCTTTAGAATTGAGCCACCTGCTCTTCATATTTGGCATGCGCTAAGAGAACAGTAAAGGATTCCTTGGCCAAGTCATAGTTTTTTGTTAGCACAAGGTAGCTTGAAAATAAGAGAAAGATAAGCTCTCTACAAGGAGGAAATAAGAGAGGAATACATACAACAAAGCCAGCCATAGAGGAAAACTTACTTCCCGACGGGCATCAATGCCCTAGTAGCACTGTCCAAAGAGACTCTATTTGTTCATTACGGCGTCAGCTTCAGAAAGCAGGTGTTCACTTATGAATTGGAGAAACCTCCCAAGGTGAGAAGGTTCCCTGCCCAATGTTATATCTAAATCTACAACTTCTCGAACACCTGAAAAGAAAAACAGCTCAGGATGCTTTTTTATTTTAGAAAAAAAAGTAATCTCAAAAGGTTTCTTCAAGCCGATCATCAAGGAGTGCTAATGTCTAGTCATCATACTAAGGGCGAGAAGATAGCTCCTTTGTCAGAAAAATTCACATTCAGTTTCTTTTTAATTGACTTTGACATAAAGTCAACAAAGGCCTACTTGTCCAAAGCCTTCTGCTTACTCTTGTTATAACCGAAAGGGTATTTAACGGTTCTAAAGGATGACAACTATTGGCCATCAAGTAAACTTGTAAGGGAGAACGATCAAGCAAAAAGATAAGAAAAATAAAGAAAGAAAGTCTTAGAGGGATAATTAAAGTAATCATCATATATCTTACATGCTCATTAGATAAAAGGTGCTCCTTAATAAGCCAAAACTTAAGAAGCCTCTTCTTACTCAGTACATCTCCCCTTTTATCAGGATTAGCAAATCTTACTTTTTAAGAAATCAAAAAATCTTGTACCTCTTTCATTAGAAAGCCCCTCGTACTCTATATAATATCTACAAGGGCACAAGGGTAGTTTAAATCAATTCTCAAGTGTAAGAGGTAGCTCAACTAACAAGAAGCAAAATCTAAGATAGGACACTAAGTTTTAGAGTTAAAGGCAGTCTTGACGTAGCTCACTTTACCCTTGTGCTTATAGCAAAGCCCCAATCCTCCTTTGCTATAAATTGCCCATATCTGAAGCCTTTCTTTAAAGTAGGAATAAGAGGCATTGGATTGTTACCTGTTGTCCAGGGAAAGAGGTATATTTAACTAGATAAAGGTATTTTCTTGAGCTAGTAAAGTCTTTTAATGTCACCTAAAGCAATCTTTTCCTTGATGTAACGCTAAATTTCCATGATTATAAATTATGGAAATTTTGCTTTATTAGAAATTACAAATGACATTATTGCCCTTATTAATAAGGATTATTTATGGGGTAATTTTGGAAAAGACTTACTTTTTCCAAATCTAATAAGGTTTCTTAAGACTCCCTATAAATTCATACTTTTCCCTCTTCCATAACCCTAAATCCACAAAATTTTCTTCTATTTCCTCTACTACTCATTGCTTTCTTACTCATACCCTAGGATTCAAACCATTGCTTAGGAGAGAATCATAATAATTGGTCAATTTTACTCTCCCTATTCTCCACAAGTTTTCCTATCACTCTATTTAGAGTTTTCATTGGCATGGTTTTAGATTGTTATAGACCATTATGCATGATTTAGGATGTGTTTAAGTTGTGTTTAGGGCTTTGATTTATTGTTCAATCTTGTTAATCAATCCTTGATACAATAAACACACTGGACAATTTTGAACAGTATGAATATCTCGAAATTAAACATATATTTTTTGAATGATTATTAGGACGAACCTTACCTTTCTAAAACTAAACATTTGAGGCCTATTTAATAAATTTTTTTTTCATAAGATTTGACTTCATTTTCAATTTTATATGTATTTTTGAAACAGACATTGTTGCACTGTAAAAAATTGACTTCAGCAGAATGACAAAATTCACAAAATTATTTGTAGTACCAAAAGAATTCAAAAACTTCCGAAATTTTAAACGGAGATTGATTTATTTTTCTAGTATTTGAAATTTAAGTTCATAATTTTTTTTGATTAATTTATGATTTTATAAAAATCTTGGAACCCATTTTGTTCAGTTAAGGCACTGTGAAACAATTTCGAATTTGTCAAGAAATAGATAGTTTTGAAAATGTTTTTGTTATCGGATCTCCTTGAAATTTTTACATGAGATGCCCATGGATGTCCAAAATAGTTCTATAGAATATTAAGTGATTCTGACTTTTAGATTGAGAGTTAAAATTCTAAGAATCAGACTTGTACGGGTATGAATTAGAAAATCATGTTCTTAGAATAAGTTCTTAATAGTTATATCTTGTATTTGTTTAAGGTGTTGGAGGTGTTTGAGGTTCTTAGAGGTGTGCTGGATCAATTCTTTATCGAGGTAAGTAACTTCATGCCTAATATACTGGATATGTATAGTTACTTTGATACTAGTAGTTTTTTTAGTTCTTTGAAAATTAATTGTTTTTCATAGCAAAATTGGTTTACGTACATATTTTCAAATCTAAAAATTATGTTATTTTTATGGGTTTTAAAATAATATTATAAAAGCCTTTAAATATGTAATTTAATTTGTTAAATGATTATCTCTTATGAAATTATCTTTAAACTACCATAACAGAATTTGTTTTGCAAGCCTAACTTAGTGTTATGATCTTTAATAAGTCTGACAATAATGTTTTGATCACATATACAATTAAGATTATTTATGATTGTTCGAGGGCCACCTCTTGAGGGCCAGAGCGTCGCAAAGTATCACATACAGTGCAAAGTATCATGTACAAGTCATTACATATGAAAAACTAATTTGAATGCTTTTGCTCATTGTCCATAGTTATTTTGATTCTTATTCAAATTCCATTCTGTTAGCAAGCTCTTGCCAATCCACGTCCTCTGGTTGTGGGTCTATTTCTGGCTACAGCCATTGTTCTAGGTCTAACCAGTCAGCGATCTCTTCAAGCTCTCATCTCCACCTTTCGATCTCAGGGGTTCTCCATGGATACCCTCCTTACTCTCTTCCATAGTGCACGAGGTATTCTCTCTACCTTTCTTGCATGTCTTCCTCCCCTTCGTTATCATTGTAGAGTCTCGCATCCCTGATTCCTTTTCTGTAGTAGAGATCTTATGCTCCCTGGACTTGTCGATAAATTGGGCTGTGAGTTATGTACATAGGAACTGTACCATAAACTTCAGCCAATGCTTTCCTTACCGTGAAGCATCTTGTCCACATAGAGTCGATGTCTTCACACGAATGGTTGTAATCTACTACCTTGACTATTGGTTCTACGAACTCCTTTTGTCTCCCCTAGATATCTATCAATTTCACAATCACAATAGTGGTATGCGTGATGTGATAACCATTGATCAATTTAAGTGTCAGGATATCTTCAAAGATAAGGGCCAACATTCGATCAAACCAGCGGCCTCTTGCATATCTCCTGCTGATGTGGATTAAGTTTGGTTCGAACTGAATTGCTACCGGATAGATATTCAGCCAGTACCAGAATATATAGTAAGCTTGTAGGGTTATATCATAGATGACATAATGTCCCCAGTTTGCGTTCTCATCCATCACGTGGTGGAATGTACAGCCTAACTTGAAGACTGTTTCGTGCATCTAGTTTAAATTCGGATGTGGCTCAAAAGGTCTTTGACTCCTTTTATTGTAAGCGGGCCTGAACTCCTGTATGGCCATGAGCTGCCATATTCGCCATGTTAAAGCTCTGTCTTCTGGGTCTCCCTTGTGGTCAATCACCTTTTTGAAAATTATTTTTTGTACATCATCGAGAAGCCATGCGATGAAGGTGTTGAGATTTTCGAGGAAGTGTCCCCTGGTTTCGTGGGCTTTAGAACTTCACGTGTGTACAGGAGAGATTCTATTTAGATAAGGATAAGAGTGTGATGTGAAATGATGTAGATAATGAGTTGTAAAGTAGATTCCTTAGTTATAAGGATCAATAATGTAAATAGTGTGTAATAGTGGATCCCTTGAGCATATAAAAAGGAGCCCCTGGTTTGCATCTAGGCATCAAGTCTTAGAGCGAGTCTAGTATCTGTAAGCTCTACTCTGTAATCAAACAACCCTTCAGTTCTAATAAAATATTCAGTTTTCAAAAGTGGTATCAGAGCCAAATTTCCCAAAAGGAAACCCCTGGGTGTGCAATAATATTATACTCTGTGGTTGCCGAAATACTTCGGATCCTCCACATCAGAAAGTTGTTGGATACTAGTCTGCCTGTTAAAATTTTCCAAAACCTAAAACACTTCTGAGAGAATTCCCTAAGGTGTGGCGCCCGTTTGAAAAGGCCATGAGAGCCGTGTGTTTAGGGCTTATCACCACAAAGAAAACTCTTTGAGTCTTTTTAGCCATGGAAAATCCAAACAGTCCCGGAGTAGAAACCCAACCAACTTCTAATGCCCCTTCATCAATTGCCTGGCTTCCCAGAAATAGCTCACCCTTCATAAACTTTCATTTTGAAACCCAAGAAAATGAAAACAGAGAAAGAGTGGTACAATCCTTCAGACTGTATCCACTCGACCCCTACATATACTACCATGTAAACACCACCCTAAACCACTTGAGAGCCATAATTCCTATCAGACAACCTAAACTAAAATCCATCTATAAATCCTCCAAAATAACCGTCCAAGCCATATCCTCCAGTTCAAAAGAAACCTACCTGCCTATTCTTTCTTCTCCTGAGATTATCAGGTATAGGAGAGAATGGTACAAAGGGTTACACCTTGGAGCAATCCAGAAGGATTACAACTATTATTCCTAGCTGGAAAAGTTGTCACATGTTTTGTTGCTATCATCGATACAAGATGGCAAACATTTGAGAAGGCCTTAATTACTGTTGTTGAAGCAGGGCTCAATCAAGGCCATATTGTCCTCCAAGTAGAACCCAACTTCACCCTTGACCTATCTAAACCATCCCTCATAGATGCCATTAAAGTGTTAATCCAATTAAACGGGTTAACAATGAAACCTGATGAGTCAGCCTTAGCTATCCATCACTCCATAACCTATAAAGTCCAAACCCACATGTTCTCCATAAGCAGTTCTGGAAAGCCCATCACCATATTCATAGCTGGTGAAGGCAGAGTAATTCAGTCTATGATTTATAAGCAGAACCAACTCATTTATCCTCCTCAATGGATCAATGAGTATGAGAAAAATAGCAGGCCTCAACAAATCCATAAAGCCCCACAAGTCAGCAGGATGCAAGGTGGTAGAGTGTCAGTCTCATTTCCCTTAGAAACTAGACCTCTCTATCCATGTGAAAATTGCCAAATTGAAGGGAAGCCTCCATCTTTTTGCACTCATATGCCCAAAAGATCAACTTCCTGGAGAATCATTGGTCCAATTACTATGATCAACACTCCTGATCTTGATAATGAATTTATCAAAGATATGTCAGGAGGCATGGCTGTAGTAAAATGGGTGGTACAGAAAGCTCGGACCTATTGAAAAAGCGATCAACTGGAACAACATCAATGTTGTTGAACAAAATCAAGCATTGGGAGAGATCTTAATTAACCAGCAGCAAATACTGTCAGAACTAAACAATCTGTGAAATCAGATATAAAAGACCAGAAAGGGTGACAGGATGACTACACAGCAGCTGTCACAACTCCACGAAAATCTCAGGCTTATCAGCATGATAGTTACTACGGGAGCAGCATCCATAGAAGAAATGGAAAGAACAAGGCAGTGCTTCACGAGAAAAGTGTCTAGACACTGGGAAAGCAAGCCTACCAAACCTTGGCATATTTGGGAAGAAAATGCATCTGGAAACTGCCAAAAGGCATTTTGGAGAAGTTATGCTATGAGGTACAATTTTCTTAAATATAGTAGAATTTATTTTTAAGCTAACAAACCCCTTGAGTTTATAATATTTAATTTTAGGAAACGATGACATAAGAAATAACGTAAGAAATAATGACGTAAGCGATGACATAAGCGATGATGTAACAAGAAGTGTAAAGAAAGTTAAAGAATTCTAGAATTTAGTAAGTTATTTATGAAGGTTAATCTCAACCATTGATCAAGAGTTATGGTGGCAAAATCCTAGCCATCCATTAGCCTTAAAAAATCCTATAAATACCCCCCCCACCACCATATCTCATTTTCAATGCAACCTAGAAATTTCATTCCCTTCTATTTTAAGTCATAATAACAAGAGTAAAGGAATCCTTAACTTAGAAAGGTCTAAAGAAGTCAAGATCAAGAGGTAAGTAACACTTCAACTGCAATGTAAGGATAAAATTATGTTTATACTTAAGTTCCGTTTTAACAATCCCTTTATATTATGATGGCTATTATAGTGTGATTAGTATATTCTAAATCTTTATACGATCGGCCCTGTCGCCTAATATGTGATGTTATAGTCGGCTCTGCCGCTAAATATGTGATCCTATGGTCGGCTCTACCGCCTAATATGTGATGTCATGGTCGGCTCTGCCGCCTAATATGTGATGCTTATACTTAATTATGCTATGGTCGGCTCTGCCGCCTATACTAAAGACTCTTATTTTTAAATAATGTTGTGTGTTGATTTTGTTATGCATCGAGGAATTTAAAATGTTATAAGTTGCATTAGATTCATGCATATCATGGACTACATTATGAAGAAGACATTTCAGAAAATGAATTTATGAAAAATAGGTGGTTGTAATACCAGGTGGCAAAGTTCTAAGGAGGGCAAGCCCTCAAAACTAAATTGAAAGAAATCTTTTGAGGACGGCAATATATAACGCCCAAAAGATCAACTAATGAGGTCCAATGGCATATTGTTTAAAGAATAAAAGTGCCAACCTTGCAGTGCAACATACCTAGGGCCCAAATAAAGTTATTTTGTATTTTCTAAGTTTATTTTAAGAACTTAATATGGTCATCTATATGCATCATAATTTATACATGCATTAAAGTGTTATCTTACTAGGCATTAGCTCACTAAATCCTTACATTACAGGTAACGATGAGTAGGGCAAACTGGCGCCAAGTCCTAACCAAGACGAAATACAAATGGACATAACCGACCTTGGGATTTTATGATGGGCTCAGCTTTGTGTTAATAAAAATAAGTATCTTGGCTTTATGTAATAGTTAAGTTTTTAAATAAACTAAGAAATCTCTATATGACTCTTACTTTTCTGTAATAACGTTTTGTTAGATTGTGCTAAACTTTTAGAATTCGTATTTATATTAAAAGTAACTATGTTTTTAAGCATTTTTTTTAAGTAAATAATATAGTGGAGTGTTACATATGCTCCACCACCAGAATATCTGTGGCCAATCAAAGCAGCAGGTTGGGGAAACGATGATGAGGAAACTAATACTTCTTTAGAAACAGAAATTTCTTCAGATGAGGAAGAACCAAATCCAATACTTATGGAGAGACCTGCTAATCCATTCTATATGGATACCAGGAGAAAGTTTACTACATCAGCAACAGAACAAGGCCAGACCTCTGATCTTAACAGATAAGTACCAACTCAAAACCCATCTAGAGCAACCCAATTAACAGCCCCAGAATATGCTGCAGAACCAGCAACATCTGAAGTAGAATCTTCTAACCCAGCTAGGAGACCACCCAGAAATGCTCATTCAACAAAACAAGAAGATGAGATGCCCCAAGGAGAAAAATGGGAAACGAGAGTCTAACTTAGGCACTCAACAACAGGAAAAATGTTCTGGAATATAGACGGAATAAAGCCAAAAGAAAGATTGGCTTATTTTGAAAAGATGGTAGCATGGTATAAAAGAGAATGTTAGTGAGCCCCTCAACTAACAAGGAGAGCAGCTACTATAAGACTTATAGCAGGCTTTGTAAGATCGCTAAGAAGATAGTGGGGAAGAAAACTTACCAAAGATGAAAGAGAGTTCATTCTGGGCAGAAAATATCCTTGTAGATCCCTCATGGAAAATCTATCTTTAGATTTTCTAGGGCAATTCACAAGAGAAGAAGAAGTAACAGAAAAATAATTTCTCCAGAACAAATATTGTGATGTCAGGCAAATGGAAGAATACTATTTGGAGCAGGAAAGGTTATACTACATCTTCCACAAACCCACTGACACAATTCACAAAACATTCATGCTCAACATGCCAGGACCTATAGCAGAAATGATGGAAGCAAAATTCAAAGCGGATGCAGTAACAGACTTATCAATGTACAGCATAGTATAACTGTACCAGATGGTAACTAAACTCATTCAAAACCACTACAGATCACAGGAATTAAGAAAGAATATGAGAGGCTTTAGTTTCTGGAAAATTTAAACAACCAGTTCAGGATCTAACAACTTTTTAGTGGAGGATCTGGAGTATTTCAGCAACCACAGAGCATAATATTGTTGCACACCTAGGAGTTTCCTTTTGGGAAATATGGCTCTGATACCAATAATAAATAAAAACACAGAGGATAATTATATTACTGGAATAAATAATACAAGATTTGACCCAAGTATCCTTACAACTCTATATTACAATGACTCCAAGACTCGATAATCCAACACACTACTAGAGAGTCCTTTTTATAGGCACTAAAGTAATCTTTTTTTACTATTTACATCATTGCATTTTTATCCTAAAAGAATCTACTTTATGACTCATCACACTTTACATTACACCACACAGTACATACTTATCCTTAGGGGAATCTCTCATGTGTACTTGTGATACATGCATATCTTTATTACAAATGTCTACATATTATTATCACCATCACTTCCACTGCGAGGTCCACCTTGCTTTCGCTATAGTCCAGAGTTGCCACTCGTTGGCGTGCTCTTTTCTTCAGATGCAGCTTCCATTTTGTCTTCTAGTTCTTGCCAGTCCATGCTTGTATTGTCAGTTGGTTGTGGTTCAAGCTCAGGTTGTGGCCACTGTTCAGCGTCTAGCCATTCTGCTATCTCATCCAATTCTCCTCTCTATCTGTTAATATCTGGAGTTTCCCATGGGTTTACTTCTTCTTATCTGCCATGACGCATGAGGTAGTCATTATACCAGTCTTGCATCTCCATTTCTACATTCTTGTCATTATGCAGTCTTAAGTTCTTGATCTCTTCTCTGAAGTAGAGATCTGGTGTTCTTTGAACCTGTGGTAAAATAGGGTTGTGAGTTATATACATAGGGACTGTTTCCTATACCTCTGCCAGTGCTTTCCTTGTAGTCAAGCATCTTGTCCACGTGGAGTCTATCTCTTCATGAGAGTGTTCGTGTTCTACCACCTGGACCATAGGCGATTCGTATCTTCCCTAGATGTCTGTTAGTTTGATGGTCACGATCATACTATGAGTGAGATAGTATCCATTGATACGTTTCAGGGTTAGGACGTCTTCAAAGATTGCGGCAAACATCTTATCAAACCATCTCCCTTTTTCCATATCTCCAACTGGTATGCATGAGGTTTGGCTCGAACGACTGGGTATATGTTTAACCAGTACTAAAACACATAGTAGGCTTGGGGGGTTATGTCACAGATAACATAATGTCCCCAATTGGTGTTCTCGTCTATCACGTAGTGGAATATGCATTCTACCTTGAAGATAGTCTCATGCATCTGGTCCACTTCTGGGAACGGCTCGAACGGTCTTTGGCATAGCCGATTCTGGGTAGGCCTGAATTTTTGTTTGCTCAAGAGCTGCCAGACTCTCCATGTTAGGGCTTGGTCATACGAGTCTCTCATATGATCTATGACCTTTTTGAAAATTATTTTGCTTATTTCAGAAGAAAGCCATAAAATAAACGTTGACAGATCTTTCAAAAAATAAGCCCTTTCTTTATGCCATCTGGATGTTCCTTCTTGCCAAGGTTTGGGCAAGCTTCTTTTGATCATTGTGATTGGTCTCGAGAAAAAAATCTACAACAGTGTTGGATTCTCCCTTGTGTACTCAAACCACCTTGCTAATTGAGAATATAGAATTTGTCCTTCTTTTCTTTTTAGAAGTCCCTACAAGTATTTGTAATCTGTTTCAATTACAAAGGGTGTTAGAGAGAGAAAGAACTAGAACTTCTTGATCCCTTTGACAACTGCTAAGACTTGCAATGGCATGTTTTGTCAGTGTATTGGCAACTAAATTTGTTGGGCTTGTCATTGCAGTATTTTCGCAATGACGTTTTTCCATATGTTTCATGGCCTTTTCAGTCCCTGAGTCCTGCAATGGCTTTGGGTTAATTCCATCGCCATTTGGTATAATTGTACCAAGCTAAGAGTTTTCATATCTCTCACAGCATCTGCCTTGAGCTTTGCTTCCATCATTTCAGTAACTGGTCCTGGCATGTTTAAAACAAATGTCCTGTGGATTATGTCTGTTGGCTTGTGGAAAGTATAATATAGTCTTTCTTGCTCCATATAATACTCTTCCATTTGTCTAACATCATAGCATTTGTTTTATAGGAACTGCTTTTTCGCTACTTCTTCTTCTTTCTCATATGGTCCTAGAAAATCTAGGGATAGATAATCTAGGATCGCTTGGCAAGGATCTTCTCTACTTAGCATGTAGTCTCTTTCTTGTCTGGTTAATTTTCTTCCCCACTATCTTCGCAATGAGCCGGTGAATCCTGCTACTAGCCTTAAGGCTGCTGCTCTTCTTGTCAATTGTGGAGCCCTCTCCTTCATACCATGCCACCATTTTCTCAAAATAACTTTTCTTTAGGCTTTATGCCATCTATGTTCCAAAAGACTTTCCCAGTAGTAGAATACCCAATTTGGACAGTCGTTTCTCATTCTTCTCCTTGGGAAAACTCATCTCCTGGTTCGGTTGTAGGGGCATTTCTTGGACGTATCCCTGCTGATTTGATGATTCTACACCAGGTGCCTGGGGTTCTGCATATTTCGGGGCAATGAACTCAATTGCTCTTGATGGATTCTGGGTATGTATAGTTCTGTTGGGATCAAAAGTTTGGCCTTCTCCTAGTATCCACATAAGTAGGATTAACAGGATTAAGTCTCTCCATAAAGATTGGAATTGGGGGTTTATCTTCCGAAGAAGAATTAGTAAAAGTATCTGATTCCTCATTTCCCCATCCCAATGATTTAATGGGCCATGGCTCAACATAAGGCATTGTGTAGTCTCTCATAATTGCCTTTGTGTTGTTTCCTGTATAGCTTTCATCTCATATTTGCAGGGGCCTCGTAGGCCTATCTCTTTTCCAGGAAATTGGCCTTTTGAAACATTCTCTTGTTTTTCTCATCTCCTCATCATAATCTATTCTAGTTCTTATTATCACATTTATTGGCCTCGATTTTTCATGGAGCAGTGATAGTTGTTAAATGGTCATCTTATGAATCATTTTGGCTTTCTTTACCTGCTTATCCAATTTGGCTCATTGGGCTATGATTTGTTGTTGATTGATTAGGATTTCTCATAATGCTTGGTTTTGTTCAACAACATTGATGTCGGTCCAATTTATCGCCATTTCAATTGGTCCGAACTCAGCAAGGCTAGTTTTCTGGATTACTTAATGTACTGAAGTTATCCTTCCAGTTATATTCTTAACAAATTCATTGTCAAGATCCGGAGTATTAATCATGGTGATAAAACCCATAATTCTGTAAGAAATTGATCTTCTAGGCATATGCATACAAGAGGGGGGATGTCTTCCTTCAATTTAACACTTCTCGCATGGATAAAGGGGTTTAGTATTTGATGGAAAAGAGGTTTCAGGAAGAGAAAGTATAGGTAGGTAGGTTTCTTTTAAGCTGGAGGATATTGCTTGCACTGTTATTTCAGAGGATTTGTAAATCGTCTTTAGTTTGGGTTGTTTGATTGGGATTATGGCTCTCAGGGAGTTTAAGGTGGTATTTACATGGTAGTATCTGTATGGGTCTAGCGGATCTAATCTGAAGGACTGAATTGTTCTCTCTCTGTTGTCATCTTCTTGTGTTTCATAATAGAAGTTTATTGATGGTGAGCTATCTGTGGGCACTATGATGGCTAAGAAGGAAGGATCAAAAGTTGTTTAGGATTCTAGTCTAGGATTGTTTGGGTTTTCCATGGCTAGAGTGTTTTAAAGAGTTTTCTTTGAGATGATAAGCCCTACACACACGGCTCTCCTGGCCTTTTCAATTAGGCGCCACACCTAGTGGAACTTTCTCTGAGAGGCTTTAGTTTCTGGAAAATTTAAACAACCAGTTCAGTATCTAACAACTTTTTTATGTGGAGGATCCGAAGTATTTCAGCAACCATAGAGCATAATATTATCGCACACCCAGGAGTTTCCTTTTGGGAAATATGGCTCTGATACCAATAATAAATGAAAACACAAAGGATAATTATATTACTGGAATAGAGAATACAAGACTTGACCCAAGTATCTTTACAACTTTATATTACAATGACTCCAAGACTCGATGATCCAATACACTACTAGAGAGTCTCTTTTTATAGGCACTAAGGGAATCTCTTTTTACTATTTACATCATTGCATCCTTATCCTAAAGGAATCTACTTTATGACTCATCACACTTTACATTACATCACACAGTACATACTTATCCTTAGGGAATCTCTCTTGTACACTCGTGATACATGCATATCTTTATTACAAATATCTACATACATAAATATATATATTCTGGACCAGTACTGGATTTCTGTTATGATCACTACACATGATATTTTGATTATGATTCTGTTTCTGTCTGGGTCAGCAGGATTATAGGTGACACTATGTGACATGAGCTAACCTTTTATTTTCTGTGTATGTGTTATGCGATTTACTTTTATAATTAACTATGCTTTTGATATTCTATATTACTATGAATTTATGTCATCTTATCGTGATATGTAGTTTTATGAAATTTATGAATTATAATGTCTTTTACTAAAAAGAAAGCTTGCAATATTTTTGGTATCGATAAGCCTAGTGTATCAAGAATAGTTTTACTCATCGAGTTGACAGCTCATCCATTGTCATTACTTTTTACAGATTAAGTACCTTACTGAAAAGCATGCTTATCATTGGAGTTAGAGATTTGTTCCTTTTGCTAGTTGAATAAGAGTAGGATAAACTCATGTTTCTCTTAAGTTTATTTATTTTATGAACTTGTAATTGGGGAGTTGAGACTTTTATTACATTTATGTTTTTGGGAGAGATTATTTAGTGTTAAACGCATAGATTTGTGGTTTTAGTTGATTAATAATTTGAGGCATTTCAGTTTGAGATTTTTGTGTAAGGATTTTGATTTGTAAGTAACATTCTTCATCGCGTGCACCGCACGTGTTAGATTTAGGGTGTTACACTTGAACAACTCTCACCAATACACGAAGCACCTAATAATACTCCTCTAAACAGGGAGAGTAAGTTGGACAGGAGGAACATCAAGACAAACAAGCAACTTCTTAATGAACAACTGAAGGGGTAATATAAGGGTGAAGTGAAAGAGGTCAATGTAAAAGAAAGCCCAAATCTAAAGTACATAAGGCCTCTCATCCTCATTGGGATCCCTAAGCCTAACCAAATAAGGGATACAATATTTTCTCACGACTATGTCCAAATCCTCTTGGGACATCGTAAAACAAGTGTTAGATGGTGGGGAATTTTCAGTTGAGTCAGAAAGGAACTAAAGCTTCAAGAAATGGCAATGTCCTTCTCTTTGGAGTTACAGCTACACCTAAGAGTATTGCTTTTCTTTTTGGTTTTATAGAAGGTAAAATTCTATGTGGGTCAAGAGCCATAGCACTCTCATTATTCCCCTCAGAATCCTCTCTAAAATTGCTCCTGGACTCAATCTCTTGTTTATCCCCCTCCTCCCGTCAGTTCTTTATATTTACCTTTATCACCCTCACCACTCAATGTATGAGGATAACTATACTTAAGGGCAATCTTAAAATAGAAAAACTCATCATTGTTTGTACTCGAGTCATCATTGTTCCCCAAAAACAAGTCACCAGCTTTTCTCGTTATAACTATCACAAATCCACCAAGCTATACCCTCAACACAACCTCAATGCAAAGCCAAAAAAAAAATGGCAGGAGGTAACCAATAAAGCCAACAAAAGAAAAGGTAGGGTTGAATATACTTAATTTGATAGAAGGTAAAATAAATTCAAAAGAGTGAAAGGAAAAGGGGC
Source organism: Citrus x clementina (assembly GCF_000493195.1). Taxonomy (NCBI): domain Eukaryota; kingdom Viridiplantae; phylum Streptophyta; class Magnoliopsida; order Sapindales; family Rutaceae; genus Citrus; species Citrus x clementina. Next base: position 19,989,467 of record NW_006261964.1, read on the forward strand.
AAGAAACCAAATAATAAACTGCTTAAAAAAAAAGAGAAAAAAAGGGTTATGATAAACAAAAATAAGAGAGAAATTAAACTTCAATGTAAAACACCAACAAAGAGGTTGCAACAACAAGGTAACAGACAATAAGCCCTACACTACAATGGCTTTGATCAGAATATATGATTATGAGATGGAGCAAACCTCATAGAGGAGAGAAAAAGGAGAAGTGAGTCCCACTGCAAAGGTCAGCTTCAAAATGCTCAAAACAAGCCAAAAGCTTATTTTTTTTAAGAAACGAGAGCTTGATTATAAGAGATACCGATTCAAGTTATAGTATTTCCTCAAAGTAATTGAACTAGTGCTTTGACTAAATAGATATGGGCATAGAGAGGAAATCCTAAACGATGGGAAAAAAATGAGAGCTACTTGCCAGCAGAAGGGAATGAATAAGCAAGTGTTTTCGCATGTAGTCACTAAAATTTTATTTACATTATGTAAGCCTGTTAGTGCAACTTGGCTGGAAGAGATTTTAAGTGAGAGGCAGTACTGAACCGGAGCCACATCGAGTTAGCTCCCCTCAAAGCCTTCTTCCAAACTTGCCAAATAGTGCTTATGAAAGCGGGTCGATCTTTATCAAAGAATCAAGCGCTAAAGACAACAGGGACTTAGGGCAGGGGCACCAGTAGATCGGAGCCATAATATACAGTAGCAAAACTAGAACCATATGTGGGGGTAGGTGATGCATCACAAGTAAGGGCAGGTACATATCCATGCCTAGCAGTACGCCTTCTAGTTCATTCCGTTGATTCAGTGGATTATTTTGTTGTTTAGCTCAGTAGTGGGTTCTATAGTTAGTGAGGAACCACTACTTCACCTAAAAACACTGAATACCAAAGGGTGGAAGGGGTGACACACAGGGCGAACTATAGTGGTTTTTATCTGATTGGTGGTGATAACATTGTTTTCTAATGCACAGGATCCTCGAAAAGGCAAGTGCAGAGCATACTTAGTGTATGGATGGAAATGAATGATGATGATAGTTTTTCCTTTTCTTATCAGGATTTCAAGAAAGTAGGGAAGGAGATTAGAAAGCCATAAATTTGCACAAGCTGATTTTTTAAACTTTAAACTTTTTTATTCTTTCAACAAAAGACTTCTCCCTTTATATATAGAAAGAAGCTAAGAAGACGACAAGCTTTTCTGACAAGAGCCCGACAAATACACATGGGCCAAAGTAAAAGTTGGTACAATTATTACAAAAGCAAAAGTCAAAAAGCAACCAGTTTCTGGACATGAACCCGACAAGCACACATGCGCGAAAGTAAAAGTCAAAAAACAACCACAATTATTACAATATTTTTTTAAAGTGCGAGCTTAAAGAAAAAGCTAGGAGATGTCATCTCAAAAGCTATGAGATGGAGACAAGTTGTCTACATCACTATCTACTTCATCAAATAGGGACATAGGTTGTCGTGTTGGAGAATTATTAGGAGAGCTGTCACGAGAGTTGACAGGTGTCTTGTTTGGTAGGGTAGAAGAACTTGATGCAAGGTGAATGCTTGGAGTCTTTTGCGAAATTTCTAGAAATGAGAAGAGAGACATGAATTCTTCCCAATGATCTTGAGAGTCTTGGAATAAAATGTCTGTATAGTCTGGTCTTTCTTTCTTTATGATGATTCCGCTGGTGGGTGGAGTACTGTTTACGCCAGGTGGAGGTAACATGAGGATTTCATGTTGAGGGCCTTGAGAGGTGTGCTGGATGAGAGTTAAAGGTGGTTGGTAATGGTTGATCTCAACGAGGAAATTCCTTAAGGTTGAGACAATAGTGGGATCATATTTTATGAGAGAAATTGGTAAGGTTTTCCATTCATAGAGCTGATCATGAGTCCAAAAGAGGTTGGTGACAAGATGCTGAAAATAAGGTCGGTGGATGATGAAGACTGATGTGAACTTATTGGCTTCACTTGTTGGAATTAAGTGAATGTGATTTTGGTGGTGAATGCCGGTGAGTTCTTTTCTCCACCAAGGGATGGGAGAAAACCACTCAAGAAGAGTCCATAACAGAGAACTAGCATTCTCAGGAGTGTCGAGATGTTGGCGCATTTCTTGGACTGGAAATACTAGTGTTGTAGCATAGAGAACCGTTAAACACCATATGTACCATAACTCATCTTCAGAGATATCCTTAAACGGACTAACTGAAAGACCTGTCAAAAACAAACAGTCAGGATGAAATTGCATGAAACTATCAGGACTAGTTTGGTGGACTTTAAACATATAACAATAGACAAATTTCTAGGTGAAGTCTTTAATCTAGTTAAGAGTGGTGAAGGTAAGATTTAAAGGGAAGGGTTTCTAGATAAGAGCTTGATTAGGTAGTGAGGTTGTCATGGCTATGATAGGAAAGTATGTCTGAAAGGTGATGAGTGAGATTTTATGCGGTCTGGACAAGAGGTCTGGGATGAGGTTTTGATTTCCCTTTATGTGTTTTACTAAGAAGTCATATTGGGAAAACCAGTTTTTCAGTCTCAGCAGTTATTTATCCGGAAGGGTTCGGTTTTTAAATTCAAGGATCTTAGGGAATGAAGAGTTGTCAAGAAGGACGTGATAATGATGACCAATCAAGTGGAACTCAAATTTTTTAATTCCATACTTGACAGCCAAAATCTCTTTATATATCACATGGTAGTGCTTCTCGAAGTCCTTGAATTGCCCACTGGCATGGGCACAAAAACGTTCTTTGCCATCTATCAATTCGAGTAAAATGGCACCCCAGTAATTGTCGCTTGCATCGGTCTAGAGAATTCTGGCCAGTGGATGGAATCTTTAAAGCTGGTAGATTTTAAGTGATCAGTTGTAGGTGTTGAACAGCCGAGGTCTGAATAGATACTTGTGGCAGGAAATCCCAGAGATAATTGATTATCCCGAGGAATTGTTGGATCTGCTTTTTGGTCAGGTGCTCATCTGGAAAGTGTAACAATTCTTGTGCTATGTGGGGACCAGGACGGTAGTATCCATCTTCGAGGATCATGCCATGAAACTCAATTGTGGATTGACTTAAGGTACTTTTCTTTTCAGAAAGCATAATATCGTGGGATTCTACTGGAGTGAGGAAGTGGTCCAATAATTTTTGGTGAGTCACATGGTCTTTGGAAAAGATAAGGATGTCGTCAATATAGACCAATGTGTGATGGAGGATTGGCTCAACGATTTTGGTCATAGCCTTTTGAAAAAGAGAATGGGCTACTTTTAAGCCAAATGGCATGATAGTCCACTGATAATGTCCATTGGGTATGCAAAAGGCAGTTTTGTGTCTATAACTATGAACAATGCCTAGTTGCCAAAAACCTACTTTAGGGTCAAATTTTTAGAATACCTTTGCATCATGGAGGTGGACGAACAAAGATTGGATTTTGGGTAAAGGGAACTTGTCATCTTGAAGAAAACAATTTAAGGGTTGGTAATTAATGACAAGTCTCTTCTTTTTCCGAGTGATTACGGATCGTTTTTCTACATAGAATGCTTGACATGCCCAGTCTGATTTGGTGGGTTCAATAAGACGTTGTTGGAGGAGGTTCGAACATTCTTGTTGAGCCAATTTGAGATCTGTAAGAGACATACCTAGATGTGTGGCTTTGGTGGGATTAACATCTTCGTTAAGCTTGAAGGGAAGCTTAATGAAGAATTGAGTATTTTTCCAGAGAGGGTTTGAATGGCTGAATTCGGTATGGGATTCTAGACAAAATGGGAGAAATTTTTAGATGTAAGGCTGGTATGATAGTGTAGTCTCCAAAAGTTTCTACAGGCGTAAAACTTCTGTATATGGCTTGAATTGTATTTTGTAGGAGACTCCTGGAGCTGTGATCTGCAGTCTTTTGGATAAGGCTAAGAGATCAAAGCCAATTAGTAAATCCTTATCTGGAAGCTCTGAGCCAATAATCTTTGACCATATGACACAATTTGGAAAAATTTGTACCCTAATGGGAGCCTTAGTGATAAGGCTGGTTTGAAAGATCTGGCCATTTGTAGCTCTGAAATTTTCAACATGTTTTACCCAGCAGTTTGGAGGGAGGATTGAAGGATGTAACATACTTTTTCGAGAACCAGTGTCGATGAATCCAATGACAGAGATGGGTTAATAGAGATGGGTTAATGGAATTTTGAATGGAGAATATAGACTAAAATGGAGGGTATAGATATGGGGGACTGAGCAACATATGCTCGGAGAATTTGGACCATGTCGATTATCTGGACCTTTTCTAAGTCAGAGGCAGAATCTGTATCTGTCTCTTTGAGAGCAAAGATTGTTTCTTCATTAGCACTCTCTTGTTTTGAAAATAAGGACTCAATATCATCATGGGCAGATATGATAGAGGAGGTTTGTAAATGATGGAGAAGGCGATTGGACTTTGTCGACTTATTTGGGCGATTTTTTACAAAATGCCCTGGTTTTTTGCATATGAAACAAAGACTATTTTTTAGGTTTTTAGAAGAGAATGGATCTTTCTTTTTTAAGAATCGGTAAGGTTTCTTTGGTCTGGAATAAGAATTCTTTTTGGAGCGGACTTTTTTTAAATGGGATTTCTTCTTTGAGGAGCAGGTGTAGTCTTTTTCATCTTTGCACTTAATCTCCAGATAAGGCTTCTTGCATGCACTTTTGAATGGTTGACGGTTTTCCATCAAGTCTTTGAAAAATTCTTTTTGTTCACATAGACATTCAAGGTAGCTCATTGCGAGTTGATAAATTTTTCTAAAAGATAGGTTAGAAATGTCTAATTGGTGAAGGTTCACTTGCCGTTGTAATTCAGGCTGAAGTTCTTTTGGCAAAGAGGCTACAAACACATGTTTGAGTATTGGATCATTAAACCTATTTAGTTTATAGAACAGGGCTGACATGCGCTTATAATGATAATTCAAATCTCTTTGTTGGAGCGAGCAACACTTCATTTGAAAATATTCTTTTCGCGCCAATTCATTTGCTGGGACTGCTTCTCCGATGAATTGTTCATACAGGAGGCCTAGTGTTGTGGCCATGTTAGGAATTTGTATGAACTGCAATTGTCTGTATTGACCAAGACTGTCGAACCAGTCTCTTAGTGAACCAAGAAATCTGGAACCAAATCCTCTCAGGACTGATTGGACTGATGAACCAAGCCTGAGCATTTGGACATCGATCCAGGTTGTAAATTTCTGTAATCGTGAGGGCCATTTCGCCTTAGGGATGTCATCAAGAGTGAACCAAGGACCATTTGAGGGCTTAGGTGTCGTGTCAGATTGATTAGGAGGAACTGTGCTCGTTTCATCTGATTCTTCCACTATGGGTGTATCAGGTAGGAATTCTGATGGAGAAGGATCATTGGAACCAGTGGATGGTATGGCCATGAGCAATTTGGTAATATCAGCAAATTCGGCTTCCGAATCTGAGGCATAATCGGATTTATTTACTGATGTTGATTCAGAATCAGAAGATTCCACAGGAGAGGTTAAGTGCAGCAAAGGGATTGAATGTTCAACATATTGTTGACTGGGTTGGCTAGGATGTTTATCCTTAGCTTGTGGAGGATTTGAAGCTAGATGAGTGTTTACTCTAGATGGTTGTTTACAAGGTGTTGTAGAGGAATATGGTATAAAGGTTGAGGCTTATATTTTTTAAGAGGACTGAAATAACCTGTATGTAAGGCTGAATGTTTTGGAATAATCATGGGGTTTTCCATACAAGGACAGAGTGTAGAAAGGTGGATACGTATTTAGGGGTGTATGTCTGTGCAAAGGTTGTGTAGGAGCAAACAGCGAAGGTTGCTGTTTTTCAGAGTCAATTCTGGATAATTATGCTTGGAGTCTATAGATCTCAGCTTCTTTTTTATCAAATTCAAGACCCCAGTATCGTTGTTGGATCATCTGTCTGATTTCAGAGTCAAGTAGAGTAACTTTGTTCTTGAGATTAGTATACATTTGTTCAAATTGGGCAGCAATGCTGTCAATTTTTTTATCTGTGTTCCGAACCTGAGTTGGAACCGATTGAACCTTATGATCAAGGTTTTGTAAAACAGTATTTTGTGCTGTTGCATTCTGGATCTGCCAATTGAAGACGGCTTCAAAAGGGCGAGGTTCTTCCAACTGTCCAGCAGGGGTAACTGGGGATTGTATATAAGGTTAAAAGGAAACCTTTGTACTTGGATCAATGTGTTTTCCAAGTGTTGGAAACTGTGTTTGGTATAAAGATGAAGAACTTGAAAATATCATACAGAGAGAAACTTTAGGTGGACTAGGGGGTACACTTGTTTGGAGTTTGCAAGGAAAAGCCTGCGTCTTTTGCAAATATTTGAGCCCTTTTTTTTATAAACTGGTAAAGGACGTTGAAAGTTAGGTTCATCTAGCAAGTGAGGAGGGTAGGTATGACATAGGGTGTTTGCAAAAACAGGCTTCTTCTTTTTCTTTTATCTCTGTTGTACAAGATAATCGTCGTCTGAATCATAATCATCCAAACAGGGACAGCCGGGATCGCATATATGGGCCTCAGAAGTGTCCCATAAGAAATGGCCATTGAGTTTGGCAGGATAAATGGGATATCCATTTATTTGAAAAGCAGAGATGGGAATATCTTCATGATTTGTGGAAACAGCCGTAATCATCGAGGAGTTAGAAAAAGAAAGTATTGGGGCTTATTCTGCGAGAAGCTTAAAGGTCATCCTGACAATTCCATCTGGACGCTTTTCATAAAAGGCTTCTGAAGTTTGGACAGGCTGAGAGTTTTAGTGGAACTGCTCATAATTAGAAAGTCATTTAAGTGGCATAAGCTTGAGCAGATCTTGTTTTGGGATCTGTCTGGGGATTTGTACGATAGTTGGTACATACTATGTATCAGCTAAGATCATTAAAGCCTCAGCTAATGTATGTGGAGTTAGCAGACCAAGAGCATTGTTCTGAAGTCAGTATACCAACTGATGGTGAAGCATTGCCATCTTTGATGATACAACCTGTTCAGCGCCCTGAAGCTGGATCTGAACTCTTAAGGTTGTAGGTAGATTGGGATCTTAAAGAGAGAAATTGAAATTTGGGTAGAAAGTGAGTAGTGTGCTTCCAGCAAGAAGAGTTGTAAGGACGGTGTCAATAACAGCATGTTGGCATTCTTTGAAATGGGTATCAAGAAGGGCTAACCGAGCAGTTACTAGTAAACCTTTTAGCCATGAAGAGTAAGGATTTGTCTGATACCTCCAAGGTGAAGGTGAGTATAACCTTCCCGTTTCCAGGTGGCTATAAGCTCAGAAGGTATTTCAAGGGTGACGTATTGTTCTGCTTGGGTGGCCTGAATTGAATATTGATCCAATAGGGAAGACTAGATGTATTCTTTTGGAAGAGGTCGTTTGGTAGAGATAAGAGTTTTGATACTATGGGTAAAAGAATTTGGTCGTTTGTAAATATGGTAAGGGCTAATTAAGGGCATGGATGATTCACTTATCTGGGCTGACTCTGGGATATAGGAGTATTCTACCAGGTTTTCTATTTTTAAAGTTGTATGTTTAGAACATGAGGGTGGGAGAGAAAGAGTAGATGAGAGAGTAACAGGATTGGGGGCAATAGAGGAGTATGAAGAAGATGGTGCCATGATACAAAAAAGTGCTTTCTTGTTATCACTGAAGGAATAGAAAAACCTATCACATTTACCACTTCCGCGGAAGAGTCGAGCTCTGATGCCACTCGGGGAACCTATCACATACCTGGTTCCAGGCGCATCGATTGCAGCTTGGCCCGTTAACCATCTCAGTTATATAGTTGATGAGGTTGGTTCATCAGTTGAGTCAATCCAATTGCACGAGTAGATCCATATTGAGTTAGAGTAGAGAATATAGTAGTTTCTCTAGTAACATGTGAAAGAATTTGTAATATAATGTGTTTGGTCAACAAGAAAGTTAACGAAAAAAAGAACAAGAAACACTTAAAAAGAATCTGAAGTTTATTAGAAATTATTAACTCAATCATAATAATGATCTGAGCTCTGTATTTATACAAAGATTATTACACTCACTTAAGTCTGTTACAACAAATACACACGCCTAACAAACACATTAACAGTAAGCTGAGTCATCTAACTAACTATAACACGTCAGCAGGGAAATCATCTTATACTTGCAACCTCATATTTTAACCATGCTCTGTAACATCCCCTCTCAAGCTAAACTGTCATGGGTGAACATTTAGCTTGCTTCGAAGGTAATGAAACTGATCAAAAGTTAATGGCTTGGTAAGTATATCAGTTTGATCTTCACTAGGAACAAATTGCACAACTATCTTCTTAGCTACTACTTTTTCCCTAATGAAATGAATATTCAGTTCCACATGCTTGGTTTTAGCATGATGCACTGAATTGTAAGCCAATGCTATAGCACCTTGATTATCACACCACATTATAGGAGATGCAGCAAGCTTAATATTGAGTTCACCAAGCAAGGCTTGAATCCATACAACTTTATATGTGGCCTGAGTTAAAGCTCTATACTTAGCTTCAATACTGGACCTTGATACCACTGGTTGCTTCTTAGAACATCAGGAAACTAAGTTTGAGCCAATGTAAACAGTATATCCAGCAACTGACTTTCTATCATCTTTGTTACACACCCAATCTGAGTCACTAAAGCAGTTCACTTGTAAAGTTCCATACTGATAAAAATGCAGACTAAAATGAATAGAGCCCTTCAAATATCTCAGAAGTCTCTTACAAGCTTCCCAATGTTCTGCAGTTGGTGAAAACAGATATTGACTAAGTTTATTAACAGAGAAAACTATCTCAGGCCTTGTTAGTGTCACGTACTGCGATGCTCCAATTATATTTCTATACTGAGATGCATTTGAAATAGTTGAACCTGATCCTTTTCTGAGCTGATGTCCTGTGGATATGGGAGTAGGAACTAGGCTACAATCTGTCATATTATGCTTTGCTAAGAGGTCAGCTATATACTTTGCTTGAGAAAGATAGAATCCATTTGTTGTTTTGGAGACTTCAATCCCAAGAAAATAATTCAACTCTCCCAAGTCCTTCAAAGCAAAGGTTTTCTGCATATTAAGAACATATTAAAATTTTATGGTGATTGAATGAATATAAGATAAAATATAACTGGTGTAATAATAATTTTCTACACACAGTGTAATAATAATTTTCTACACACACACATATATATATATATGTATGTATGTATGTATATGTGTATGTATTTAGAATTTTAATAAATTTTACACTATGATTGTAATAATATCCTAAAAGAATAAAAATAAAAATATTAGGTTTCCAAGCAGTTGGCGTTTCGTGTGTCGAAGGAAGCCAAGACCAAGAGAGTCTCTGTGTTTCCATGCACCGCCAATTAAGTCATTTTCAAATGTCAGCGAAGTGAAACCACAAACACAAAAGTCCCTCCCACTTCAAGTGAAAGATGGAATGGCTTATTCATCAGCACGTGGCCCACTTACCGACTGCCAAGTGCCAAGCATATTTTGGCTTTACATCCAAAACCGGAGAAGACCGGTGGAATTCCAAATTTACCGGCAAAATAGCAATTGTCCGTTTCTGACTTTCCGTTTTACAAATGTCAATTACTGTATCTACAATGCGATCGAACGAGACAGAATCTTTGTTTGTGAGTCCTCCGAAAACATGGCGCTCATTTTGAAACCTACGGTTGATTGGACGGACTTCAAAGACTACAGTGTAGTTTATGTTGATGTGCTGTGACGCATGTGATACAGAATCAACGTGGACCCACTTTAGAGGACATTCGTATTCGTGTATGTGCCCTGTTGACGGTAGTTTTATAGAGGAATAAATTAAGGAAAAATATTCACTGTCCACTTATTTTTTATATTTTTTTTAAAAAATACACTATTTTTTTATTTTTTGGCTGGAATCTACCTAAAGTTATATATATTTCACTTTTTCAATTCCGTTTAGAATCCGTTAAGAAAACTAACGGAAACTTAAAAAATAACAATTTTACCCCCCAAAACAAAAATTATAATTTTACTCTAAAAAATGCCAAAAATAATAAGATTTAATGATGAATATCATTATTGGTACGTTAATGAAGTACAAAAAAATCTTAACTACTAGAGATTATAACTCAATGAATAATAAAACTCTATTTATCTTAAATTCAATTGATGGTTTGTGAGATTTGGCTATTTTTAATACTACTGTTATAATTTAGCATTATAATTACAGACATATTTAAAAAAAAACTTGCATTTGATGGTTGTGGAATTAATTTCTTTATTGACCAATGGAAAAAATAATTAGATTTAATCTGATTATTTTTGGTAATTTTTAAGGTAAAATTGTAATTTTCGTTTTGGGGGTAAAATGGTCATTTTTTTAAGTTTCCGTTAGTTTTCTTAACGGATTTCAAACGGAAGTGGAAAAGTGAAACAAAATGTAACTTTAGGTGGATTCCAGCCAAACAAATGAAGGAATTGTGTATTTTTGAAAAATGTGTAAAAAATGGGTGGACGGTAGATATTTTCCCATAAATTAAAGGCAATGAAGTGCATGATCGACAATATGTTGGAAACTCGGAGCATCAACCAATTTTTTTTAACAATTTTTTGTTTATAATTATAGTAGAATCTCAAAAAATTAGTTGTTTTAAGATTATGAAAATTTTATTAATTTAATGAATATTAATTTGTTAATTTATAAAAATAATATTACATTCATAACAAGAATTTTTATGAAGTATAGAGATAGTTTGATTAGAGAATATAATTATTCTATCAAACTGTATGATAAAATTCTAATTTGATCTTAATTGAGTGAGTTGGTCACTTGATAATTCTTTGATTGAATTATATGGCTTGATCGTGATTACATGTAATTCAGTAGAAAAGACTTTTTGGAAGAAACATATTAAGTTGATTCTCTCTCTAATTTCTCTTAACATGTCACATAAAATACAACCATAACTTCTTATCTGAAAGGTGTAAAGAAAGCAATAATAATTGGTCAAATGTGTAAAGCATCCTGTCAGTATAATAAAAAAATCATAGATATATCATATGTATTCAATTTTAAATTAGTCAATTATTAATTTATGTGTTATTGAGGTCTGATAAAAAAAAGATTTTTTTGAAAAGCTATTACCTAATAAATTTATTAAGTTATTAATTTACCACATTTGGTATAAAATGGAATATTATTTTATTTTATTTAATATAATTATATTTAATTTATTAAATATAATTATATTAAATAAATATAATATTATTTAAATTTAATATACTGAAATATAATATAATTATATTAAATTTATTATTATATAAAATAATAATATAATATTATTTAGTACAAAATTAATATTTTCTTAGAATAAACTATTTATTATTATTAATTATTAATATTAAATAAATATAGTACTATTATTTTTAAAATAAATATAATAATATTATATTTTCAAATGAAGATAGCATCTAATAATATTTATTAATTCTCTATTAATATAATAATATTAATTTTAAGTAATTTTAACTTGGAATTAATGTAAATTATTATTTAGTTAAATATAATAATATTATTTAAATAAATGTAATATTATTTATTTTATTAAATATTAAATTTAATTAAAAAAATAAAAAAAGAGTGGTGCCACTTCCCACTAAAAAAATGAGTGAAACCACGGAGAGAGATTTTCAAACTCTCCTTAAATTGTTGAAATAAATATTAAAATATGAGAAATTCACACTCCCCACTACCCCCAAAAATAAAACCCAACGTAAAAGGGGTGACGCTTCTTACATTTGATGTAAGTAACATCCCAAAAGTAAAATATCAACTGGAACCCTTAGACTTAATGGAAACTATATTAATAGAATTAAAACAGATCCTTTTAAATCTTAAAGAAGAAATGAAAGAAATTAGACAAGAAATAGGAAAAATAAAAATAGAACTATCTACAATACAGATAACCCAAAAGAAAAATAAAAAGATAGAAAAACTTGAAATATTAAAGTCAGTGATAATTGGAACAAGCTTTAAAAAGCCTGTGATGAAACCACAAGTAGGAAGTTATGACGATTGGTTTATAAAAACCCAATACCCAAAAATATTAGAGGAATCAGAAAAACTAAAAGCAAAAATAAGAAGTAAAGAAAAAGGCAAAGAAAAGTTATAAATAAAAGAGGTTACACCTAGTGATTCAGAATAATGGAAGACACATTAGAAGAACTAACAAAAAAATTTAGTGATATTAATCTTAGTGACTTAGAAGAATTTGAAAAAGAATATTGCATAAAAATGAATGTTGCTGGAGGTCCGGAATTAAAACCTGATATAGAAGAACCAAGCCATAGGTATGAAACAAATAAAAAGAAAAATCGACCATTTTTTTTAGTACTATCCACCTAATCTCTGCGCCCCAGGTACTCTACTGGAATTACCAAAATAT
>NW_006261964.1:20002129-20049547 GCF_000493195.1 Citrus x clementina
CCTAATAATGACCATTTAATGCCAATAAGCAATGCAGGTACATTCTTAGACTTAGACTGCAAAGTAGATCCCCGAAAAGCTCTAGTAGAATGGGGAATGCAAATGAAGTTATTTTTTATATTTAACGGATCTAGAGATGATTGGAATGTAGAAACAGAAGAGGAAAAGATAAATATATTTGCCGACATTTTAATAGCAAGTTTTACAGGAAATATATTTAATTGGTGGAAAGGATTAAGTGAAGATACACAAAAATTAATAAAAGATTCGACCAAAATAGCCCTAGGAAGAGATAAAGGATTAGGCATTGAAAGAATAATCGAATATATTGCTAGTGAATTTTTAGGAGAAGATTGGTTACAAAATTCAGAAGATGAAGCAAAAAGTGATAAATTAAACTCTAGAATGAAATTAATAAATTTGACAATTTGTAATATGTGTTTTGTAAAAGAATATACATGTGAATTTAGTAAGTATTATTATACCCAATTCATGAGTCATGAAGACCAAAACATTTATAAGAATTTATACTACTCTAAACTACCATACCCTTGGAATGGATATTTCATTAATGAATATGAAAAATACACTAATAGTAGTAATAATAGGCTCCCAGATACATTAGGAGCTCGGATAAGATTCCTAAATACAAGATTAAGTAAAATATGCATCCAAAGAAGTTTAATAAAAAAGAGCAAAAATATAACAAAAATATGTTGTGAAAAAACGGAAATGCCTACCCAATGGGGATGTTATGTACCTCATAAACGACGTAGAAAGTCTTATCACAAAGAAAAAAGATATAAAAAATATAATAATTTAAAAAAAAATACAAAAAACCAGGAAGAAAATATTATAAAAGAAAACATAAAAACCAAAGAAAAATATTAGATAAGTCCAAGTGTAAATGTTGGAATTGTGGAGAAATAAGACATATAAGTACAGATTGTACAAAAAAGAAAGTTAGACTTCTTAAAGAAGATTTTGAAAACATAGAAAATGACTTAGAAGAAATAAATAATTTATCAGATTATGAAGGAAAGGAAGTTTATATGGCAGAAGATTCAGAAAATGAGTCAGAATAAAGAAGAGTTATTAGAAAATGAAAAAGTAGAAGAAATTGAAGAAATTGAAGAAATAGAAAAAGAAGAAAATAAAAATGGATATAGTCTTGTAGCAACATTTAATAAAGAAAAATACAACAAACTTTTAAGATTAAATATAGAAAAACTGGAATACGGAATAATCCATAGATTTAGAGATATGTTTAAAAGGAAAAGAATAATATTACACGAATACTATGAACAGGAAAAAGCTGTAACAATTACACAAGCAGAAAGGGAATATTAGATTTAGCTTATAAATAAAGATCAATAGATTTAGCATTAAGAAAAATCGCATGTGATCTATAGTCGGGGCGGTATGAGATTTATACCTAGCAGAAATCCAAATCTTAATAAAATCTCTTTTCAAAGAAGGGATAGATAGCCTCATAGTCTTATCATTACACGATCAAAGATTTACAGACCCTAGCATAGGACATTTAGGAACAATAGAAGGAAATATGTGTTACACTAAACTATTATTTACTTGTAATCTCAGATATTGTGTACATATAAAGGATAGAAATATAGATGAAACATTAAGTCTACATTTCAAATTATTAAAAAAGAATCTAATGAAAGAAGGAAATAGAATAATGACAATACATTATTCAGCTTTATACAGTTTTTGTAATTCAAATTATGGGGAAATATATGGTAATAAACCTTACATTGAAATAAATAAAGATTGTGAAGATATAGCAACACTTATAGAACCAATAACCCAAGATTATAAAATCCCTATTAACTATGAATTAAATATAGATGATAAAAAACAATTTTTAGATAATAGTAATGAAAACTCCATTATCCGTATAAGCTTTGCTGGTAGAACCTTAATAAGAGGAAGTTCTTCTAGAAGATTAAGCACTGATAGACAAATAATTAAATCCGTACCAACAAATAATGTAGTAAAAATATTTGGGCAATACTTTAATGGAATAGATTATACTGCAAAAATACCCATACTCTTAGATACTGGTACAAGCCATAATTATATGAATCACACTAAAAATAAAGGACTTTTAGTAAAAGAAAAAGAAATCTCGTATGAATATACTGATTTTAATGGAAATAAACATGTATGCAAGCAAGAAGTTAAAGTCCCTATAATAATAGAAGGGCTTAGAATAATAGTAGCTTGTTATATAGACTCATTCATGACAACAGATCCAGAAAAACATATAGTACTAGGCAATAGTTTTTTAAATGATTTAGAATATTATAAAATTGAACCAAATAAAATAACTTTCCTCATACATGGGCAAAAAATAGTATGTGAAACATGTTAAAACAAGCTTATATAAAATATCCTCTGTCTGTCTATATACAAATCAATATAACAGAAAAGGACATAGATACATGTGCCTTACTTGACACATGTAGTGAAATAACTATAATGAAATCCTTTTTATCAACAAAATGGGAACCAAACGGAAAATTAAAAATTATTGGAACCACAGGTGATAAACAACAAGTAAACTTATCCTTACTAAATTTTGAAATATTGTTAGGCAGTAAAGTTGTCCGTATCAATCAAGTCTTTCAATATGATAATATGGATTGTGATATACTTTTAGGTAATGACTTTATACAACAGTTTCAATATTACCAACAGACTACCCATATGATCACCTTAAAAACCCCTTGTAATCATATTCTCCTCATTCCTCGCAAGTTTAAACCTTACAGAATTCAGCCAGCCCAGCGTGGTGGTCAGAACATTTATGAAAAACATTATTTAATACAGAAATGACAAAGTTATAATATACAATTAGAAACAATAAAATCACAATTAGAACAAGTTTATAAGGAAAACCCATTAGTGTTATGGAAACCAGACCATCCTAAAGCAAAAATAGAATTAACTGAAAATAGGATAATAAGATTAAAACCCATATTGTATACTGAAGAAGACAGAGCAGAAAAATCCAAATAAAAGAATTATTAGATTTAAAGCTCATTAGAAATAGTAATAGCCCACATAATAGTCCGGCTTTTATGGTTAGAAAAAGATCAGAACAAGTAAGAGGAAAAGCAAGAATGGTGATAAATTATAAAGAATTAAACAAATATACAAAATTTGATGGATATTTTTTACCAAATAAAGAAGTATTAATAAATCTTGTAAAAAATAGAACATATTACTCAAAATTTGATTGTAAGTCAGGATTCTGGCAAATAAAAATGGAAGAAAATAGTATTCCTTATACAGCTTTTAGCACACCACAAGGTCATTACGAATGGCTAGTTATGCCCTTTGGACTAAAAAATACCCCACAAATCTTTCAAAGTCGGATGGATAAAATATTTAGGAATTACACATATATTATAGTTTATGTTGATGATATATTAATAGCCTCAGAGACATTAGAAGATCATAGACACCATTTGAAAGAATTTGTTAATATATGTATTAAAGAAGGCATAGTGTTATCCAAAAGAAAAGCGGTTATAGAACATAAAAAGATAGAATTTCCAGGAATGATTCTTGATAGACATGGAATCAGACTCCAAAGTCATATAGGAAGAAAAATAACTGAGTTCCCAAATAAATTAGAAAATAAACAACAAATACAAAAAATTTTAGGATGTTTAAACTATGCAGAAGGATTTATAAAAGATTTAGCAAAAAAGAGAAATTTACTTCAAAAGTTATTAAGGAAAAACAATACTAGAGGATGGAGTGAGGAACATACAGAAACTGTAAAGAGCTTAAAGGAGGAATGTAAGAACCTTCCTGCATTAAGATTACCAGAAGAAAATGATAAACTAGTAATGCAAACGGATGCATCTGATTTATATTGGGGAGCAATCCTTAAAAGTGATATAAATGAAATTTTTCGATATACCAGTGGAACTTTTAGCCAAGCACAAATAAATTATCCTACACATGAAAAAGAACTCCTTGCAATATACAAGGGAATTAAAAAGTTTTCATTATTTTTACTTCAAAAACAGTTTATTGTAGAAATAGATAATTCTCAAGTAAGTTCTCTTATCAATAGAATTTTACCAAATGAACCCTAGTACAGAAGATTGCAGAGATGGCAAACTTATCTATCTTATTATAATTTTAAGATAATACATATTAAAGGAACTAATAATTTCCTTGCAGATTTTTAAGCAGGAACATAGAATTTGAAGAATGAATCCTGAGGTAAATAGAATCATTGGCAAAATAGAAGCCGAAATACAAAGGCTCAAAACTGAAGCATCTGACATAATTGATGCAATAAACTATTTAAAGGAGGCTTCTGAGGCCCATGAAAAATGAGTAAATTTGTTAGAGTCATACATAGATGACCTAACAAAGGTACTCTATATAAACACAAGCCCAATAAACATTAACCCAATAAATATAGGAAGTAGTAGTGGACCCTTCAGAGAAGATAAATCAATCTCTGACCCAGTTCCAAGTAAAACCATATCTATAAAAATTGAGTCACCAAAATCCGATCCTCCAAAAAAGTTTATCCAAATAAACAATCCTTACACAGAAGAGGAGGAGAAACCCCTAAATCCAAAAGAAGAAGAGTATAAACAATTCTCCACATTGGTATATTCCACTTGTTCCCATAATAATACAATTTTCAAAGCACCAGGGAAAAATATGTACCCTAGAATGATTGCTACCAAAGGAGCAGATCCACTCCTTGTTGGGAAAATAGCAAAATATGGATATTTAGACTTGGTATATCCAGATATAAACCTTCAAGAAATAGCCAGCCTTGATGACTTATTAGTTAAAGAGGTATCAAGGTTCGCCCAAAAAAGACCGATATACCTAAAATTCTACACCATAAGCCCAGAATACTATCAGAATATAGAATACCAAGCCTTTTACATGATCTCTGTAGGTCACCTCACAAAAAATTTCAAAGTCGAAGTTGGAACAGAATATACAAATGTTCCACACATAAATGAATCTTGGATCAGAACACGAAGAGCCAGAGGAATAAAGGCTATATGGAGCATAGCTAAAGATTTGTATAAAAGGAATTTCAGAACCATTATCAAATTCCAAAATTACATCCTTATAACTTCCGAGGATGGCCATACACCTTCAAATCTGTTACTAGACTTCATCAACGAAATAAGCACTATGCGTTTCCCTAGTAGTAGTAAAACCATGAAGCAGGCTTACCAACTCATGGAAGTGGCGGACAACATAAAGAAGATGCCCGACAAGATAAAGCAGACAGCATAAAAGAGATGCCCGACAAATCTAAAGGAAACAGCATAAAGGAAATAAGTGACAAAATAAGGACTATACATGGTGGAATAAAACATAAGCAATGATGTAAGAAGCCCAATTATATAAGGGCAGTAATGTAATAAAACATAGCGCAATAATGTAAGAAGCCCAATAATGTAAGGGCAATAATGTAATTGTATCAAGGAGAATTGAGAAATAAATAAACAAACAAGAGAAGAACTCTTGGAGCTTCTCATTCGGTCATAATTCAAGAGCGTCAAAATTCTCTGAAAATGAAAAACTAAATCTTCATTTTTTGCTCCAAATCCTAAATCGATCCATCAACAAATAAACAACAAACAAACATCTGAGATAGGAAAAGAGAAACCTAAATTTATCCAACATTTCCAAGCACGAAGATCTAGATCCATACAGTAAGGCCACTCAAGTCCGTTGCTCCCGTTGAGGCAAGGCGGCCGTTGAGGGAATTAGGACGACCAGGCTGCAGGTCACTGGAAAAGGATCAGAAGGCAAGGAAACAAGAATAATTTAGGTAATAATTCTTAAACCTTATCTCATGGTGGAAGTTTATTGGTGATTGTTGGTGAAAAGATTTATGGAGGAAGGGCAAATTTTTGTAATGAAACAAATTTTTAAATATCAATTATCTTCTGAACTATGAATCATAGATTTTACTTAGGCGAATCCAAAGAATATATGATAGATCAAACTACAAAAATAACATATAATGATCACATGATGATTATAGACTTTAATCTAGGATCATATAAACAAAGTTCTTACCTGTTTAGTAAACAAAAAATAAGTTATATCGAAATAAATAACTTAAAGCATAACATAATAATGTTAACTGTAGAAGAAGGAATTGATGTAGCAAAAGCATATCTGGAAGAAATAGATTATAAAGAAGAACCTTCTTGTAGTTATAATTCTGATAATGAAGAACTTGAAATATAAGTCTTTTTAGGTTACATATAGATAAAGAATACCCTTTCATTTGAGTATATAGACGGGAAACCAACGACGTAAATTCCAGAGGTGATCCTGAATAGGCACCAGTCTAGTCTGTACTGTTGGATAACAAGTCACGTACTTCAAGTGAATAATAAATTTGGAGTCAATAAATCTGAACATTAATGATATACATTTCTTCACATTTTCTATTTGTTGTAATCATCCTTATATTAAAAATTAATTCTTAGTTCAGCCTATTATTGTTAATTTTATTTCTATTTAATTTCTATTTTTCAATTTTTATTTTATTTTTGTTATTTTAGTTTATATTTTACATTTTATTTAGTTTTAATTTTAGTTCACACACGAATAAAATGGTATCAGAGCCATAATCAGAACCAAGAAATGGACCCTATTCAAGCAATAGCTAATAGTTTATATACGTTAAAAGTATATAATAAGGAAGAAATAAAAAATTTAATAAAAGCAATTAAAACAGAGAAAAATAATATAAGAAACATAGAAATTGAATTAACTGAGGAATTGAGAGAAAGAAATATAGATACAACAGGTGGCGAAATTTTAATAGAAAAGAAAATGAAATTTATAGATAAATTTATAACATTCTTAGTTTATTGGTATAAAACAGAAGCATTATGAACCAAGCAGTTAATGTCATATAGGAATTAGCAAGTAACATAGATCGTATGATTTTAGGTTGGGAAAATATAGTAACTATATACATAAACCTCATAGATCAAAAAATAGATTTGCTTGAGCAAGAAAGAATAGGAATAATAAATTTAGGACTAGAAATTTATTCTGAATTTATTGATTTATATGAATTTGATAATCATCTACTGTTATTTAAAGAAATAAAAGGAACCTTAGAAAGAATAAAAAATAGATGCAGAAGAGATGGAAGAAGACAAATACTCTCTCAATTATAAAAATTTATACCAATTAAAGGACTTGTATGAAATTTACAAAGAAGAATAAGACAAAAATTGTAAGATACATTGAAGGTAAGATACGCGCTCCCCGTAAAAGGTGTCTAGACTCCCGTGGGAGGTAAAGAAATAAACGCTTAGACAGTCAGTGTCAATTTTAAATATATATTCGTAAATGATACATCAATCAATCATTAAAATATATATATATATATATATATATATATATATATATATATATATATATATATAAAGAAAAGAGCAAAGAGGAAGAAGTAGAGGCCAGAGAAGAGGCTCGGGTGGTTGTGGTTGTATTTCCGGTCATTTTATCTTCTCTCAAATCCACATTTAGTTTCCTCCTTATATTTCTTTCTCTGCCATTATTTTCACTCACACTTTCTCTTCAACCAAACATGGCCTTGCAATCATCAATCTCACCCGTCATTGCTCATCTCAGCGCTGCTACAAAGCCGAGTTCGGTTCTTTCATCAAACAAAAACTTGCTCTTTGTTGATTTTGTCGGTCTCTATTGTCAATCCAACAGAATCAGACGGAGAATCGGCGTTTCTTGTAATCAAACAGTATTTTCTCGTTTGTTGAATAAGAAAACATCGTCGTCTGTTAAAGCTGTACATGATCTTGAGCGCACCACTTCTGCTCCTCAATCTGATTCCAAACCAAAGGTTCGTGTGAATGCTTAATTTGGAAACAGTCGATCATACTGCGTCGTTTTTATTTCTTAAAATTAAACACAGTTGAAAAATAAAAAACAGAAGGACGTATCTCCTCGGTTTCTCTAATGTTCCTTTCTTTTCATTCCTTTATTGTTCGGCTTCTATGATTATTAATAAATAATGCATTTTCATTTGTTTTATATATGAAATTCTGCCTACTTAAACTGCAACTGTTGTTCTGAGCATGCGTTGTGCATTATGAGATGTTTGTATTTCTTGAAACGAACTAAAACGCTGTTTGGTTATCATTCTGACGGAAGAATGATTTTATTTGATTTTAGAAGTGAGAATCTCTGTTACAGAATGCTACTAGACTATGTTTAGATATTAAGATTAATTTTTTATTTTATTTTTTAGATAGCCAACATAAGCAGAGCAAGTAGTTTTGAATAACTAACTAAAGTACTTTAGTTGAAAAAAAAATCAAAATCAAGAAATTTAAGCTACCGGTCGTAACAGAAATTGAATATAATGATGTGCTTTTTTTATATTCCTTTTTATATATATTGAATTTCATTCTGGTTTAATATTATCAAACAAGGTTGGGCATAATGTTAGGAACTAGAAAATAGTTATGAAAGTCTTTTGAGGGGATGCTGTGAACGAAGGAAAGCAATTCACCAAAGTTTTGATATTATGTTATGTGCAGAGGAAATGGTTGAAGACGTAGTATTTTGTTTCTTTTATGATGTTACTGGTTTAATTGTCTCATGCTGCATTGCCCATTAACTAGGGGTTTGTGATATTTGATGTTTACATTAATGAAATTTAAGTGCATTTTAACCAATTTTAGTATCGGAGATGTTGGCATGATGGGAATAAGGTTTAGGTGGAACAAGAAGTGGCAGTGCAGTTGGAAGTGGTAATTGGATGGGCTATCTGGTGTCATTTAAAAGAAAATGGATAAATTGTATTTAATGCTGTAAAATAAGGTTCTGGTTTCTTAAGGAAACTGTTCTGTTGGATTGCTATTTGCTCCTTAATTTTATTGATCTTTCTGGATCTTATATAATTAAATCTTTGTATTTTTTTGACTTTGGTAATTTTTTATGTTTTATTTAGCTTTTCTGTTTGTGCATGTACTTATTGTGCTGGTACTGTGCTCTTGCTTTTCAGCATGCTCTGAATCTTTATTACTTATTAGATGCAAAAGAGAAAAATCTATTAGCATCTCTGATGTCCTTCGCGTAATTCATTTTATTGTTTGATCCTTGAGTAAGATATGCAAACTTTGAATTTTCATACTGACAATAAGCCATTATTACTGGATTATGTTTATTTCTGGACAAAGTATCTTGGATAGAGGTATAACCATTGTCCTTTTTTTGTAACATTGTCTTTTGCTTTTACTTTAAATAATGTGTTCTTATGCACTCATTCTAATTATATGTTGTCTTTGTTGCTTTTATTGGATATTTTCCCTTTTTACCCCTAGTGTGGTTCTCTGCCAATAGCCCCTAGTCTCTGTTTTGATATTATTTGATGTTTTATTCATTTGTTAAGCTTTGAAATCAACTATTTCATGTGCTTATCGTACAAATATCATGATCGGCAGGTTGCCAACTTGGAGGACGTAATTTCAGAAAGAGGAGCATGCGGAGTTGGTTTTATTGCCCATTTGGAAAACAAAGCATCTTATGAAATTGTTAAGGATGCTCTTACAGCTCTTGGCTGCATGGAACATCGTGGGGGCTGTGGAGCAGATAATGATTCTGGTGATGGTTCAGGATTGATGACTTCAATTCCATGGGATCTTTTTAACAATTGGGCTGAAAATGAAGGGATTGCTTCCTTTGATAAGTTGCACACTGGTGTGGGAATGGTTTTCTTTCCCAAAGATGATGATCTTATGAAGAAAGCCAAAGAAGGTGATTGTTCATTTTATCTAATTTTCTTTCCTTGCGATTGCATTGATCGAGTGTGCACGAATTGTTATTTGAGGCAACAAAAATTTTGTTTTCACAGTTCTGCATCATTTTCTATTTGTTATTACTGATATGAGCACATCGTGCATCAATGGTTATTTGATGCTTCCTTTTGCATTTTCTAAATGTTCTGCATAAGGTTTATGCATTCTATATTAGCTTAAATATCCTAAATGATATTTGGTTTCAATTGAGGAGGATAGAGGTTTACTCTATGTGCTGTGCTAGTATCTGTATTGAACTTTGGATGGAGTTGATTATCATTATTTGGGAAGAGTAGAAATCAGAAGATCAGACACTGCACCTTCTTGAAGCCCATGCTAACAAAGTGGCACTGCTTGAGTCAAGAAAATTCTTGTTATTTCAGAGGTCTAATTAGTGTCAGAATCCCGATGAACATGCTCTCCTGTTCCACATTTGTGTTGAAAGTTCAATAGAATTTGAAACAAAAAGATGGAGGACCTGAAGATCGCAGTTTGTGATCCATTTGAGTGCTTAACTGATGGAAAGTTTGTTAAAAATTGAGAGTTTTACAACTTATAAAAGCGGGTTTGTGTTACTCTCTTTTGTGAAGTTTTGATGTTCTTCTGAGCTGAAGTTAGTCTTTTTCGTCTCTTAATAGATACTGGAATTTCTGGACTTCTCGATACTGCTGTTGATAATAATCATATGCATGCTCCTATATTGGCTACTTGAAGTAACCTGCTTATTTTTTATAAAAAAGGGAAAATTATAGTCTTCTGTAGTTGTATTAATTTCATGGAAGATTATTAGCTGGATCATAGCAGATTCAGAGATGTGCTCAAACTCTGTCTGAAATTAGTCAATGCAGAGTACATTTTTTTAGTGAGCTGCTGAAACATGGAATTATGCAGCTGTGTGATTTAACTATTGAAGCCAGTTTAGTGTTAATTCTTCAGAAAAATGCTGTAATGTCCAGCTTAGACAAGAAGAAATTAACAATGTGAATGGTTTTGCTATGAGAAGTTAATAAATTGGGAGATGTAAATGGTATACCTCTTGGAATTGAACTTATTAACTTGGGAGATGTAAATGGTATACCTCTTGGAATTGAACTTGTTTGTACCTCAGTTTTGTTCTTTTCACGTGCAGTGTCGTGGAACCTTGAACCATTTATGCTGCCATCTTCTTAGTAATTGTAGATTCCTTAGTTTATTTTTGTTTGGATTGAGGTTGCTCTTTGCTTCTTGTCTTTAGGACTTTTTCAGAGACTAGTAGTTTTTCCTTTTTACCATGCGCCAATGCACATATGATTAACTGTTACTGAGAGCTTCCGTTTCTGCTGTTATTAGAAATAATGATACAACTTAGAGTTGATGTAGCGCGAATCTTCAAAGCATTGATCTGTATCTAGCCTCATACATTAATTTTATTAATGGGCAGTACATTCTCTGTGAATCTCTCTATATGGAGTATTCGGTTGTTTAAATTCCTAATTGGTTGTTTGACCACACACTTTTTTTGCTTCTGTAGTTATTGTAAATACTTTTAGACAAGAGGGCCTTGAGGTGCTTGGATGGAGGCCTGTTCCTGTGAATACATCTGTAGTTGGTTATTACGCAAAAGAAACAATGCCCAATATACAGCAGGTGTTTGTTAAAGTTGTTAAAGAAGAGAGCGTTGATGACATTGAACGCGAACTGTACATCTGCCGGAAATTGATAGAAAGAGCAGCAGCGTTGGAAAGTTGCGGGAATGAGCTTTATTTCTGCTCTTTGTCAAACCAAACAGTTGTTTACAAGGGCATGCTTCGTTCTGAAGTTCTTGGGTTGTTTTATGGTGACTTGCAGAATGAGCTCTATAAAACCTCTTTTGCTATTTATCACCGGAGGTATAGCACAAATACTAGCCCCAAATGGCCTCTTGCCCAACCCATGAGGTTGCTTGGTCATAATGGAGAGATCAATACCATACAGGTATGATTTCTTGAAGTATCTTTGCTGAAAGAATATGCTGTATATTTCGTATAGTAGCAGGTCTATTTATATCAATTGCTGAAATATAAATGTAGGGAAACTTGAACTGGATGCAATCTCGCGAAGCCTCATTGAAGTCTCCTGTTTGGCGTGGTCGTGAAAATGAAATTCGTCCTTTCGGCAACCCAAAGGCCTCAGACTCTGCAAATCTTGATAGTACAGCAGAAGTACGCATTGTTTTAAGTTTCATACATTTGCAAAGAGTTTGTTTTTAGTAGTTTTTGTTAACGATGAGTCATTTGAAATATATGACTGCAACGAAGATATGGGAAAAAAAAAGTTCAAAATGTGTCCAGAATCTGTGTTCCCCCCCCCCCCCCCCCTTTTAGGGCAGAGTCCCTGATATTTTTACAGTTTCTTTCTTAATGCTAATAAAAATTTTCTTATACGAACACAGGAGAAAACTATCATTTATCTGATCTCTCAAAATTTATATGGAAATAGTTGTTCTCACTCATTTGATTTCTTTAGGGGACTCTTGGAATATGCCATATTCCTAATGAGATGATTCAGCATGCCATATTCTTAATGAGATGATTCAGCCTTCCAGGCAGCTTTAATGGAACTGTCTGCTAGTCTTTGTTTCCATTCATTTTTTTTTTGGGTCCACACGTTAGTTGACTGTCACCATTAAAAACATCACTCAAATGGAGTTTTTCTAGTATTCCAGGATCTCATTTAAAATTTCCATCTGCAGTTTATGTTTTCCCTTCATGAATTTGACCAGAGAAGCTTGATATATATCCTTTTAAGGACTCCATGTATCAAATTTAAGCAAACTAAATATGGTGGAAGATTTGAGAATCAGTGAGGGCTGCAAATTAGACATGTATAGCAGTTTGTGTTAGCTGGTTTTCTATTATTTCCTGAAGATCACTTCTGTGATTAGGATAGGATTAGTTTACTTATTTGTCCTGATTTGAAAAACTTTCTTGTCCCTTTTAAGGCCTTGTACTGATTCACAGAATAACACCTGCATGCATAATATAACTCCTCAAACCTAAATTCCTTCAAAAGTTACCCTCAAGATGCAGCACCACTCTCTCACAGATCTACCTAAACTTTCCAAGTCAAGCAACCCCACCAACAGCATTGTCTCTCTTGTGCACATGAATGGTTCCAGATGTATCATATTCTTTAAAGAGCAATGCTAAATAACGACCTCATCCGTCAGAAGGTGAGAAAGAAGGAACCCCTAGCAATTCAGGAACAAAAGCTTGTTGCAAATACACCGGTTATTTCTTGTTTTAAAAGATCCATTTAATATCTTGCCAAACTATCACTCCCTGGACTGGTTCTGCGAAGAGCATGGTTTTGAATATGATCCATGCTAAATATGTTCTTTCCTTTCACCTTTCAGTGCTTGTGGCAAGTCCTTGACCTTGACTGAACACCTGTGCTTTGGTTGGTTCTATTGTGCCCTCATGATTATCCAATTTCTAATAAAATTTAACTAGTTTCATTCATTTTTTTGTTCAGTTGTTACTAAGAAGCGGTCGTACTCCTGATGAAGCTTTAATGATTCTTGTCCCAGAGGCATACAAAAATCATCCGACTTTGTCGATAAAATATCCTGAGGTATTTTCTTTTGATGATTTGAAGTTTTATATGCTTCTAAGATTCTGATTTTTGAAAATATCTTCTATTTTAGTGCATTGATGATTTCTCCATTTTTAAATTAAAATTGACTAATTTTTTGGGTTACAACTGGTTGGTGCATTACAAAATATATTCATTGCTTATTGCTAGAAACAACCAATTGAATGAAGTCTTGATCCTGACTATCTGGTGTTATATAAATGAATTCTTCTGACTGTACAGCTCCACTTGGGTCTTAAAATTTGTCCTATTGTACACCATCATGTTTGTGCAGTTGCTACGTGCTTCAATTGACTTTTTCTTATCATTCCTCTTTCCCCCTTCATATTGTGCTTATAACAATTTTTATCTTGAATCAGTGGCATGCACTCAATTGTTCTAATCTAACTTTCTCACCTTCTGATTTTAAAAATAATGTAATTTTATTTTATGCTAGACAGGCCAATAATGCATTTTTTCACTTCTCCTTAGGTGATTGATTTTTACGACTACTACAAAGGTCAGATGGAAGCTTGGGATGGGCCTGCATTACTCTTATTCAGGTATCGTAACTTTTGGCATTTATTAGCCTCTCCTAATTAAAGCCTTGTTTGCTACTGGGGTGCTGTGGCCTAAAAAAAAGCCGTATCTATGAAATAAACATTGATAGTGTTAAATACATATGGCTTTAACTAATAATTTGACAATAATAGTAAAGACATCATAGGTTTTCCATCATATATCTGTGGGATAAAATCAACCTAGCTTCCAAACCACAACTGCAGGAGTTTAAGCTACTACTACTTAACCACAAAACCAAACAAGGCCTAAAAATTGGAAATTTATAAATAATTAAAGCACTGATAAATATGTGGATTTGTGTCATTGTCATTGTTTGGTTAAAGGAATAACTGTGGACAATATGAAAATAGGCACAATTTGGAACCTGCTTTGAAAGGAGTTCAATCAAGGCTAACCAGTGCAAAAAGAACAGTGTAGTCATTCTGTATGCAACGATTATGACTAAAGTTGACAAATGCACAGTAATGGCCATACAAGAATTTCAGACACTAATTTTCTATTTGATGTTAGTAAAGCTATAGTCGATTTCACAAAGTTATAATCTGCTATGTGAAATGAACTGTTGTAGATATGCTGCTGGATGGAAAGTTTATAAATAACATATACCAGTGTTATCTAGTTTATGTGTGCAAAAGCAATATGAAACTAAAAATAAAAGTTTTTTATGGACTATTCTCCGTTATATGATACTATCTTCGACTTTGAATTAATTTTGATCAATGAAAATTTGCTAGTGCTTTGGGCTTCCTTAATGACTTTCAACGACCAAAACCTTTTTACCAATAACCTGGAATCCCAATCATTCTTGTGAAGACTTCTATCTCTTTCATGCATTTTAGTCTACTTTTGCGTCCCTGTGCCCTTTCTCCCCCTTAATTCCCATCCCTTCCAGATTAATTTCCTCCTTTCTAATAGTTGGTTTTAATTCATTTGCACAGTGATGGAAAAACTGTTGGAGCTTGTCTTGATAGGAATGGTCTTCGCCCTGCTAGGTATTGGCGGACAATTGACAATGTGGTCTATGTTGCTTCTGAGGTGCATTCTCTATCTTCTTTTATTTGCAATAACCAATTATTTGTGAATTGACTTAGGGGTTGAGTGGTTAGTTCACAACTCTGCCAAGCTGTGCTCTTGACTTATTGGCTCTGGAAACTTGTGTTCTACTGTTTAACATATACGGGCTAACAGCTGCACATCCCACAGGAAAGCTAAATAATACTTTCATTAAAAGGAAAGACATCAAAATCAGCTAATGACATTATGGTAAAAAAGAGAAAGGTTCAAATTACGTACACATTTCAAAGTACTACATATATAATTTATGGCTTTGGGAAAGTCAAAAGGTTAAATGGTTAGTCTTGGAGCAAAAATATAAATGGAAGTGAAGAGAAAAGATGTTTTATTTCTCTGCTTATCTCATTTACAGTGATTAAGTGAATATATGTGTGTGTGTGTGTAGATTAACTTAACTACTAACATCCAAATATTAATTAATCTAACCACTATCTACTGACACTCAACCACTAATAATAGTTAATTAACAGCTGTTTACTAATTGTAGCTAGATAACAATTATTATTTCCTACACTTCCTAACATACCACTTTCCAACAAGTATAATGTTCAATTACTAAAAGCTTGATATCCTAATGACTTCGTTCTTGAAAGGAAATAGCTACATGTGAAAAGAGGCCATATTAGCAAATTATTTACACTTGGTCTATACTATTTAAGTCATATTTGGTTTGAAAGCAGTTGCATCATTTAGTTTTATTTTATTTTTTTAAAGAAAAGGTGTTTTATTTGGGCGTGGGGAGCAAAGCCCAAATTGATATCTTAGCCTTTACCTTCCCTAGGGCTTGAACTTGGGTGGCCAGCCAAAAAAAAGCTACTTGAAAACCATTCCACCAATCATCAGTTGCTTCATTAATTGTTATGCCATATATAATTAACGTGTTTGACCTATTGTTCTGTGTTAAATGTTTTGAAACTCTGGTGATTTTGGAATCATAGTAAATGAGGTACCAATTATTCTGTTTCTCCAATCTAGGTTGGTGTTTTACCGATTGATGATGCAAAAGTCACCATGAAAGGCCGTCTGGGTCCTGGAATGATGATAGCGGTTGATTTGCGGAGTGGTCAGGTTTGTGCAGCAGTTTCATTTTGTTTTACTTGGTGCATGTACACTTTTTTGTAAAGGAAGTAGTTGTGTTTTCAAAAACTATTAAATATCATTTACCAATATCATCCAGCTTGAAGAACTTCTGAAGTGTTTAATTTAACTTTTATTTTCCCTTGAAGTCCACATATTGGTTAATGAAGTTTTCTTTTGGAGTTTGTAAAAGACTCGAGAATTGTTAATTATTTTGTTGCCTTCTGCCTTTTTATGTGTATTGTCATTGGTAGCATACACCCTTGATTCTTTTACTTTTTAAGATATATTTCATGTCTGTGAATAGTCGGATAACTAATGGTGTCCTTTGCAAACCAGAAGTTACATCACATGAAAGTCAGCTCTAAGTCTTTAACATACAATGTTAACTAGCTGGGTTTGGAAAATTTAGAGTAAAATTGACCATGATTTTCCAGTTTGAATGCTCTGTAGGGTAGTTGACATGCATTTTATGGGGACTATCTATTGGCTCAAAACAAACTTCAGAGCTGTCAAGTGTTGTTCGTGTGTTCCAATAGTAAGAAGCTTTGATTAATTGGTATAGTTATTTAATTTCTTCCCTTGGGTGATCCTAGGGTTATCATATTTTATAAAAGAAAATGAAGCTGTACTCTGTTATGAATGCACTTTTCATTCCCTCCTTACGTCCTAAATATTTGTTTATGAAGGATTTTAATTTTTAACTTTAATTTTTTGGTTTCTCCTCTTAATTTGCTTTCACCAAATGATGGCATTTGATTCTGAAAGAATGCAAGAAGTTTCAGGGTTACACAGTGTTAAAATTTAATTTTGTTTCTGAAACATTCATTTCATAGGTTTTTGAGAATACAGAGGTTAAAAAGCGAGTAGCTGCTTCAAATCCCTATGGAAAGTGGGTCAGTGAAAACCTGCGAACCTTGAAGCCTGTAAACTTCTTCTCGGCTACAGCTATGGACAATGAAGCAATCTTAAGACATCAACAGTAAGTTAAGACTTTTTCGGCTGACTTAAGTGTGGTACAGATCATAGCATTGTTCTAATAAGAGATGATTGCCTTAGGATTCATCTCACTCTTGTGAATTGTGTTCGAAGCTTTCCAGCTGGAGTTCCTTTGACAATGCATATAATTTCCCTTTTTAAGTTCTGTCTGTGTTCTGCAATTGCAAGTTAGTTTTATTTTTTCTTTTTCTTTTTGCTTATTGATTTCTAAGGTTTTTCTCATGTACGCTAACCGTGTAGGTCTGCCGTCATATATATGACGTATGATGGGTTTATTACTTAGATGGGAGATGAAAGACCATGAATGTAATGTGCATACATGCTTCTTGAAGTGCCCTCATATAAAGATTATGACAAATTAAAATCCAAGTTGTCTAGGAGTAAATTAAGCTGAGATAAGGATAAACTTGGTTGAAGTTTTGTCAGAGTTTAAAATATACTGATGGTCTTTTTTCTTATCAGCTTCAACTTTTAGAATTAATTATGTCTCAACATGTTATAGGGATGATCAAGAGGCCTTGTTTTGGAACCCTTTATTTAAGTTAATTATATGGTAGCACAAAGCAAAATTAGGCTTGTGTTTGGGTCCATGTATTTGTTTGTATGTTTTTAGATTCTTGCTGGACCTTTTCTTTTTCTGGTATTCAATTCTAAAAATTTGATGAATTAATGATGATAGGACTGTTTGGTAAATCTTTGGGTCATTCTTTGAATATTTATGCAGATACACACACATGCGCTTTACACAAAAAAAAAGAAAGAAAGAAAGAAAGAAAACTACTTTTAGTTGGTATTTGTTGGCAAGCTTAGCAGTGTAACACATTTCTTTTGAACTCTGGATAAACTAGCATGGAAAGTGTCCTGTTGTTTTTGTGTAATTTGTGGCAAATGGAATTGGGTTTATATATCCCTATTGATGCATTCTTCATCAGGGATGATGTAAAATCTGTACTCTTATTTTATGGAATAATTCACCTCTTGAATGGTTCTTATCATTTTGCACTTTGATGGACCAGGGCATTTGGATATTCTAGTGAGGATGTGCAAATGGTTATTGAGACTATGGCTGCACAAGGGAAAGAGCCTACATTTTGCATGGGAGATGATATTCCTTTGGCAGTTTTGTCACAGAAGCCACATATGCTTTACGATTATTTTAAGCAACGGTTTGCTCAGGTTTGCTCAAAACAATATGATTCTGGATGAATTCTACCTACTGGAACCTTTTCCTTTAACTGATTATTATTTGGTGTTCAGCTTTTTGCGATTCAAAATTAGATTTTTTTCCCCTTTTATCTGACTTTTTTTTTGTATGATTTTAGCTGGTGCTTAGTTTTGTCATCGCATTTTTGATTTTCTGCTGGTATTACCAATATAGCAGCTGCTTTTCACTGAATTCAATATGGAGATATAGATGAGTTTTTGCAGCTCATGTTTAAACTAATGAGAATGTTTTCAAATTTCCTATTGAATGGTTAATGTTATAAATTTGATCTTAGAAGTATGTATTTCTGACTAGAATTAGAAGTATGTATTTGTTGTTACACATTCTCATTAATAATACATACTGAATGTCAGATATAAGTATTATCTGTAACGAATTGTGAATTTTATGATTAACAATTTACTAGTGTTATAGTTTTGTAAATTTAAGTTTTGCACTTATTTGTTACACATTTTGATTTTATTTCTTAATTTTTGCCATGCCTTATGATTAACTCTGTGTATGTAAAATAATATGTTTCCCCCCCCTCTCTTTTCCTGCTTTTGCTAATTGCTCTGTACCGTGTATGTGCAGGTTACTAATCCGGCTATTGACCCTCTAAGAGAAGGATTAGTTATGTCTCTCGAAGTAAACATTGGGAGAAGAGGCAACATCTTGGAGGCGGGACCTGAAAATGCTTCCCAGGTTTGTCGGCATGTTCTTTCTGCCTTGCAGTCTACTGGTGTTTATTATGCTTTGCTGAATTTCACAAACTGTGTGTTGTTTAAAAGTTTATTCATCTGGGAGTGTCTTGTTTCTTTTGATATTTAAATTAGGTTATTCTCTCTAGTCCTGTACTGAATGAAGGAGAATTGGAGTCGTTGCTCAAGGATCCACTCTTGAAACCTCAAGTCTTACCTACATTTTTTGATATACGTAAAGGAATTGAAGGTTCCTTGGAGAAGACACTTTATAAACTATGTGAAGCCGCTGATGATGCTGTTCGAAATGGTTCCCAACTGCTTGTTCTGTCTGACCGTGCTGATGAGCTTGTAAGTTTCTTTAATTTTATTTGTGTATTCACATGGAACTTTTACTTTCCAGTCCTCACCTATTTAGGACTCACTGGTTCTGTGAGAATCAGCTACTGTTTCATTATATTGTCGCTGATCACTCTATAAGACATGATTTTAGCGTATAGTTTCTATTGATTTTTATGTCATCGGAATGTAGTAAGGATGCTGCCAACTTTGCTTGTTTCTCCATAATTGCATCATTGCATCATTGATTGTGCTAGAGAAAAGTTTTGTATGGTTTTAAAAGCTAGAGTTATGGTTTGACCCCTTTTTTTTTTAATTTCCAATTTTCCACCTAAACACTGGTTCACTCCTTTTTCTTGTACACAGACACATGCTTACACGAGTGCATCACATACCTACTTGTGTTTTGTTGTACAGTTTAGCACATTGTTGTATTCTCTCTTTGAGGAGCATGCTTAGGTTGACCTGCTGAGTTTGATGCTTCTATTATTGTCCGTTATTTAATATGGTCTGCTATCCCTTTTTAGCTTTATTATGTTTATTTTTACGTTTTCCTTTTTCCACGCATGTCTTATTTATTCTGTTTTTTGGCCAGGAACCAACTCGTCCTGCAATCCCTATACTTCTTGCTGTAGGAGCTGTACACCAGCATCTTATTCAGAATGGTTTGCGAATGTCAGCTTCCATTGTAGCAGACACTGCTCAGTGCTTCAGCACACATCAGTTTGCCTGTTTGATAGGATATGGAGCAAGGTTAATTCTTTTTCTTTGTTTGAAACCTTATTAAACATTCTGAGGTGAACTTTTGGTTCTCACTTTTTGTCCCTTTATAACAGCATCTCAATTATTTAAGACAGCTAAAAGATGCATCCTGGCCCTTAAACAATATTGAATCCTATAAAGATTCCCCAAAAGCTGAACTCATTTCCCAATAAAATCCACATTCTCCTCCTTCTACGGCTTCAATGATTGTTCTATTTCTTTCTTGCTCGCTAACCCAAAAGAATGCCATCACACAGTATTTCCATAAAGCCAAAGTTTTATCAACTCCCCCAAAATCCTAACAATCCCCAAATATATAGGGTTGGCAAAATCTCGGGCTTGGGCATGTCCTTTGTCGGGCTGGGTTTTCTTCGAGCCAAGATTAAAACCCGAATTTATGTGTTACATTTTGTTTTAATTAAAATAAATTAATATACACCTTTTGAATTTTTTTTCATTATATTTTACAAATTTATAATACATAAAGTTTTGTATTTATTAGATTAAGCTTTAAAAGTTAGCTAAAAGGTTTCAAAACTTTAAATATATGTTATGGGCGGGTTAAATAAATATTAAAAAGTGTATTTTAATTAATATAAAATATATATTTTTAATTTTATAGGCATTTATTGGGCTTTCGGATTGGGCTTGGGCTTCTTGGCGAAGCATGAGCCCAGCCCTGCAAGTTTAGAAAATATGGCTGGGTCGGGCCAGGCTCAGGCTGGACAGGCTTTTTCTGCCATCCCTACAAATATAGAGATAGGAGAATTTGAACTATGCAAGAGATTCCAATTTTGTTGAAGAGCTTCAAACGGCAATTTAAAGCAATTGAGCTAATAGCGAAATACTACTTTTTCGATGGTTCACTCTGTGTTTAAGAGAAAAAAATATTCCACACATGTCAAGCATGGAGTTTATGCAATCGGGAATCTCTAGAGTTATATTCAATTTATAACTTTTTCATATCTACTGCATGGAATGACCTTGAAGGGTTTTATATCCATTGAAACTTATGTTGCTGATGTTTATCGTACTTCTTTTTTTTTGTGTCTTGTTACTTGAATTGATTATAACGTTAGTTTTAATAAGTTTGAAATCACTTTTTCTTTTGGGAGTTTTTAACTGAGTATGCACTAGTTTCTGTCTCTAAAATCGTCTTTTCAGTGCTGTATGTCCATACTTGGCACTAGAGACTTGTCGACAGTGGCGTCTGAGCAGTAAAACTGTGAACTTGATGCGAAATGGGAAAATGCCTTCTGTGACAATCGAACAGGCTCAAATGAACTTTTGTAAGGTCAGTATACCTCTGATAGGTTGAGTAATTTGTGAAGCCTTATCTTATTTATTTATTGTTCAGTAGTGATAGGTGCACAAAAAATAGCACACTGGCACTACAGGAGAAAATAATTTCACTGCAAGACAAATCCTTTTTTACGTCTCTTATAGTTTTGTGCTAATATTTTTACTCTTTTTGCTACACGTCATTATTCTTATTTGTTTTTTCAGTATGGTTGTTCTGACAAGTAACAATTGTAGTTTCTCATGGGTTATGGGGTTGGGGCGCCTGCCTGACCCCTAGTTTAGGGCATGATAGGGCCTTACCATGGTCCGAGTCAGTGCGGGAGTCTGGTTTATCAAAAATTAAAAAAAAAAATTGTAGTTTCTTTATTTTCCAATTACAAGTCTCTTTACATTCTGATCCTGTAAGTGTATTTGGTCAACATTACTCTTGTTGTTTTCAAAGCCATAAAAAAACACCATGGGCACTCCTCAAGACGATTAGCTACAAGGTTTTCTAATTTTTAATAATTCAAGTATTTATGTTTTGGAGCCAGCCACTATAATATAAAATGTAAATGAAATGCAGCAACTGAAAGTTGTTTCGATGCATGAAAGGGTCTCAAACTATTGTGGTGTCTGTAATGAGGTCAACTGAGAGAGGGAGCTCTATTTAAAAGGGGAGAGAGGTTCAGATTTGTAAGGGTGGTCGGCCTCTTGTTCATTTTCTTTGTAAAGATCTTTTCCATTTCATATCAAACACGGACATGGAATCTCTACACATTTAAGCAGTTGAGAATTCATTTTCTTTTGAAAGACTGTTTTAATGCATTTTGACCTGAATCCCACGTCACCAGCCACCTATGATTGTTCTCATTGAATTAGTTTTTTTCTTTTTGGTTTATTCTATATGTTAATTTAATCTAAAACAATTTATGACTGTTCCAGGCAGTTAAATCTGGGCTTCTCAAAATTCTTTCTAAAATGGGCATTTCATTGCTTTCAAGGTAGAAGATCTGAGCAATTTTTTTTTTCTTTATTACTCTATATTTTACATACATTGACAGTTTACTGACTAATGTTTGTTATTCAGTTACTGTGGTGCACAGATATTTGAGATATATGGATTAGGGAAGGAGGTTGTTGATCTTGCATTTTCTGGGAGTGTATCAAATATTGGCGGATTAACTTTTGATGAGGTTAGAATGCATCAAAACTAAAGCTAATCTTCTTCTTCTTCCTCCTTTTTTTTTTTAAAGATTAAAAAAAAAATTGGTTCTGCATGATACGAACATTCCTTATGCAATTATATCTACGAGCTTTGATCTATAATTAACTTGAGATCACGTGAAAAGTTTATGTTTAACATGTATCTTAGATTTCTCCATTCTGAGAATACCTGGGGTTTAAGTTTTAACCCAGATTGAGTGGAAAATTATTTGCAAAGGAAGACTTAAAAATTCTTTCATATGTGATAAAATTGATTTCTTATGTGTCCTTATTTTAATCAGCTAATTGATTTGTTCTTCTAAGTTCCTGTAATTGTGATTTCTCTGTTTTTTCTGGATTGTCTTCCTGGTTGATTTATTCTTCTACATTTATGTAATAGTGATTTCCCTGTTTTTTCTGGATTGTCTTGCTGGTAGTTAACTGCAGATTTTGGAAGCTGTTGTTCCGGTTGCTTTGCAGGGAAATTTTGATTATTCGATTGATAATACAGCAAACCTTAAAAAAAATTTCTTCCTACTTTCATTCTAACATCCATTTTATTATTGACTTCTTTGTCCATTCAATTTTGTTACTGAAATCTTACTTTATTGCAGCTGGCAAGGGAGTCATTGTCTTTCTGGGTGAAGGCTTTCTCCGGAGATACAGCAAAAAGATTAGAAAATTATGGATTTATACAATTTAGACCTGGAGGTATAACTTCTCGTAAATCATGATTAAATTCTACATGCTCTTATGAAATTAGCTGTCGTTTGAACCAAAACCTAGAAAAAAGTTAAAATTCTAGGTAAATTTTATTAGCCA
Organism: Citrus x clementina; assembly: GCF_000493195.1. Taxonomy (NCBI): domain Eukaryota; kingdom Viridiplantae; phylum Streptophyta; class Magnoliopsida; order Sapindales; family Rutaceae; genus Citrus; species Citrus x clementina. The sequence goes on from NW_006261964.1 coordinate 20,025,637, forward strand.
TGAGCAAATTAGTTTCTTGCTTTAGTTTTATCTGATGCGAATTAGATTTAGTGTAATGAAATCGTGCCTGTCCAGTTGAAAATTTAAATATCGCTTGTAGTTAACAGAATTTAATTATTCTTGTTTATCTGTAATGTTGTGAGACTGTTTGAACGTATTTTCTAATACTCTTTCATATTTTTCAATATTGCTCTGAAGGAGAGTATCATGGAAACAACCCAGAAATGTCGAAATTGCTTCATAAAGCAGTTCGTCAAAAGAGTGAAAATGCCTTTTCAATTTATCAGCAGCATTTGGCTAACCGGCCTGTGAATGTGAGTGTTGATTTTTATGTTTTATATTGTTCTTTTTGGTTTGGGTCACTCTGATAACCAGCTTTTTTAAATTATTTGAAATCTACATATTATTTATCTTTCAACTTTATTTGTAGGTTCTTCGTGATCTTCTTGAGTTCAAAAGTGATCGTGCTCCTATTCCTGTCGGAAGGGTTGAACCTGCTGCTACTATTGTTCAAAGGTTTTGTACCGGTGGAATGTCACTTGGTGCAATTTCAAGAGAAACCCATGAAGCCATTGCCATTGCCATGAATAGACTAGGAGGGAAATCTAATTCAGGAGAAGGTGGAGAGGTACTTTGTTCACTTTTTATGGGTAAAATGACGCACAATTATCATAAAAACTTTCACCTTCGTCAAAGTTTGCTTATATTTTGGCGACCATGAAACATCAGCAAAAACGTTTTGATGCTAATAGTTACTTTTTATTTTTTATTTTAACTTTTAAATTGTTTTAATCCAGGATCCTATTCGCTGGAGCCCACTTACTGATGTTGTTGATGGGTACTCTCCAACTCTACCACACCTTAAAGGTCTTCAAAATGGAGATACTGCTACTAGTGCTATTAAACAGGTCCTGACACTCCTACTCTCGAAAGATTATATAAAACTCTTCTATTTCGTAATTTTTCAGTCTTTCCTATGACACTTACTATAGCTCCAAGTACCTGTGTTTATCTATTTTAAAACTTATGAGATGCAATAGTGTTCTTAATCTCATGGAAGTGCATGCTAACAGTGATGGTCGTTATCGGGGAGAAGTTTATCAGTTTTCCTCTTTCAAAAGAGAAAGATGATAGAACTTTTATTTTTGCTCGTGCACTTATTATAGTCAATTTCTTAATCAAAGACTCCCATTTCATCTTCTTCAGGTTGCTTCAGGCCGGTTTGGTGTAACTCCAACATTCTTGGCCAATGCTGATCAGCTGGAAATCAAAATTGCACAAGGTGCAAAGCCAGGGGAAGGAGGCCAGTTGCCTGGGAAAAAAGTTAGTGCATACATTGCAAGGTTGAGAAATTCTAAACCTGGTGTTCCACTTATATCTCCACCTCCGCATCACGACATTTATTCGATTGAGGATCTTGCCCAGTTGATCTATGACCTTCATCAGGTAGTCCTCTGCTGCATCTTGAATCTCTTTAGTAACATGTATATCCCAGACACTTAAGAGTGATCTCTGACATCTGCTAAACAAAAAGGTTAACCCTAAAGCTAAGGTGTCTGTAAAGCTTGTGGGAGAAGCTGGAATAGGAACAGTTGCTTCTGGGGTTGCAAAGGGTAATGCTGATATTATACAGGTATCCACCCATGATCTTTTGTTCACCTGTATCAAGCATTGTATCTTTATGCACAATTTATTTTGAGAACCTTTGTCAATGTGATTTGAGTTGTCATGAATTTCAGTAGTTGATAATCGCTTACTTGTTAACCAAGCATTTCATAAAATTCTGAAATATCGTTACCAGTTCTTTATCGTTGTTATCACCAAAATCTGGTAACTGAAACCTAAATTTTCTTTAACCAATCTTTAAAATGTTCATGGTCTGTATAGAACTAAGGTGCATTATATCTGCACAATAGGAACCAATAGAGTATATATATCAATGTAATTTTCCAGATAGCATTTTATTATTGTAAAACTACATTTTTATCATTGACAGTGTCCACAGGAAACATGGTAAAGTGACACTCAATATGCAATTGTTAAAGCCATATACAGAATTGTTGCTGCGGCATCCGCATATGTTGTTGTCTTCTTGCTATGCCATCAGAGCAATAAGTGCGACTGTGGCAATAACTTGCTGCTCTCATGGCATAACAGCATTCACAGTTTGATAATCCTTTGTATCTCATTTTTCTCTGAGGAGCCATTCATATATTATTTCCTAATGTATCTATATTTTCCCCCTTTTTGCAGATATCTGGGCATGATGGTGGAACTGGAGCCAGCCCTATTAGTTCAATAAAGCATGCTGGTGGTCCTTGGGAACTTGGACTTACAGAAACGCATCAGGTAATTATTTGATGCTGTATTGAATTATGACAATTATTCTTCTGCTTCTTTTATAAGATGCTTTAGGAGCACATTGATTGATGGCAATCTTTTGCAGACTCTCATTGCAAATGGACTGAGAGAAAGAGTAATTCTCAGAGTTGATGGCGGCTTCAAAAGTGGAGTTGATGTCTTAATGGCTGCAGTAATGGGTGCTGATGAATATGGATTTGGTTCTGTGGCAATGATTGCTACTGGATGTGTTATGGCCCGCATTTGCCATACAAACAATTGCCCAGTTGGGGTTGCCAGTCAAGTGAGAAAGAAAACCCTATTGTTCTATTATGTTTTCTTTTTGATCTTTTTTTTTTTTGGGAACTGTAGTGATCTTCATTATTTATTTTTTTTCCCCCACTTTGTCTTCAGAGAGAAGAACTGCGTGCACGATTTCCTGGTGTGCCTGGTGATCTTGTTAATTTTTTCCTTTATGTAGCTGAGGAGGTAATACGTCTGCCTACTCTTTTTATTTTTATGGTTTTCAGTTTTTCTTCTTTACTTTGTCTGTACATATCTCCTGTTCTATTACCTTAATGATTCCACATAAAATGGCATTCACCTTCGCTGTATTCTTCAATGCTTTTCTGTACAATGTTGTTTAGGTTAGAGGCATGTTGGCACAACTGGGTTATGAGAAGTTGGATGATGTAATTGGAAGAACAGATTTGTTCAGGCCGCGGGACATCTCTCTAGTGAAAACTCAGCATCTTGATCTCAGTTATATTCTCTCAGTGCGTATAATTCATTACTAATTTTCCCACCGTGTTTCCTATTGTGGAAATGCCTATGAAATTTAATTGTAATATATTTCTACATTTATTTTCAGAATGTTGGATTGCCAAAATGGAGCAGTACGGAAATAAGGAATCAGGATGTTCATACGAATGGGCCTGTACTGGATGAGGTTTTGCTTGCAGATCCTGAGGTAACTCATGGCTGATGATTGTGAGCATCGATTTAGTTGTTGATCTAGTGGTGATCTTGGGTGGGCGGTCTTCACCATTCTAAATGATGGACTAGAGAAAAATAAATAAATAAACTTGTATTGTTTGTTTTTAATGCAAATTTGTCAAATATGTTTAATAATGATAGAAAAGTATAAGAGGCCTAAAGATAGGTAAATAGTGGTTCTGTGCATTTGCCAAGGCCAATTGTAATTTTTATAGAAAGTGAAATAGAAAGTAGTGCCAATGGCAGGCCAATTGAAGTGAGATAGAAGATGATGCCAATTGCACAATAGTAGGATGGGCACTAAATTGTTGAGTACAACAGTGCTTTTTTATTTGTTTTGATGATCGTACAGTCATGATTGCTAGATATTCCTTTTCTTGGCAATCAATCCATTTTGTTATTTTGTTAAATTGATTTATGAACATTAATTGCAACTACAGTTGTATGGAATAGGAGAAATGTATATCAGGTGGTTGATATTATCCTTATAGTGGGGGTGGATCACTCTAATGAAATCCTACATTTTGGGGTTTTTATAAGACTGATTGACAAGTTCAATATTTATTTATTTTTTTATCATATTGAAAGTATCTACTCAGATTTTTGAAATGAACCCTTGATCTGTTGCGTCCGCAGCAAGAGGCCAACCAACTGGCCTATCCTTTGAAATATTTAACTGTGCTGTATCCCTTCTAACTGCATTCATATTTTATTCATGGGTTTCTATTGTTCCAACAAGTGCTGTCATTTAGAAAAGTTGCCACTGTGTTTGTGGGGGCTGGGGTATGACCCAACCCAGTTAAATAAACTAGAAAAAGAACATGTAATTATCTTATATTTTAACCAAAGCATTCTTCATGTATCCCCCTTTGTAGCTTGCATAATACAGGTATTACAGATGCTGAAACCGAGTTTACCTAGTGTTTGAAACTAAAGGGACTAATCTTTTACCTATGAATTCATAAAATTTCCAATATGAAATGAGAAGGAAATAAACTATATCTCAATATCATATCTTTCAAACATGAACTTCTACTTTGCAATTTGTTGATCCAATGGTTATTATGAAACATGTTGAAAGATAGAATACATCAAATGATGCTACTTAATGTTTAAGATCTCCGCTATGCACTGCACTGATGGAAACTCTTGATCTTATTGTATGATCATCCAGATATCTGATGCAATTGAGTATGAGAAAGTGGTTCACAAAACCTGTAAGATATACAATGTGGACCGAGCTGTTTGTGGGCGTATAGCAGGTGTGATCGCGAAGAAATATGGAGACACTGGTTTTGCTGGGCAGCTAAACATAACGTAAGATGTGGCTTGACGATGGTTTATATCAACAAAGTGAAAGATGCGTAACTTGATAAGTTTTTACTCATTTCAAGGTAAATGAATAACTTTTTTTTCTACAGATTTATTGGGAGTGCTGGCCAGTCATTTGCGTGCTTTTTGACACCTGGGATGAACATTCACCTGATTGGAGAGGCCAATGATTATGTGGGAAAGGTATTCTCTAAACAAATTTTAATCTTCATATACTATTATGATTTTCGTGTTACGAAAGTGTAAATTGGTTCACCTAATCTTCAAATTGGTTAGGTCAAGAGCTTACGTTTTCGGAATTTTACATAGTTTTCATTTAAGATGAGAGATTTGACATCAGTTGGCTGATTTTAAGAATTGCATTTGACAATGAACTCCGACATTTTGGGGTTTTTACAAGATTGACAAGTTCGATATTTATTTAATTATTTCATATTAAGATGATTAGCATCCGGATCTTTGGACAAAAGTTTGATGTTAATTTTTGTGCTTGAAAATAGATTGATTTTTCATATTTTATTTTTAGAAAAATCTGACATGAGCAATGTAAACGTTGCAAGGGAATGGCTGGAGGTGAGGTTGTAGTGACTCCTATTGAGACCACTGGATTTTGCCCTGAGGAAGCAACAATAGTGGGGAATACATGCTTGTATGGAGCAACTGGTGGTCAAATCTTTGTTAGAGGAAAAGCCGGAGAGAGGTTTGCCGTGAGAAACTCACTTGTTCAAGCAGTTGTTGAAGGCACTGGAGATCACTGTTGTGAATACATGACTGGTGGTTGTGTCGTTGTACTTGGAAAGTGAGTGCTATTTCTTAACCTTCATCAATCATCAATCTAATTTAAGGAAATCAATTGCAGCAACACATATGTTTTACTTTTGCAGAGTGGGTAGAAATGTTGCTGCTGGAATGACTGGAGGTTTGGCATACATTCTTGATGAGGATGATACTCTCATCCCCAAGGTTTGTGCTGATGGTCTTGATCTCTCCTTCACTGTCTGCTCTCTTTTATGCTGGAAGTTTTTTCATATCTACAAAGAAATATTTGTTCTTTTTAAAACTTCTTGCAATTGAAATTGCTAGCACATTGTTCTAAACTTGTACAAAACTTGTGCTCATTTTATATTTATGCTGCGAGTCTGCAACCTTATTTAGCTCCAATCTTTCCTTGGATTTTGTAACACATCTATACTTAGAATCTGAATCTCCTATGTTAGTTTTGAATTTTCTTTCTACACAACAAACCTAAGCTCTCCATGCCTGAACCTATGATAGCATGAAGTCATTAAAACTTTTTGTCTTGAAAAAGTGTTGCTCCTTTTCTATTTATTGCATTTATTTATCTTTCTGCGTGAATGCGTTTTTGACAGCTTGACTTTGTGAAGGGGCATGTTTGGAGTTTTCATCTTTTGTTATTTTCCTTTTTGTCAAGTTCTTTGAGCCATTTTCATCGTTGTAGCAAGTATTAATTGTTGACATTGTACTGCCATTTTCTTTTAACTATGCGGTCGCTTTCTTTTGTTATTTATTTTTCATTTCTGTAAATTCACTTCAAAATCATAACCTGTAAAGTATTGAGCAGGTCAATAAGGAGATAGTGAAGGTCCAGAGGGTGATTGCTCCTGTTGGCCAGATGCAGTTGAAGAGCCTTATTGAAGCCCATGTTGTAAGTGTTCCACATGAACTGCCTGAGCATTTAGCCATTGACATTATAGTCAAATAATGGTGTAGTGAAGTTATGAAATTCTGCCAACTTCAAGTATTTTTGAAGATTTTATGTTTGTGTCAGTTTGTTTATTTAATTAAAGACACGCACACTACATGAGACTCAAACCTAAGTCTTAGTATGGCTGCCCACTTACCGGTTTAGCTAGGCCTTGGTCTCATGTTTGTGCTAGTTTATATCTAAATCTTTTGTGGCATCCACGCTGTCCTTTGGCAATGTTTTCCCCTGATATGCACCTTTTGTTTTTTCCCTGATGGAAAACTACTATTAAGATAACCAATTCAAAACAGACTATCGTATTATTGATTCTTTTCTGATACCTTTTTGGTGAAGGAAAAAACTGGCAGCAGCAAAGGCACTGCTATTCTCAAGGAATGGGATACGTATCTACCGCTCTTCTGGCAGCTGGTTCCACCTAGCGAAGAAGACACCCCAGAGGCTTGTGCAGAGTATGTAAGAACAGCTACTGGGGAGGTGACATTGCAGTCAGCTTAGGACAACAATTTGACATTATATGATGGCCTCGAGGCCTGCATGCAAAGCCAGAAAGTTCCAATCACACCTTGTACAATTCAAACAGAGAGATTGATTTTGAAATTGGAATTCTGCATCGATGAGAGGGAGACTCGAATTTCAGCATGAAAGCAGCTTTGAATATTTATTGGCAAAGAAACATCATATTTGGATTGATCTGTTGGTAAGAGAATTCTTACCTCAATATTACAGCAGTTGTATAGTGAATTGTGGTAGACTGTAAATGTAAGTTTAGGTTTTTCCGATCTTGTCGGGCTACATATATGGTTTTGTAATAATTGTAAACCTTGGTAGCCTTTTTAAGTGCTGGTCCTTGCTATGTATTTATCCAATTGATTTTCTTATCCCCATTTCTTTGTATTCGCAGCTTTCAATCTTGGTTTGGCCAACGCTTGAACCATATTTCTTGTTTCAATGAGTAATTCGATCTTTTTCAATGAGTAATTCGATCTTTATATCCGCCAAGGACAGTTGTAATTATCTTTCTATAAGGCTCAATTAGTTTAACATTCATGAATCCTTTGTTCTTTTTTTTTTTTTTTTCTTGTTTAAGTTACAATCTACGGATATTATTGGTATACTTAAAAGAAATAAACATTGGCTTGTAAAGAGAATTTTGGCTAGATATCAGTAATAGATCCTCGAGCTAGATATTATTGGTATACTTAAAAGAAATAAACATTGGCTTGAAAAGAGAATTTTGGCTAGATATCAGTAATAGATCCTCGAGCTAGGCATAAATTATTATTTGATTTAAGCATATTAGATTATCTATTTTTTTCTGTCAAAAAGAAAGTTATATTTATTTTTACATGATCGCTTTAAGTGCATTATTGATTTTTTCTTTTAAATACAGAAATTGCGTTATGATTTGCAATTAATCTTATCATCAATACCAATGGATTGATACTTTAATATATTTTTCTCCTAATTATATAATTAGGAAGAAGTAGATATCTTCCATCAATATACGTAGAGCAAATATCCCTTAAATATTAGTGAGTAGAATTTTAAAATGTGTCAAAATAAACTTAATTTAAATATTAGTAGACTTTTAATTATAATATAAATATCAGTGTTAAAAAGAAAAAAATGCAGTAATGCAACGTAAAAAATGCAGTAATGCAACGTTGATTAAGAAAGCATCATGGGGGCATATTTAGATCTAGTGACATATGGCAGATAAAATAATGAAAATTAGGGATGCAAAAAGCGGGCTCGGGCGTGGGCTTGAAAGCCCACTTTAAGAAAAGCATGAGGGCTGGCCTTGGGGCAAGCCCATTGTAGGCTTGGGTCGGGTTTGAACTTTTATCTATTTTTAAAATTTTAAATTATTATAATTTTAAAATAAATTAATAATCAACAAATTGTTATAATCATAAATAAAAAAAATAAATATTTTAAAATAAAATAATAAATAAAGTAATAAAGGCTTAGAAATTTTATATCTTTTAATACTAGATTTTTTAACTCAAGCACTCTCTTAATTAATTAACGAATAAGAGAGAACTTAATATTATAATTTTACTTTTTTTTATAATCATTGATTTATAAATTAAGAATTTAAGTTTTTTTATTTTTATGTTATTTTTTAATTATAGTTATATTATTCTAATTTATAAATTTATTTTTTAAAAAAATAGTGGACCTGAGACTAGCCCAAACTTTTTTTCTTAACCTCTTATCCAGGTCATCATGAGTGAGGGTCGGGCCGAAATCCGCTGGCCTAGGCCGACTCGGACTATTTTGCTCACCCTATTAAAAGCATTGTTCAGAACAGGATGGTAAAAGTAGCCCATTTAAAAAAAAAATGGGGGAAGAAAAACATAGAATATAGAGATTACATGGGATTCCAACTGCTATTATTTTCAAGGATCAGCAAATATTCATTTCTTTTGTCTTATTGCAATTATAGGAAGTGGAATAGTTTATGTCAGTCGATTATAGACGGACACGACACAATCGCCTTACCATCTTTATAAAGGAAAATCAAATCTTCATTCTTCACCATTTTTCTCTTTGTGAACAAGTTTTTAGGCTTTTGGCCCTAAACTTCACCTTTTACTCTCCAATAACCTAGATTAAAAGGTGATAGTGTGGTTGTTAGCCGTACGGTGTGGTGATTTTATCATGTCTATCTTTAATCGACTGAAACCAGCTATTCCACCTCCGACCGTTGCAATAAGACAAACCTTCATTCTTCACCATTTGTTTCTTTGTGAACAAGTTTTTAGGTTTTTAGCCCTAAACCTCATCTTTTAATATCCAATAACCTAGATTAAAACATAAGAGTATGGTGGTTAGCCGTGACCGGCTTCAACTCTAATTTGTTTCTGACTTAAGTGTGAAGATATTTAAACGGTAAACGGTTGATGGTGAGTAAAAGTCTAAATCAATTTGTAACTGTCAATTTCTTTTAAGATTCAAATTTTAGTAATCAATTAAATAAATGCTTAAACACATTCAACCATACTTGTAGACACCAAGTCCAAATATTTTTACTAAGACTAATGCTAGTGTGTTTAGGAAAAATTCAGATTTCACTACTTGGAGTAGTAATGGGGCGACACATGAAAGGAAAAGAAAATTAAGAAAGCCTTTTGATTAATTGGATCCTCACTCGCTTAACAGTATCAAATTAGACTTAGATCAAACCAAACATGATCTATTTAATAATCGTGCCAAAATATTGAGACTCTAACCCAACACAAAAAATAAACAGATTATCCAATAATCCGCTTAATATCTATATATTGAACAAAATTTACATCAATTATTTACATACTGTTTATATATATATACATAAACTATATATATAATTATTCTCAAGTGTGAGCATCCTTATTTTTTTAATGCAGACATATTGTTAAGCTGTGATTTAATAGATTTATGTTTCAATATACTATAAAACCATACGGTTTAATAGTATGTCTACACTAACTCTATTAAACTTAATAGCTTAATAGCATATCTGCATAAAAAAAAAAAATTGAGAACATCTGCGTTAGAGAAGGACTATATATATATATCAAAATGTTACATATTTACCGCTATTAAAGTTCTAAATCAATCTAAAATTTTATAAATGGAACACTGTGTATATGCTTATTCTTGCAAAAAAAAATAAAAAGAGAGAATCATGTCTAATATTTTAATGTTGATGACAATTATTTGCAAATTAATTTAGGATAGAAAATATAATTGTGTCATCAATCGGGTAAATGGGTTAAGAACTTTAGTCTTAACCCCATACAGAAAAAATATCATGTTAGACTAAACCCGATATATTTAATAATCATGTCAAATTTAATGATGCATACCCATTTATTCATATCGTGTAATCAGGTCGTATCAATTTTTGCCAACTCTAACTTTAGGTAATCTCAATTTTCTCGTGAAAATCTTTTTTCACTAGAATTTTCACCATTTTTTTTCTCTTCGATGTTTTAGCATTTTATGCCCTACACCTCACCTTTAATCAACAAAAAATTGACTAGAAAATTAGCGTAGGATTGCCAACCACTGCAGGCTCCATTTATGATCTCATTTTAATTGCTCCATTTTAATGGTTTAAATTTTATAAGTCATTGATCATTTTTTTCTTTTACTAGCTATTTCACTGAATCTTTGGTTCCGCCTAAATTCAACTTCCTGTTCACCACAATATATTATGAATCAATAAATCTAAGTTGTAACACTTAAATCAGTACACATAAATTCTTTGTTGAAGTTGGGTTTCTTGAAAATCTGGGGAAAATAATTATGCTTTTCGAATTATACCCCTAATTTTCATTTGAAATTGTGTATAAAATAGTTGTTTGTCATTTATAGTGCAATACATTTACTTTAAATTTGCAAATTCTACTTGTTGAATAGTTCCACATAAATAAAGAGTTGCGGGCAGTTATAAAATAAAAATTTAATAAAACATAAAATAGGTACTACCATTGCATCCAGTCGTTGGATCCATAGAAGGGTCCATTGGGATCCAACGAGGATCCATAGAAGGGTCCATTGGGATCCAACGACTGGGTGCAACGGTAGCACGGTACTACCGTTGCACCATAATTTTCTCCCATAAAATAATGAAATATAACCAAAAACTAATTTTAAAAAGATAGAATAAGTGGGGTTGGTAATACTAATAGTAACACTCCGAAGTCCCAAACTTCCTAATATATAGTCCCAACTCAAGAAAATTAAAAGAAAATCGTGTAACATTATCTACCACATCATTTTTTAGATAAAAATTTAAGATACGACTTATTACGTCTAACGTTTAATTGTTTATTTGGGTACATATCTTCGTATCCTGTGAATGGAAAGCAACCGAAAAGGGAAATTAAATAACACTCTTAGTTAATCCAGATACAGATGTATCCGCAGGCTGAAGAGCCCCATGATAACAGCAACACTTATTACTTTGTTTGTCCTTTATTTGTTAACATGGAAACTGTAGCAAGTTGCTGGCTGGCTTTATCACCACGTGTGCTCATGCATGTCCGATATCAAAGAACTCACCACCTCTTCTTCTCCTATGCGTCTTCCCTCGCTCTCTCCGTCAACACATAACTTTTTTGTTAACTTTTGACTTCAAACAAGCATCATTTTCTTATTAAAAGAAAAATGAAAGACTGTAGTTCCCCTCTTTTCTGTCTTCTCTTTGTTAATTCTAAAATTCCATGTACAACACGAAATTATTATTAGTTTATAATTTAGTTCCATGATTTGCATGTAAAACGAGAGAGGAAGCTTTTATATATTTGTCAAAATCGTACAAATTTATTATATACGACTTTTCTGCTTCATCTCCTTCTAAAAGATTACACAATAAGGGTCACTTTATGGTACACATGTGTAACATTCAATGACCCTTGAGTTAACTAGTGTGTGAGATAATCGAATAATTATAGATCACAACTCATAAATTTATTGTATATTACATATTATATGTAGTATAGTCTAACCCAACATAATAATCTTGTCACATACATAATCGCGTATTACAAAAGTAATATCCTCTGGAGGTAACTCAGCTAGCCTGTACCTGCGGAGTTCGATGAAAAAGAACATTATATTTTGCATTATATATTTTTGTTGAGTAATTAGAAAAAAAAAATAAATATAATATTAGGCATGTTCTCAACAAGCATTTATTCGAGTTTTTTTCTTTTACCAAAAATTTATAGAATTGAAGTAAATCTCTTCTCAAGATTAATAGTTGAGAGTTGACTTTCGAACTGTATATTCTAAATAGAATAAATGTATGTTTCTGAAGACTTGATAGATTCCAAATTATAATAAATCTATGCATTATAACCATTGAAAAAAGTACAATTGCAAAAGACTTAGTATATTCCAAATTATAATAAATCTATAGATTATAACCATTGACAAAATTACAATAGGAAAAAACAGGGGTTGCATATGATATTGCAAAGCAGTTAACAACCGTTTCCTGATAAAATTAATTGCTTACAAGGAAAAACGGCTAACACTAGAGCTAAACTAGCTAACTGATTAAGCATTATGCAGAATTGATAAGGTCCATATCAGGCATTTTAGAGGGCATTAACGCCAAGAAAATGAGCAAAATGATCATCAAAATGGGAACACACAGCAGTATCAGCGGCGGTGGCGGCAATGGCGGCAACACCAGAGGAAGTACCAAAACAAAAACAGTCACCACAGCCATAATCATGATTGTCCTTCTACAATAATATCTACTGCTGCTGCTGCTGGAAACATAATAATGCAAACAAATTAAAAAACATGCATTTTGAAACTCAATTCAATTTTATAATTCTCAAACTTAAATTGATTTTCTGAATAAATGAGAAATTAAGAAGGAAAAAAGTAAGATCAAGTACCAGAAGTAGTTCATGCAAATTAAAGAGGAGGATTGTGGGCCGAAGGAGCTAGTTTGGATCTGACGGTGACCGGAGATTCACAAGAAGCTATGGAGAAGTTTAATTAATTAATTTGAACTTTGTTGTTGGGAAACAGACTCTTGGGTTAAGGGCAGTATTTATGGTACGATAATGACAAGTTGATAAAAGAGGAGCATACCGCTGCATACGTTACAGAGTCAAGAGCCGTCAGCATCACCACACAAACACTTTCCCTATTATTACCACGTTTAGTTTATGTTTAGTTATCTAATTAGTTCAGCCAATGACAAACGTTTGTGTGCTTCTCAATAAATGACTTGTATCCATGCCATACATGTGCATACATGCATGTATATTTATATTGACAAAAACTTACATCAGTTATTGATTGAAGAGATCCAATAACTTTAAATTAATTTACATACTGCATCCCATACGTGATAAGACATTAACAGGAATACAATTTGTTCATATTAAAGACACAAGGGTTGAGAATCTTCCTTCAAAAGGAAAGAGAGAAAAAGGAAAAAAAAAAAGAAAAGAAAGGCAAAACATGAGAAAAATAGGAGAGATATTTTATGATCTACAATATTCTCTGTACTGATGTTGTAAAATTCTTTAAAAATTAAAAATTAAACCACGTTAAATATTATTTCTTATATGTATTTAGTATTGTCATTTGCAAGGGCGGACCCAACGCTTTATATTTCTCCGGGCTAAACTAAAATTTTTATATTTTTAAGAGAGTACAAATATTAATAAGTAAAAAGAAGTATATCAAATAAGGGTGACACGAAAAACCTATAAACATGTACTCTAAACAAAAATAAATGTACAAAAAGAGCAGAAAATAAAAGACAATTAAAATATAAAAATACTATTTTTCAATTATGGAATTTGACATTAGAACCTATAATAATATTAATTATATAAGAATTAATAAATCAATTAAGAATTTAAAGATAGAATAAATCAATACATGTAATTATAATCAATTAAAAATTGCAAGTAGAACTTTTATGTTTGAAAAATATTTAATTATTGGGCTTAAATAAATTAAACAATTAAAATCTATTCATCCTTTTAAATTATAAAAATATTATTAGTCAAAAATTTCAATAATAAGCTAAACTTAACCTAACAAAAAGGTATTTGTATGTCGTTATTTCTTTACCAAACACTCTGACTTTCTTTGAAAAATCAGATACTGATGATTCTTCCTTCAAAATCTTCTCAAAATAGTCAAATTTCATTTTCTAACTTATCCTCTTACTCAATGTAACTAATAAATAAAATCTCAATATTCACATAAAAATTTTATGAAATTGTTAATAATTTTTACCCTATGTTTTTTTAGTACTTTTAATACTAATGATGCTGTTATATTACATTTACATACTTTTTTCAATTAGAAATTTTAAAATTAAATTAAAGCGGTAATGAAATTTTAGACGCTTAATGTTTTCAATCCATTTAATAAATATATAATTTAATCACTTTATAAAAAAGTCATTAATTTCAAATGGAAAAATTAATATAATTGGATTAGGGGTGTATTTCAAAATAAAATAAAAATTCTATTGTTTTATGAAATTGATAAAAATATAAGGGTGACTGAATTAGGGACATATATGAAAATAATATAAAAACTCTATCTTTATATAAAATTGATCAAATCATAAGGGGTTTAAATGATGTTTTCTGGATCAGACCGGGCTACAGCCCCATCTAACTTAGTTGTAGATTTGCCACTGGTCATTTGTTATTTATATTTATATATCCTTTTACTTTTTGAGAACCTTTTACCTAGGGATGGCAAAATAATTCGGACCCAGACGAACCCGGATAATTCAGGTCGGGTTAAATCCGTACCGGAGTATAAAAAAATTTGGGTCCGGAATAGATTTTAAGAACCCGGATGGATCCGGGTCCGGTTCCGGGTTTGAGATAACCCGCATATCCGGAACCCAGACCCGGATATTCTTATTTTAGCATAATATTTAAATAATTTTTTAATATAAAAAGGGGAAAAAAATGCTGATGCCCTAATCATCCTTTTCGTCCTCTTTCTTTTCTCTTCTCTTTATTTTCTACTTTCACAGCCGCCTCTCTTCACCTTTTTCTTTTCTCTTCATCAAATCATCATTTTCGTTCCCATTCACTTCTTCTCTTCCTCAAATCATCCTTTTTCTCTTCAATTCTTCTCTTCATCAAATCATCGTCGTCACTCCTCATCGCTTCGCTTCGTTGTGTTCGCATTCATCATCATCACCAGCCTTCATTTGGCCGTTGTTTCTCCATTGCGATCTCTGTTTTGGCTGCCGTTCATCCGTCTTTTGCGAATTGCGCTGGCGGCTGTGACGTGTTCACCATCATTATATCATCAGCCACTGATGTTCATTACTTCGCCAGACACCGATTGTTGAAGTTTGTGAATCAAATCTGTGAATCACGATTTTGAGTTGTAGACATGGATTTGTATTTTGTGAGTGTATGTCATGGATCTGTATTTGTAAATGGTTTATTGTTTTGAAATTAAAAATCTGTAAAATTAAAATGGTTTATTACTTTGTATTTGATTTATGTTGAATCTGGTTTTGCAAATTTGTAAAGTATTTGATTTTTTTTATTTGTATGTGATCCGGGTTAAAAACCCGCAATCCGGAAACTCGTAATAATCCGGGTTTAACCCGTTCCGGACCCGGTGTCATAAAAACCGAGTTTAAATCCGGGTCCGGTATAATATTTTAGTATCCGGGTCTGGAACCGGAAAGACCAAACCCGGACCCGGACCCGGATTTTGCCATCCCTACTTTCACCCCTAGCCACTAGTCATGCCGTTTTTTGACACATTCACAGGGTCTTCGTTAATGATGGCCCGTGGGCCGTGCCGGCCACCAAACATCGGCCCACGCCGGCTTGTGGGCCGACACGGCGCGGCCCACCAAATTGGTGGGTTGTACCGTGCCCACTTTTTTTTTATAAGAGCCCGGCACGAGCCCACTCATGGCGTGCCCGTGCCGTGCCGTGCCGTGGGCCGTACCCAAAGAAGTCCACCAACTTTTTTTTTTCCTTTTAAGTCCACATGTCTAGCATGCCTAAAAAAACTCACGTGTCTAGCGTGCTTTATTTAAGCCCACGTGCTTAGCGTGTTTTTTTAAGTCCACCAACCTAATAATAATAATAATAATTTCATAGATCATAGTAATGATTAATGAAAAATAAAATTAATATCCTAGAATAACAATTACACCTAATTTTATTTGAACTATTGCATATAAATTCCATTGAATGAAAATGTAATTTTTAATTTATCATAAAAATATTTTGTTCATAATTTTATTTTTTTGTGCATAAATATGAAAAATACTTCATTCACAAATGAAATATATCTCCATTAACTATTAACTAAGTTATGATTTCATAAATGAAATATTAATGTCGTAAAATTTTTGTTTATCATTTATAAAATCATGATATTTATTTATCCATTTAATAAATTATAAACATAAAAAAATTAGAATATTTATTTAAACTAGAACTTAAATTAATTTTTAAAAAGCCTATGCTAAAAAAATATATTAAAAAATTTAATTTCAAGATATTTATAAAATCATGATATTTTATATTTATTTTTCGTTAAAAAATTTTACTTTGATATACTTTGGCCCACGTGCTATTGGTAGGCGGTAGGCCACGGGTCGTGTGCTTAGCTCACCAATGAAGCATGTTTATTACGTTCCTTTTCGCGTGTCGTGCTTTGGCACATCTCTAATCGTGTCGTACTTTAAGGGCCGCATGCCTAAAATTCTAGGTGCGGCACGGCACGCTGCGTGCCGTACCAAAACGTGCTCGTGTCATGCCATGCCGTACGGACACGTGCCTTGCCTCTTGCCACCCAGCCCATTGGCGATCTCTAGTTTCCGTCCTCCAAATATTATCTTGTATTTGGTACATTACAAGAATTAAGAATCAGGATCGAGTTAACTAAATGATTAGATACAAATTTATATTTAATTTCAGAATATATGAATGTATACAAATTAAAATATATTAATGTTATAATAATACTTATGTTTACAAATTAAAATATATTAATGCTATACTAATTTTTCATTTAAATATATTAACAATGTAATAGTGTTTATTTTAGGGGAGAAAAGATGATAAAACTCCAAACATTTCAAATATATATCCACACCCACTGGATATGGATATAGATTTTATTCATATGGGTTCAAATATACCAGACATAGTGTATTTTTTTTTTTTAAATTTATAGTTAGAAATAGTAAATATATCTTCAAATTAATTATATAAATAAAATTTTTGAAAGTAATATAATTGGTTACAATAAATTATATATATATATATATAATTATTTATATTTCAATAAAGTAATAATGATTTACAATGAAATATACTTCAAAAGATAAATATCAGCAAGTTAGATAGTAACATCTGTCATCACTGTCGACGGCGGTGACCGGCGGCGATGCATAGAAGAGTTATGAGATATTAAACATAATATCAATTCTATATTTAATAATCTACACAATACTGCAAATGAAGCAACACGGGAGGACAATGCGCAACATCAACCACAGAGGCACCAACTTGGACAAAAAATTATCAATACCCACCCGTAATTATTTTTTACAAGTAAATTTTTTTTTTCCAGTGACGTTGGTAGAACTTTTGCACTTTTGTGCATAACAATTTATTTATTTTGTTAGTTTTTATTTTATAGGATTAAAATGTCCTGAACTTAAATCTTAGTAAATGGGTACCCACGCCAGACAAAAAAAGTTATCTATACTCACCCATCTTCATATGGTTTCTATATTAAAATATTTTTGTGTAAGATCTTTAAATTTTTGGATCGATATGGTTCGGATATTTTGGATATCAAATATGGGTGAGTTCAGTTGCCATTACTATAAGGGAGCCATATTTTCCTATTGGTGTCCATTATTGTTGGTTGAGTTCTCAGCGAGGGTTGGTCGATTTTGATCGCTAAGGGGTTTGGGTGATCAAAATCGAGAGTGAGTGCTAAGGTTTCAGATGATGGGTTTGTGAGAGTGATAGAAGTATAGAACGAAATGTGTTTGGTGTCATACGACTTTTCACGACTTGGCATAAGGCCACAAGCAAAGCCTTGGCATCGGCCATCATGACCTAAGGCAGTGACATTTGGCCTCCACACTTAGAACAAAAAAGGGGTAGATTATCTTTCAATTAAAATTTGAGTTTTTTTAAATATTTTTTATTAAACACCGTCGTTTCATTTTTTTTTTTTAAAAAGGGTCAAACTTATGTAAATGAGGTCAAATTAAAATTTCTATTTCGATTACTTGATGGTTAAATCTCCCTCAAAAGATAGGCATAAATTTTTAACATTGAAAGTTTATCACTATTTGTAATCTAACTATGATATGGGTCTCGCCTAACCCCCACCTTCTGGTAGTTTTTTATTAAAAAAAATGATAGAAAAAGTCTATCACGAATTTATTAAAATTACTTTACATATCTAAAATATATCATGAGTTTATCATTTTTGTTTAGAGTGGGACTATTGGCACCCCTCCAAATACCTCTTAACACCCCTTTAATTATTTTACAATTTTAACCTTTATTAAAATTACATAATATGACAATTTTGAATTAAACCCCACTCAAAAATTAAATAATTTTTTTGTCTTAAAAATTCTTTATATAGCATATTTTCATTTAAGAATTTCAAATTTAGAAGAAAATAACCATGCAAACTTTAAAAGATCAAAATTTCATCATTAGCAAATCCAAATGGCTTTAGAGAAGAAACTTTCGAACCCCATGAGAGAAATTAAGTTTCAGATCTCCGTCGATAAACCAAATAACATTTGGCCTTAGAATTGCATGCATGGTAGCCAAGTGTTTGCTAAGCGTCATCGTCAATTAGAATGATTTGTCATGCATTGGAGCAAAGTGTTTGTCATGTAGTGTTCCAATGATTTTCCACATCAAAAGTTTCGTGGAAAATAGTTTCTTTTCCTTCTCTCTCTCTCTCTCTCACTACTTTTTAATGGATGATTAATTGTCTCAAAAATCCACAACCAAGGGATCAATAAAATTATGAACTAAATAAGAATGTAACAATTAATTTTAAAAAATAAATAAAATGACTTAGAGAACCAACTGTTCTGGACCGCATCATAAAGGAAGATGCAATGAAGTGGTGCCAGTTTAAATACGAAAGTGTATTCCTTAGCAAGTCCGAGAATATTGGTGTAGGAAAAAAATAAATAAGAATTAAAGAATGGGATTTATACTAATAGATCTTAATTAAGGGTATTTTTGTCATTAAAGGAGGTGTTAAAAGAATTTTATAATATTTTAATAAGGTTAATAAAGAAAAGAGGCGTTAAGAGATATTTAGGGGGTGCCAATAGTCCCACTCTTTTGTTTATAGTAATTAGTTACGGCCCAACTCTATATCCACCGACTTACTTTTTAATCCATAATTTATTTTAAACGTGTGCTAAAATTTCTTTAAGTTATCATCCACCCCACTTGATCCCTCATCGCTTTCTTTAAAGTTAACCGGAAGTCATTTTCATAAAGCGGTTGGTGCGAAACAACCAATGCTGTTTTAAATAGAGTCCTCGATGCTAAGAATACACTTCTCATGTTTGTCTTAAAGAAACTATGGGTTTACATGCAACCATTGAAATTATAGCTTCTTGTTCATGCATTTCACTGGGTACATATTGTTCATGCATACCACTTACACATGAAAGAGGAATGAAAAGGAATTTGTCGAAACTTGAAACCAAATGAATAGGATTTACTAGGAATCTTATTGAAATTAGAAACAAAAAGTGGAACGTAACCTCTACCTCTCGATGGAACCATGACTTGAAGAGCCTTTTACAGATAGGCATGTCTGCAAGATATACTGATTGCTCGTGTGCTTTAAGATAATAGACCACGTAAGAAGTAGTTACGTGATTAACAACTCCAAAAAAGCAACACTTGCATGGATTGACAAGGTGCAGATTGGCTTAAAATTTTAATTACAGAACTATATGACAGTGTAAAGGCAGTCACCAATGAAGAACGCTTACTAACTTCAAGCACTAATACAGTAATATAAAATCAACAATCATGATACATCCATTAAAATACAATTGTGCTGTATGCCTGTAACTGCAAAACTTTAAGTTAGTTGCTATTGTTACAAAATAGTAATGTTCAATTTGTATCGATAGACCATCGTATTAGTCTTACAAAAGAGTAAAATATAAAAAGTGAGTAGCGGAAAAATCTATACTACAAAATCAACAAAAAAAGTGAGTAGTGATATTTTAAGTGTTTTCTGCAGGGGTTAGCATAAACAGAGTAATTTGATACTATATATGGATTTGTTATTGCAAATTTTCGTTGATATAGAGGCGCTATATATTAACCAGAAAAATTTTCTGTTCAGGCAACAACACCCTTTTTTTAAAAGAAAAGAAAAATTCTTGTTAAAAAGCGATTTTTAATAGTTAGCTAGTAGAACAACCACTGTCAATTAATTTAAGATAAATGTTCGTTTAGTCTCTATACTTTAAAAAATAACTCAAACATCCTTACAGTTAAATATATTATATTCTTGCGCTTATTTATCTTTCTTTTTATAATAATACCCTTTCAACAATACTCTTTGCATTAATTAATTTATTATAAAAAGTTAATTAGAAAATTAACCAATAATTATTTATTTGTAAATTAACTAATAAATATAAGTATGAAAGAACTAGTATGATTTGTAATTGAATAACAATTTTACTAATAATTATTTATAAATAAATTACTATCAGTCAATTTAAGACAATGTTTACTATCCTTATAACAATCTTACTGTTAATTATTTCGTAAAAATTAATCTACCAAATTAATCCTAAGAGTAAAATAATAATATTAAAATTTGTGTAAATTTTTATGTTACGTTTAAAATTAATTTGATAAATTATTATTTATTAATATCTTTAAGAATATTGTTATAAGGTTATCATTATAAAAAGAAAGAAAAAGAAAGAGTAAAGCATAGCATATTTAATAACTGAGATGATTTGAGGTATGTTGTTAAGATACAAGAATTAAATGGATAGTTGACACAAAATATGAGGAGTAAGAGCATTTACCCATTAATTTAATCTTCTACTACTGGCCTATCGGTTGGCAGCTGCATTGCCGTTTTCGTTGAACTAGAAAAATAGTTTTGAGAATAAATTAGCTGATACACGAAATCTCACTTTGACTCTTCCTTAATTTAGGTTAAAAGAAAAGAAATTGAACATGATGGTAACGGTAAGTTGGTACTATTATACTGTAAACATTGAGTATAAAAACAAAAATAAACCCGACTTTGAGTTTTACTGTTTACGTTCAAGAAGAAAGCTCGTATGGAGCTCTCTTCAACATGGAATCATTTCACTTTTGGCCCTATTTTTTTTTTCTTTCTCTCTCTCTCTCTCTCTCAAGATTCTGATATGTGAAGGATATTGTTACTCTTTGATTCATATCTGTGTCCAAGTTATTTTTTATTTTTATTTTTTTTGTGAGATATATTGGAATTTTTCTTGATGATCATCTGAAGTTTCCGAAGTTCAAACGTAGAGAATTTCAAGCTGTAAATCAATTTTTATTAGACATCCATTTATAGTGCATATGAACTCTTTGTGGAAGGTATATCATTTGGAATTAGGCATCTCTTGTGCTGCTTTGTAAGACGCCAGCAATCTTTGTGATGGTATAACTGAATATTTACTATAATGATTTCATAATTGAAGATGAATGTTTATTTAGTCTCTATATTTTGAGTTAAATGTCCGTTTAGTCCCTATATTTGAAAAAAAATTCTCAAGACACTTTTATTATTAAACATATTACACTCCTTCCCTTTCTTTTACTTTTCTTTTATAATAATACTCTTGCAAAAATATTCTTGGGATATTACTGAAAAGAAAAAATGATAATTATTAAATTAACCTTAAAATAATTTATTAATTTGATTTTAGAATTAAATTGGTAAATTAATTTTTATAGAGTAATTATTAGTAAGATTGTTGCAAAGATATAAAAAATACTAGTTCTTTCATATTGATATTTTTCTGCTAATTTATAAATTAACTTTTTTATAGATAAATTAATAAATGTCAAAAATATTGTTGAAAGAATATTATTATAAAAAATAAAAAAGTAGGAATAAAAATATAATATATTAATTATAAGAATACTTTAAAATATTTTTAAAAATATAAAAATTAAATAGACATTTAAGTCATAAACCAATGTTTACCCTCATAATTAATAGAGCGTAACGTTTTTCTGTGGATTTCTAATGTATGCACTAATGTGGTACTAGGATATCAGTGAAATATGATCACCACCTTTTTAGAAAATAACAATAATGCAGATGCATGCATATTGATTTCCTCATGTGCATTATTGTTTCATTTAAAACTAGCTTGTGCACTGAACTTTGTCTTAATTTTTTATTCACTGATATTTTCTCTTTCCACTTTATCACCTTCATCGTCATCTTTTCTTTCACCTATTGCGTTTTACAAATCTTTAATATGAAAAATGGTTTCTGCTTTGTTCTACTATTTTCATCTAAATAAATCGTGGACAAAAGCATGCGTATTAAAATAAACATGTTTAAATAAAAGTGCATAAAATTATTAAGGGGGAAAACCTCATAACCTACTAACATGATCAACTTATGTAAAAACTGAATTCCATTGTAAAGTTAATTATCGACTTATGGTGTGTTTATTCATGAATAATTGGAATGGAGTAAAATCAGAGTAGAGAATGAAAATTAAAATAAATTATTTACTTTAATTATAAAAATTAGAATCAGAATAAATTATATTATTATTGATGTGTTTACTTTATCTTATAATTAGAATGAATTTTTATAAATTATTAAAATGACCTTATTTTGATTATTGTTATTATTTATTATAGTAGTTGTGATTATTATTATTCAAAATAATTATTTTTAATAATAACAACAATAATAATTTTAACAATAATAATAATAATAATAATAATAATAATAATAATAATAATGATTATTATTGTTGTTAAAATTATTAGTATTATTATTATTAACAATTACAAAAACAAGAATAACAATGACAATTACAATAATATAATAATATAATAATATTTTGTTTGAGGATGTTTGAGGATAAAAGTAAAATTATAAAATTTTGGGTAAGGTAAATGAAGAGTTTAATAAATAGAACTATTCTCATTTTTAATTTTAATTCTTTTTCTGAAAATTCATCATTAACTTCTACAAAATGTACTTCAAGCCATTAAAACGAATTTAGAAGATACTAAAAATTAAAAGCTAACTTTGTATCAAATATCGTAAATACAAAATTGGGCTATTGTGATGACGATAAGTCCAAGAAAAAGAGGACAGCCATAATCAGAACAGGAACAAGGAGAAGCATTAAAGGCGGTGGTGGCAGCGGCGGCGGCAGCAGTGGCAAAAATAAAAGTGATACTGTCAATACAATAATAGCCAAATTGATTTTCTATCTGCAAACGCGCCGATCATCAAATTTGCACGGCAGCATTAAAACACCTTTACGATTTTTTTCCCCTTTTTTAGGGCTATAGCTCTAGTGGGGATGACGGTTCAATGTTTATATAGAACATATAAGCGATAATTAAATGTATGTAATAAACTAATAGTCGTTTTAGGAAATGTATGTAATAAACTAATAGTCGTTTTAAGCGTTTCTGGTCGGGTCACCATCAACGATTGAGATCACAGGTCTGTTACTAACAGAGTCTGTAACGTAGACAGGTCCACCTTTTATATTATATATTAATTATCTGGCCATTGATTAAAGTTTCCAGGACTAGTTTGGCAGGAGAAAGCTAAAAGGGTTTCGTAGAATAATAGAGTTAGTATTTAGTGTAAAGCTGATTTTGTGCTTAGTAGCCATTAAATCGATGCAGACAAAAAACCATCTCAATATACACTCATTTTTTTGTACGGAATATTATCTGAGACTAAACAAAGATAAAGTAAATTCATTAG
>NW_006261964.1:20050676-20146400 GCF_000493195.1 Citrus x clementina
TTAAATGTCCATTTAGTTCCAATATTTAAGAAATACCTTAGCACACCCTTATTATTAAATATGTTATATTCTTATCCTTACTTTTTCTTTCATTTTACAATAATATTCTTGCTACAATATTCTTTGAGATGTTAATGAAAAAAAAATTGATAATTTATCAAATTAGCCATACAAGTAATGCACAAGTTTACTAAATTTTTATATTATTATTTAACTTTTAACATTAATTTACCAAATTAATTTTTATAAAATAATATTTGTAAGATCGTTGCAAGGATATTAAACATTATTTTAAGTTGGCTGATATTAATTTATTTGTAAATAATATTAGCAAGATTGTTGTAAAATACAAAAAAAAAATATTAGCTCTTTCATACTTCTATTTATTAGTTAATTTGCTAATAATAATTATACTTTTTAAAGATAAATTAATTAATGTTAAGAATATTGTTGTAAGGATATTATTGTAAAAGCAAAGAAAAAGTAAGGATAAGAATGTAATATATCTAATTGTAAGATGTTGTGAGGTGTTTTTTAAAATATAGAGACTGAATGGGTACTTAAATTATAGGGATTAAATGAGTATTTAGCCAAATTAAAACCATCGATTTACAAATCTTATTAACCAAAGGATTTAATGAGTAGTGCTAAATCTTTTTATTGGAGATTAATGGTTGAGCAGTAGTCTAGTTGCATATCTAGGAGCTTATATATTTGGTTGTGTTGATAACAAGGTATTGATTGAAAATAATTCAATCAAGTTTAGAATTTTCGTATGCTTGTTATCCATTGAAATTTTTTAAATTATATAACAATGTTGTATTCGATGATGGGAAGATATAGTGTACGAAGGCTACAACGGTATAATCAACATTTTGACTTAAGAGTCAGGTTGGCAAAATTCTTTGAATCTTGATTGGGATTCAGAACCTCGGCCCATTCGGGATGAGATTTGATACTTAAAATTTATTTTAATTCACTATTTGAGTCAGGATTTGGGATGTTTAGAAACCCAAATTTCGATCCTGAATGCCTTGAAATATAGGTTCTAAAAAAATATGATAAGTTGGTTTAATGAATTACATAAATCTGATATGTCGGTCAATTTATATGACATGTTGTTTGTGACAAATTCTACAACATATGACAAAAAATTTATATCATCCAAAATAATTAAGGATTCCGATCAAGATAAGATTATGACACATTTTTGTCCCTCATGCGGTCATGCCGTCGCCAATTCTACTTGAGAGGGGCCAAATAGAAAGAATATCAATTTAACTAGGCTATAACATAAACTCGTAAAATTAAAGAGGCCAACACTAAGATAAAATTTGGTATGCTCTACAAAAGATGTCACCATGGGAATAATGGATAAACTATAAGATTTAGTAGGCTCCACATAACACAGTTAAAAATAAAAAAGGTAAATTTTACATAAGATGAGAAATTTTGATATTAACTTTATAATGTTTTTTTGGATTTTTTTTCTTACTCGCGGTGGCCATGTTCTACCCCTGGCTGATCAGGAAAGTTGCGCTACTAGCAAAAGGGTAACAAAAGTTGAAAAAAAAAAAACACAATGGACAATCAAGCATAAAAAGTAACTAAGACAAATGCCATACTCAAATGGGAAATTATCAGCCATATACCTTTAAATGACATCAGTATCAAACGTGCTACAATATTTTTCGCTTATATCACTCGTATACCCTAAGTTGACAAAATAGTTCTGGCGTCTACCTTTTCGTTTACTACCGTTAAGAACTTAACAGAATTTGAGCAAAATGACTATTTTACTCTTTAAACTCAAAATGAGGTAAAAAAACAAACTTGCATTGAAAATTAATGTAAATTTTCAATACACAATTTTTTTTATTTTGTTATTAACAATACATTTTTTTATTAAAAAAATATGAATTGTTAATGGTACATATTATTAACAATTATCCATAAAAAATATCCATCTCATACCATAAAAAATTATTAACAACATATTATTTATAATTATACATATTATACCATAAAAAATTTAAGTTGGAGTTTGGAGGAGTAGATCTTCAATAATTTAGTTTAAATTTTGGGGGAGTATATTCGGTTGTAAAGTAGTTTTTTTTTAGCAATTATTAATAATTATCCGATAAATGGGATGACATGTCATTTTTATCAAAATATATCATATGACATGTCGTTTTTTACTAGGTAAATGGGATGACATGTCATTTAAAAAAAAAAAAAACTAGATTACCCTTATGATGTCAACACTCGCAAACAGCAGTTAACGGATTAGTGAATGGCATAAGTGTTTTGTCAACTTAGGGTATACGAGTGATACACTTGAAAAGTGTTGTAGCACGTTTGATACTGATGTCATTTAAGGGTATATAACTGATAATTTTCCTTTAGAAAAAGATAATTATAAAGCAATAATAAATAAAAAAATACATAACCACGATTATAATCCATATATATATATATATATATATATATATATATATATATATATAGAGAGAGAGAGAGAGAGAGAGAGAGAGAGAGAGAGAGAGAGAGAGAGAGAGAAATATTCCAATCCAGAATTTTAAAGTGCGGAAACGTCCGGAGAAACACATAAACTGTGTGGTTTAAGCGTTTTAAGTTTTAATATTTAAAATATCGTGGTTTTAAAGTTTTCTCGAATATTTCTCGTACTTTATGATCTCGGACCAGAAAACTACTATATATATATATATATATATATATATATCCTTCGATCCTATTTCCTTCTGGTATCAAAGCCAAGGGGAGGAAAGTGTTTTATCGTTTAAAGTTTCCTTGTTTTAAAGCCTTGTGTTTAATTTTGAAGTTTTGTTTTGTGGTGAATATTTACTGGTAGTAAGTCCCGTTATAGGATAAGTTTTCCGCTGAGGGCTGTAAACCCATACCTGTAGCCATTTTGACCAAACCAAAGATTAACCATACGGTTTTAACCATGGAGCCTATACACTGTAGAACATCATCCTTTTCTAGCTCTTCTTCCGGGAAAACTAGTGATTCAAAGCATGTTGTGAGTTCAGAGGAATTCTTTATTGAGAACTTTGATAAAGCAATTGATTGTTGGGAACTTCCAAAAATTTCTAAAGAAAAGATTTACAAAACAAAAAAGCTTGATTTTTTAAAGAATGATTATATTATAAAGACTGAAGAACGTGACATAACTCTTTCAAAACCTTTTGAAACAATTCACTTGTTTTCTGAGCATTCTTTAAAGAAATTAAAAGAAAAGAATTTTAATTATATTCACATCGGCCTTATTCAAGTAGGAATAAAACCCTTAACCAAAGAAGGCTTGGATACTTCTATCCTTGCTATCCTAAGAGATGGGCGATTCATCTCTTTTGATGATTCTTTGCTAAGCAGCATCGAATCTAGTCTTTGTAAAGGTCCCATATCTTTTGATTGTTATCCAAATATAACAATTTCCCTTAAAGACAAAAATATTTTGAAAAGCATGATTTTACAAATCAAAACTCATAATTATAATATGATTGAGGGATCTATCCCAGTTGCCTTAATTTTTAAAATCTCATATAAGGCAATGATCACTGCATTTAGTACGCAACATAAATTCCAGTCAAAAAGAGATGAGACTCTTCTCTTACAGACTGATTTGTCTAGAGCCAACACAGTTATTCCAAAACCTATTCAATGGAAAGATGTCCATCTTCCAGAAGAATGGATTCTTGAAGGAGCCGCTCTACCAGCGATTCCAAAACAACTTGAGCCAAATACAGAGTTACAAAACGTAACTCAGTATTCAGATGGTAGAGTCAAACTATCGTTCAGAAGATCCACCTCATCCAGATTTTTTGATAAAGCATCGTGCTCAAGTATTCCTTCATTAGAAAGGAAATTCACAAAAGTCCCTTCTGTTATAAATCTTCATTTTCAAAGTCAACCTAGGTTTTCTACTTCAGATATTCCTAGTACCTCCATCCGATCAGTTGATTATACCACTAGTGTTCCTCATCCGATCTACACTAGTAATCAACATATTCAAAGTCAGGAAGAGAAGGAACCTTCTCCTCCAACATCTCCTACGTTTTCTGCTGTTACAGAAAATGTCATTAGTGTCATTGAAAAAGAATTTGAATTAGATAAAACTCTTCTGCATAATGATTTTTATTCTGATTTAAACAAAGAAAAAAGACTTTGGTTTTTCAAACACTTTTTAAACCAAAGAAAAGAAATCCAACAATCTTATTATGAATTTGTGAATCTTCATAAAGTTCATATATTATTTTTTGATTGGTTCGAGATATATTCCTCTAATAACAACATCTCTTACCCCTTCAAAGAGTCAAATCCTATTACTATTAGGAAAAAGACCACTGAGTGGAAACTCTCCGAAAGTAATAGAACAGTCGATTCCGAGCATCCACCTCTTCGGAGTATAACCGTTGACCACGGTGAACCTCCCATTGACATTAGAGCTTCACCTTATAAAATCCCTAAACCCAATGATACTGATAGTAATTTAAGCAGTATTATCCAACAGAATAATTTCTGTAATACTAACTTAAATACTATAGGAAAACAATTGACTAGAATAGAAAACCAATTCCAACAGTCAACCATATCTGTTTCTCCTAGTCAAAAGCTCATTCCTTCAAAACCAGATTCTGATAAAAAGCTTAAGGAACCTATTTTCAAACCTTTTCAGGTTTCGAAAATTAGCCAAAAGCTTGTTCAAGAATCAAAATCAGATTTTGCTAAAGCCATTAGGGAACAACTAGATAGGATAGAAGCTGCTTCTTCCTCATCTAGCAAAGCCCAGATAGCTCATGATACTCCTCAATCTAGCAAAATTGGAGTATTAGAAAAAGATGACCAAACTTCTATAGCCTCTTCGGATGTTGAAGCCTTCCAAGAGGAATCCACTCCTAAAGCAAACAAAATCCATTGGGAATTAGCCCTTCCCACTGTCAAGACTCCACCTGATCTAGCAATAGATAATAGGCCAAGTGCATTAAATCAATCCCGATATAATGCATCTTCAGTCTATGAGTGGAATATCGATGGCATGTCTGAGTATAATATCCTAGGATTGTTGCAACAAATGACAATGGCAGCCAATGCCTATAAAACCCAAGCAGGAACTTCTGATCGTGCCATATCGGAAATCCTCATTGCCGGTTTTACTGGTCAATTGAAAGGTTGGTGGGATCATCTTCTCACTAATCGGCAACAACTAGACATCCTAAATTCTATCCAAACCGATGAAAATGGAGCTCCTATTCTTGATGAGTTCAACAATCCAATCCAGGATGCTGTTGCAACTCTCATTTTGACCATTTCCCTCCATTTCATTGGTGACCCTTCTCACCTCCGTGATAAAAACGCTGAGCTACTACATAACTTGAGATGTAGGAAACTTAGTGAATTCCAAAGCTACAAAACCTCCTTTTTCACCAGATTATTTCTAAGAGATGATGCAAATCATACTACTTGGAAAGAAAAATTTCTTGCTGGATTACCTACCCTTTTGGGTGAAAAGGTAAGAAATTCTATCAAAGCCCTTTATGACAACCGTATTCCGTATGATGAGCTCACCTATGGTGAACTTGTCAGTTTTGTCAACAAAGAAGGTTTAAAGATTTGTCAAGATTTGAAATTACAGAAACGACTTAAGTGGGAGCTTAAGAAGTCTAAACAAGAATTAGGCGGTTTCTGTAAACAATTCAATTATGACCCCTTTAAAACTTCTATTTCCAAAGATTGTAATGGTGAGTGTTCTTCTAAACCTCGCAGGAAACATTACAAATCTAAACACTTTAGAAAACCTTTTCGTGATTTTAGGAAACTTCCTTATAAGAAACCTTCGAGGCCTTATAAGAGACAAAGTTTCTCTAAAAAGAAAGAACTTAAAGCCAAACCTATAACCCCATTCAATTTCAAAGAAGCTACATGTTTCAAATGTGGCATGAAAGGTCATACTGCAAAATTTTGCAGAATGAACAAAAGACTTCATGAGCTTGACCTCGATGAAGACATTCTTTCAAAATTAGCTCCCCTCCTTGTTGAATTTTCTGATTCTGAATCTTCCATGTCGGGAGATAATGATCCTTACCAAGTTGATGAGCTTTTTGACTCAGATGACTCTGCATCTAGCAGTAGTGAATCTGAATCCGATTCATTTTTAAAGAAAATCAATGTTTTGACCAAAGACCAAGAAACTTTTCTTGAACTTGTAAAGCATATTTCTGATCCAAATCTTCAAAAAGAATATCTTGATAAACTTTTGAAAACTTTGGATTTTAACAAAGCCGAGACTTCTAAGGTCCCAATTGTTAAAAAGAATTCTTATGATCTTACTCAGATTTTGGACAAAAAGAAAACAAAAAAGTCAACACCCACTATCCAAGATCTTCAAAACGAAATCAAGCAGATTAAGCTTGAAATCAAGGATTTAAAAGAAAAACAAAAAAGTGATTCTGATACTATACAACTCCTTTTACAAAAACAATTACAGGATAATTCAGACAATGAATCTAATCCTGATGATGATGGTGATGATATTAAAGTAGAAAATATTGAGTCAGTACCCAATGATTTTTTGTTTGTTTTAAAACAAATCACCACAAGAAAGTATTTGATTAAAGTCAGTCTCATCTTTTCTGATGATTTTGCTATGGACGCCATTGCCCTTTTTGATACTGGCGCCGATTTAAATTGCATTAGAGAAGATATTGTCCCCAAAAGATTTCATGAAAAGACAAAAGAAAAACTTTCTGCCGCTAATAATTCGAAATTGAATGTTAGCTCCAAAGTTGAAGCCTCGATTTATAATAATCAAATTGAATTTAAAACTTCTTTTGTCCTTACAAATGATATTCATCATGCTATCATTTTAGGCACTCCTTTTATAAATCTCATAACTCCTTATGCTGTCAACTATGATGGTATATATTTCAAAGCAAAATCTAAAGAACTGGTTTTCCCATTTATTGAAAAACCAAAAACTAGGAATCTAAACATTGTTAAAGCTTGTTCTGTTTATCAGCACAAAATCAATGCCATTCTTAAATCCAAACAAGATGATTTGTTTTGTTTAAAAAAGGATTTAAACTTCCAAAGAATTGAGAGTCAATTACAAAATAATTTTATTCAAAGAAAAATTTCCGATTTTAAAAACCTTATTGAAAAAGAAATATGTGCCGATTTACCTTCTGCTTTTTGGAATCGAAAACAGCATTTAGTAGATTTGCCTTATGAAAGTTCTTTCGATGAAAAACAAATACCCACCAGAGCACGTCCAATCCAAATGAACATGGAATTGGAGCAACATTGCAAAAAAGAAATCAATGATTTGGAGTCAAAGGGACTCATTGTCAAGTCAAGGTCCCCATGGTCTTGCGCCGCTTTTTATGTAAATAAAAATTCTGAAATTGAAAGAGGTGTACCTAGACTTGTGATAAATTATAAGCCCTTAAATAAAGCCTTAAAATGGATTAGGTACCCCATACCTAATAAAAAGGATTTGCTCCAAAAATTGTGTTCTGCTCTTATTTTTTCAAAATTTGACATGAAGTCTGGTTTTTGGCAAATTCAAATTCATCCAAAAGACCGTTATAAAACTGCTTTTACTGTTCCATTTGGACAGTACGAATGGACTGTTATGCCCTTTGGTTTAAAGAATGCACCCTCGGAATTTCAAAGAATCATGAATGACATTTATAACCCCTACTCCGAGTTTTGTATAGTTTATATTGATGATGTGTTGATTTTTTCTCAAAGTATTGATCAACACTTCAAACATTTAAAGACTTTTCATCTTGTTACAAAAAAGGCTGGCCTGGCTCTTTCAAGTACAAAGATTTCATTATTTCAAACAAAAGTCAGGTTCCTTGGTCACCATATTTCCAAAGGCACTATTACCCCTATTGAGAGATCACTTTTGTTTGCGGATAAATTCCCAGACAAAATTCTTGACAAAACCCAATTACAAAGATTTCTTGGTAGTTTAAATTACGTTCTTGACTTCTGCCCTAACATCAATAGGATGTCTAAACCTTTGCATGATAGGTTGAAAAAGAATCCTGTTGCATGGTCAGATGAACATACCAAAGTTGTTAGGTTAATAAAACAGTCTGTTAAAAACATCCCATGTTTATTTCTTGCAAATCCTGCATTACCTAAAATTGTTGAAACTGATGCATCTGACATAGGTTATGGAGGAATTTTGAAACAAAGGGATAATGATAAAGAACAGATAGTTCAATATGTTTCTGCTCATTGGAATGACTGCCAGAAAAACTATTCTACTATCAAAAAAGAAATCATTTCCATTGTTTTATGCATTACAAAATTTCAAAGTGATTTATTAAATCAAAAATTTTTACTTAGAATTGACTGCAAAGCTGCAAAACATGTTTTAGAAAAAGATGTTCAAAACATTGCATCAAAACAAATCTTTGCACGTTGGCAAGCTATTTTAAGTGTTTTTGATTTTGATATTGAATTTATTAAAGGTGACAAAAATTCTGTTCCTGATTTTCTAACTCGGGAATTTCTTCAAAACAGATAATGCCGCCAAAGAAGAATAAAGGTAAAGCAGTTCTCAAAGACACTGGTTCCCAAGAACCTTCCAAAGAACCCCAGTCAACCCCTTCTAAAGAAAAATTACTTTCTTCTGCCATGCCCATAAAATCTTGGATTGAAATGGTTGAAGAACATGGAGTCCAATACAAATCTATTTCTTCTGATGACCAAGTAAAGTAATGGATGAGTTCCATTACAAAATCACCTGAGCTCATGCTCGCCCTCCAAAACCTTTCTCAAAGCCAAATTTCTCCCCAAAAAGAAATTGAAATTACAAAACCCTCTTCCCAAAATGTTGTTGTCTCTGCTGAAAGCTCATCCTCCCAAATTGTGCTTTCTCAGCCAACACCTTCAAAGAAAACCTCCGATTGGTTTGATAAAACCCATTTTCAAAATATCCTTTCAATGGAAGATGGATTTTACCATACTGATCCTTTTCAAAGCATTTCAAAGTTTTTTCCCA
This sequence comes from Citrus x clementina, assembly GCF_000493195.1. NCBI lineage: Eukaryota > Viridiplantae > Streptophyta > Magnoliopsida > Sapindales > Rutaceae > Citrus > Citrus x clementina. The sequence goes on from NW_006261964.1 coordinate 20,059,717, forward strand.
AAGGCTGGTTTTTCAAACCATGGGATTTAACAAAACCCCAGTCTTATTATCAAAGCATTTTAGAGATAACTGAATCAGTTAAATTCAAACACTTTTTCCTTGACAAAGCCCATCCAGAACCGGCCTATTCCACGGCCACAATCCTAAAAGTATTGAGCCCAAATCAGTGGGGTGACCTACTCCACAATTTTAAAACCTTCCCTTTAAATTTTGAGACTCGTTTACCACATTGTCGGACTTTTTCCTACTGGGATTACCAACAAGCATGGTATAACACCTTTTTTATCCAAAACCCTAAAAAATCTCATTCATGGTTATTCTTCTTCAACACGAAAATAACCGTTCAAAGCCTCCCAAATTGGTTTCATCATTGGTGGAATCTTTTTGGCCCAACTCCACAAATCCTAACACCAAATGCCACAAATTGTCTAAACCTCTTCAAAGCCCATTATTTACCCTCTGACTCAGAGAAAAGATTTCCCCCCTTTCTAAACTTTTGTGCAAATTTCTTCTTACCTTGGGTCTGTTCATGGAACCTTCGTTTCCATACCCAGGATTCCCAAGTCATCCTCCAAAGAACCTTTAAAGTCAAATGGTGGTCAAAATTTGATGAACAGTCCAAACTGACTGTTAACATGATCAAAGATTGGCTTTCCTCTAAAAACCTCCTCCAACCATCCTTAACCACCTCTAAAGCCCAACAAACATTCTTAACCCAAAAATCCAAAGCCCAGTCTCTTTTGGCAGGGGCCAAAACTGAAGATGAGTACTTCAAAGCTATGGAACAACTCCTCGCCTCACGATCAAAGTCATCAGTGGCTGACACCTCTGAAGACGAAGATGAAGACGAAGAGCCCTTTATTTCTCTCGGAGACGATAATGAAGATGACTGTTTTGGCATTTTCTCTCCAATAAAGCCTTGTAAATAATTATTTGATTATTTACTTAAAAAAAAAAAAAAAGAGAAAATTTATTTCTGTATTTTCGGGTGGTCCCCTGGACACAAGTGAGAGCGCACATGTCTCTTCACCCGTATTGTACTTTTCTACAAAGAGTCTACTATTCAAAGCTACGATCCAATTGTTACTGTGCACTTAAAATCCCGCTACAGTGAACAGTGCAACTTTCCAGAGTTTACTGTGCACTTAAAATCCCGCTACAGTGAACAGTTTAAAGATTTTGTATATAAACCGAGAGGAAGACTTAGACTCCTCAGGTTTTTCATTTCTCTCTTCAAAGCTTCTCTCTCTACTTCTTCTCCCCCTTCTCTCTAAAAACCTCTCTCTCTCTCTCTCTCTCTCCGAAGGGTTCCAAAGAAATTTTCTATTTACTCAATAGTTCTATCACAAGAGCTTTGGGTGATCAGACTAGTTCTTTACCTTCAATCTTCCCGTCTTTCAATCTTCCCTTCTGGAAAGATTTGAAAATTTGTAAAGCCAGAAAGCAAAGATGTATGTTTAAATTCAGTTCTTTAAATTTCAATGTAATTTAAATTTTCGTAATTTACTTTAAAGCATTTACTTTTCTGCAATTTAATTTTATGCACATTTAAATTTCAGCAATTTATTTTAAAGCATTTTTCTTTTCAAAGCATGTTAGCAGACTGATCTGTATCAGATCTGCCATATAAATTCTACATTCCTCTGAGGCAAAGAGACCGGATCTCGATCCTCAGTTGTAAATCTTCTCTTCTTCCTCCATTCCTTCAGAGCACCATTTCCGGGATCCGGATCTGGTACTGTGTATGTACCCAAACCTTAAAAGAACCTAATCTAAATCTGATAATAGCCCAATAAAAAGAATCAACCACGTTCAAAGTGACTTAACTTTATTTGGTAAAACAAAACTGATTTGGTATATCGGCTGGAAACCCGAACGTGCGGACTATTGATCTGTTCTAAGTCAGATCTGGGTCCAAAGGCTTCACTTTGTGTAGCATCGATCTGGTTTAACAACGCCACGTATCAACTAGTTATTAAAATTTGACAAACCGCGTTCAAATTTGTTTGATCATTGTATGACCTAAAGAACTCCATAATCAAAGCTGGTAATTTATTATTTTATAAAATTTGGAAAAGCCGATCCATTAATTGGTTTATTTAAAGTTTTTAATATTGAGATCTAACGAAAGCACATCCATCCTTCGATCCTATTTCCTATATATATATATAGTAGAGAGAGAGAGAGAGAGAGAAATGTTTCAGTCATGAATTTTAAAGTGCGGGAAACCTTTAAAACCGCATGGTTTTAAATGCTTAAAACTGTAAGTCTTCAAAGCCGTGTGGTTTTAAAGTTTTCCCACACTTTAAAATTTCTGACCAAAAAACTACTATATATATATATATATATATAATGAATTTAAATAAAATAGGGTCTTAATGCATAGTGGGGTGACTGGCTAAGTTGTGGGTTTAAGCGCTCCTGGTTATATATATATATAATGAATTTAAATAAAATAGGGTCTTAATGCATAGTGGGGTAACTGGCTAAGTTGTGGGTTTAAGCGCTCCTGGTTGCAGGCATTTCCACTCAAGTCACCACTATTAAAGCCCCCGGTTACTTCTAAGTACCAAATTCAACTAATTACAGCTTTTATACTTGACTATTGACTAAAGTTTCCATTTTGATAGTTCTGCAAATTACAGAATGCTAAATTCTTGGCACATTGAAATAGATTGGACCCGGCCACGTATATTCACACAATGCCATAACAAGCTAATTTATGAAATTTTAGTAGATATCAAACTTATTTAAAAAATAATAATTAATTCTACCATCAATTACTAATATTTAATCGCAATCATTCGAGTGTTGTATGATTATGAGTTTAGATCTACACTTTTAGTTCGCAAAACTATCAAAATGTTTATCTGCTTAATAATATATTTATCTAAATGAGCTCCCTTTGTTAATATTCTCACGGTACGTAATATTAACTTGGAAACACGCTGATTCAAGTTAATAATTGCATATACTCAAAGATGAAATCCAGCCCGAAATTTAGCTCCAAAGAAAATAAGTGTTTTAAAACACATTCACTAAGAAAATGGTTTGCAATCTAATTAATGTTTATTTACAATTAAGATACTTACGTCTATAACCAGCTCATGTCCCTCAATAAGGAGGATACTGCATAAATTCTTGAATGTATGTGACGATCTAATTGTTGAACGATTCAGACAACTCAAAATGCTTTCAACTTCCTGATAAAATCATGTAGAGTAATACATGTTGCTTAAATTTATTTTTTACTATAAATATGATAATATTACACCATCTATTAAAAAATGGCATATCATACACTGCATCTTAAATTACAAACTACGTATCTCAACCTTATATTTGTAGTATCACACGCTTCAAAAACTTGTACACACACTCTAACCGTGCATATCGACTTTTCATGCATCGAATGCAATTAGACGTCACGTATAAGTGATTTTGAAGTTGATGGATGACCTACTTTCACACTATACAAAGCATCACTTTCTCTCTTTAGCAAAAAAAATATATCTAAGTTTTAGAGGTTTGCAAGATCTTATAATATGTATCCACTATGTTCAAAATTTTCTACAAATACATTTCTCAAATTTTGCATTATCTATATTTGAAGATTTTAGGTCCTTAATGTCTCAATCTTCAATTAGGTCCCTATATTGTTTCAATTACCAACTATATTCTTGACATAAGAACGATAAGAAAAAATAACATTTGGATTCTATTACCATAATACACATGTTGTCTATTAAATTTTTGTAAAATGTCATATTTATCCTTCAATAATAAATTTAATCCGATGTGTTTACTAAAAGCTAGGAAGAAGATCTATGATAAAAAAAAAAAGATTATCTTTCAACAATATAGTTTAAATTTTCATCAGTGACAAACGTTAAAAACCTAAATATAATTCTCTCTAATCAGGAAGAATGATCTAAATTTGTCCGCAAATCTGGAAGTGGCACCCTCCTTTTGACATGTTGGCAAGTTTAATTTTATTTTAATAAATTAAAATCTAAAAAAAAAAAAAATGAACAACATCAACTTCTGCCAGCTACAACCTTTTTAAGTGTCAGATATTTAAGTTAATGTACCAATACGCTCTTGTCTCTGTACAAAGAAATTCGTACATCCCTAAAATTAATGTTTGGAGTACCCATATACAATAAGACCCTGTTAAAACAAATGTTTGTAAAATTTTTCAATTTATCAGTGACTATGCTTACCTTGGGCAAGGAGAAAGATCATTCAGACTTAAAAAAGATTCTGCAGAAGCAAGCATATATGTTTTGATCATCATGATGACCTCATATCCTACAAAAATTAACTTAAAAAATGCCTCAGAAGAGAGAGCTTTTTGTTGCTTTAAAATACTTTCATACAGATAATTAAAAAAGAAAAGAAAAAGATACAAAAAACTAAAGAAATATCACAAAATTAACGGGAAAAGCCTTTTAAATATACAAAAAAACAAAAAGAGAAGAATTTGCTTCGTTACATACACTGCTAGCTGCAAGCAATAGATTCCAAAGAATCCCAAGGGAGCGGTAACGCTGTTGCCATATCAATGCTTAAATATCACAATATATATTTGGGACAATATTTTTACAGAAGACCCGAAGTAAATAAGGAGTTGGGCTCTTGTAATGCTGGCGAAAAGGCCAAGAAAAAGAGGACAGCCATAATCAAAACAGGAATAAGAAGAAGGATCAAAGGTGGTGGTGGCAACGGTGGCAGCACCAGTGGCAACAATAAAAGTAACACCAGCAATACAACCATAACTATGATGGATAATCTAGCTGCAAAAGAATCCAGCATCAAACTTTGCATAGCATTGCTTAATTTTTTTAAGGTCTTGAGGAGGAATTCAAATGGAGAGTAGGATGTGAAGACGTTGACGGCAGGGTAACGCTATTTGTTTTAAGCGTTATGAGTCACCGTCAAAGACTCAAAGCGATCCATCCCTCTATGTCCCAATTCAACTAACCAAAAACTTATTACATTTTTTAATACGTGTGTGATTGAGACTGATGATAAAGAGCTTTAAAACAAATCTTCTTTCTCCAAAAGAACGTTAAAATTCTAGCTTCAAATGCTAAGTTAACACGTGTCATTCACATAATAAATGTGTGGTTATTAAATTTTTTAAATATTATAGTTTATATATATAATTGGAGAAAATAATCAAAACTCCCTATAGTTTGTTGAAATTGATCATTTCTCCTCCGTTAGTTTTAAAATCAAACAAAATCTCTTTATTGGTAAAAGAAGTCACTACCCAAAATTCTAAACAAAATTAACTTGGAACCTGGAGTTCTCTAACACTTTTTTTTTTTATTGAATTACGTTACGATCTATTCAAACTTATAATTGGAGTCGAGAGGAGTTCAGGCAAGGATGTATTTCAGGATTTTTGAAAAATTAATGAGGTAATGACGTATTACGCAAAAATCTGGGGGGACAGGAATTTTCCGAACTATTTGATTTCTCTCTCTCTATAAAGTAAAGATTTGATAAAGACTTAATCGTTGAATGAAACGTTTTAGTCTTTTAGACAAATGTGTAAACCTTTTTGTTCGCGGGCACCGTCATAAGGGTTGTAGGGGCGGTCATTGACATTTGTCGCATAAAATCTAATTTGATTTAAAAAAAAAAAGAACTTAAAAAAAATTTAATAACCCAGGCTTTAGAACTTCAAAAAAAAAAATTGTGACATAACTCCAGTGAAAAAGGCATGAGACATATACATTACAGAAGGACGTCGGATCACCAGCTTCATTTGAAAGAAAACGTGATCTAGCTCCTAGAAATAAATTAATTAGGTAGATCTATGTTGTAGAAGAGGTTATCTGACAATGAAGAAAAGATCTAGGAATGAATTTAAAATTTCTGCCGAAGCCTGAAGCCAATAAATTGTGTGATTTATTGGTTGATACTATTCAAATTCATTTTTTTAGTCTTTTATCTCCCCCAAACATTTGAATTCAGGTAGCCAGCTAAATTTGCTTGAAAACCACACTGGCACACTCTTATGGGTAACATCTCACTTCTCCATATTTTCTTTTATTGTCTTGTTAAACAAATATTGACATGAGTATTGGACAATCCTTCTTTAATACACAAAAGAAATTAAGAATCGATAAATATTAACTTGTTGGTCATTCTTGATCCTTCCAATACATGTTATTAATTTTTTTTTTTTAAAAAAAAAAGCAGAACGCAAAGTCAACAATAAGTCAAGAGGAAGATTCGAGGAGGAAAAACAGTTTTCAGAAAGTGAAGGTTAGTCTACCGCAAGTGGTATTTAGCATAGACAGTGATCATATTTGTACGTTGATTGTCAAACCCAAATTCGACAAAGATGATGTAGCTGCGGTTGCTTAGGACCCGGAAGAGGACAACAATGCCCATTGACGTATGACCTGTTTCCGCGCAATGCAATGCACTTCTTTTGTCAAAACTAAAATATAAATATGTATGGGGGTAGTTTTAATTTACACGTCTTCCCTGAAGTTTAGGAAAATAACAATTAAGAAGAAAGTTTTCACAATTTAAACATGCCTCCACTCAACAGCAAAAGCACAGAAAAAAGATTACAAAAATAAATGCAAAGCCTAGACATATTAGTTCAATTGCTTCTTTGAATGTCTTGATAAAGAAAAGATTGAAACCAAATGAAAATGAGAAAATAACCAATAATATTGCACATGCGGATAATAACATTGACTTCGTTTCGTAAAATTATAGTAGTTCCATTTATCAATTCACAACTGTTAAATTCGGGTTAATGGGAATATTTGTCAAAAAGAAGGGGGTTAAGTGTGATTTTTAGCAAACCTTCTCTCTGTCTGTGATGCTCCTAAACCTCAGCTGGAAATTACTCAAATTGTTTTCAATTGTAGACAATGACTTCCGGCCGCATCAAGTCATTTTCTAAACCCGTTTTGGCAGAGCTGTGCCGTGACTCAATTTTAACTTCAATTGTGTTTGAGAGTGTTGCGCTGTGGCAGTCCACCACAGGACAACGGTCCTAAATGGAGCCTTTAATCTCATACTTTATTATATCTTTTTCTTTAAACACGAATACGTAAATAATAGTACTTCTTTTTATTTGGACTCTCAATTCAAAAAATGGAGCGATCAGGTATCCATCACTCGGCCAAATAATAACTTGTAAACAAAATTGTTATTTAAACCTAAATTGATTAATTGCACTAGAATTATAGTTTAGTGGCATTGGCAATCACATGTGCCTTGTTAAGGGAGCAAGTTTCAGTCTGAGCATCGTATTGGGACTTTATTCTGCTCCCATAATTAAATAGAAGTACACATCTTTCCTAAGGATAGAGCAGGTTTATTTTCTGAGCATTAATGGGGTAAATATATTTTTAGAAATAGAAATTTAAATTGCGCACTAATAAAATCGGTAATCTAAAATGTCTTTAGTGCATTTCTTATTATAAATGTAAGTGGATTTCTAATTAATCATAAAAATCAATATAATTAACTACATTTAAATAATCTTTGGAACCGAGATGAAGGGAAAATGGAAGACCTCTACCATCATAGTACATTTACTTCACGGATTGGGAAATCGGAATCCAAAATAGAGATGAAGCATGTGCGACCCATATATTTTTGGGATTAAAGAATTAGAAATTGATTCCCATTGGAGGTGTTCATAATCAAGCTCTTATTTCTTAAACTCCCCATTTTATCCACTCAAATTTCATAATTTCACTTTTGTCCTCAATTAAAATGTTATTATATTATTGTTATTGTTATTATTTTGATTTTTGTAATTGTTGTTAATAACAATAATGATAACAACAACAGTAGCAACAGCAACAATAATAGCAATAATATCAATAATAATAATATTACTAATTAATAATTATAAAAGTTAATGATAATAATAATAATGACAATGATGACGATGATGATAATTTCAACAACAACAACAATAATAATAATCATTATAATTATTATTGTTAAAATCATAATAATAATTATTATTTTGAATAATAATAATCGTAATTATTAAAATAAATAATGACAACAATCGACCAAGGTCATCTTATTTACTTGTAAAAATCCATTCCGATTTCAAGACAATGTAAACATATTAATGATAAATAGTTCATTCTGATTCTTGTTCCTATTTTAAAAATAAACAATTTATTTTGATTTCCATTCTCCATTCTAATGCTAACCTATTCCAATTTCAACCAATTTCAATTATTAATTAGTGAATGCATCACCAATGTTTACCTTGAAATTTGACAACTTTAATTAAGGGTGTGCCTACTTATTGGGTTGGGAGTGTAGAATTTTTTGAGAGTGAAAGTAGGAATTTCACTCTGTAGGTTTCACTTATTTTTGAAGTGATGAATGAGATTCCCACTTTCATGGAGGGAGATAAGACTCTCACTCATACTCCTTTGATTTCCAAAGATGCGCTTAAATCAATCTAAGAAATTACAAATGATCATTATCAATAATATTTAGATTTAAATAATTAAAATAAAATTCAGAATTTTTTAATTTACATCATTAAAAATAATAATAATAATTTTTATTTTATATAATTAATAATAAAACAAATAGATTATTGTACAAATATACTTTCTTTTTTATTTTCTAATTAAAAGTTACATATTCAATCCCAATCTTCGATAAAGTATTCACACTCGTTCTAATGTAATAAGTAAGTACTTTACTTTCACTTTACGTGCACACTTTTAATTTTAAGATTCTCACTTCTTAAATTCTTATTTCAATCCGAAAAGTAAAAAGTGCATGTACTCTAACGTTTTTTGGGCAAAACCAATCATCTTAAAATCAAAGTAATTATTGACAGAAACAATGTATCTGTAAAATCAAGTGGCCCTAACGCATTTAAAGTCAACATATATTCATGGCCTTCCAATATCTTAAATAACGTCTGCAAAGCCAAAACCACGAAAATGGAATCGCTAAGATATTTAGCTGAATTTTGGCGAAAGTCTACATAATGAATTCAATGAACACAATTATTGGTCGTGGTCCTAAAGTCTCGACGTTTAAAATATGGTGAAAACGTGTCAAAGGTCGTGTTTGATTTTAAAAAATGAGAGAAGTGAATACAGAGGAAAAAAAGAACTTTTTACGGGGGAATGACTCTCTGGAGCTTGTCAAGACTCTTGATCCCTTTAAACATTTTTTGTTTTTTGGCCCTACCAATATAAAAGGACTAAAATGACTTCAAGACAATAAATATTTCATTCCGATCTTTCAACTCATCTTATCGTTTACTCTGGATACCCTGCATTAAAAGTAAAACAATCCAAACAGCTTTCATAAATCGTAAATAAAACAAAAAGTCATTGATCCAGTGCTTTTCCAGTTGCAAAAGATCTGCTTCTTCGACAAAAGACTTCATGTGATATTGGAAATTTAAAATTTTCAAAGATTAAAAAAATGTTTCAAAGCCATTTTTCATCAATTCTTTTACTATCTATTACGTGTTAAGGGAATTTTATTCCACTCTTAAGTTTCTCTGCACAAATAACACTTCTAGACATTCACAAAATTTGACTTGATGATTGTTCTTGATGAATATAGCAATAAGTAAAATCATCAATGATCTTTAAGGGGAAAAAAAAAGTTGTATAATGGGTGTATAAACCAATTTGTCATATATTTTGGTGAGATTATATGCACTCTAAAATCTATTTTGGACACTCTGGATTTAATAGACAATTTGTTACATATTTTTTATAAGAAAAATTTATTACATAAATATCCTTATACCAAATTTCTGTTAAATCCACTCTTAAATAATAGGAAACAAAAACATACTGAGGGATAATTTTTCCTCATCCTCCTTGCCAACATGTTCTTCTATAAACCATTAAATCACAAAATCATCTTTTATTGTTTTAGCAGTCCATAAATAGATCCATCTATTTTTATTTTTAAAAAGTGCTTGGACGTTAGTAAAGTTGATGAGGAACCTGTGCGTTTGAAGGTGTCTGAGATGATATTACTTATGAGCAAATACAAGAAAAATCAGGCAGTGGAATGGCTCTAATGTTTAATAGAGATAATTGTCCGCTTGATCAGATGCAGTAACGATATGACTTGAGCATATCATTAACCACTCAAGTTATTTGCCCATAAACTTTTCTAGACCATTGCAAAAGACTATAAGCTAGAGAGAGAAAAAGGGTGAGAAAAATAGATAATAAGTCGTTTTTTAAATTGCACAAATTTAAAACGGGGTTATTTTCAATTTGGAATTATGAATGGTGCCAAGAGTAAGATTTTAATTTACAAATTTTAAATGTGTAAAAAATAAAGGAGTGTTCAATGTAGTAAATAGATATCCATATAGCCTCACCCTAGAATGTCTATTTCAATAATTTTGTTGAGAGATATTTTAGTAATAAACAAATTGTGAAAACATGGGAGATTGGAATTGCTTAATTGGTGTACCTAGCCTCACCCTTAAAAAAAAAAGATTAGGATCCTCTCATTATTTTTTGTCTCCTTACCTTCATAATCCAGTCAAAAAGATAATTTAATTATAAATAAAGTGAAAAAAAAACAAATATAAAACTCAATCTTACTCATTTATTACACAAGGAGAGGTGTAAGGAGAGAAAATCCAATTGTTGCCCTAAAAAAATATATGTGAGTTTATAACAAATACTTGAAGCTTTAATAATTACCAAACATACAAAGGGTAATTTGATCACTAAACCTTCAAAAATATTTAACAAGTTCTACTCACATCGAGTAAGAACAAGTGGGTTTTCAAGTAAAATTGGCATCTCGAATTAGGAATGGAAATTTTTTTCAGACCCAGACAAACCTAGATGATCCGAGCCATGTTCAACCTGTATCGGATAAATAAAAATGTAGAATCTTGTGGCATTTTTTAAAACCTGAGCATATCCAGATCTAATTCCAGATTCAACTAAACCCAAATTTCCAGAACTCAGACCTAAACTACAGGGCTTTTATAATTTATAATTTAGTTAATTTTTATTATGAAATATAAATACAAAAGCAAAAAGTTAAAGAAAACAAATAAAACAAACCCTAAAGCCTCACACCAATTGCCACCTCTATCTTTCTCATTATCAACATCAATTCAATATTCTATTAATAAATCATCAATTTAAATCATTGTCAATTCATCATCCATCACATCAAGGGTAACAACCAAGCTCTTCATTGTCAAATTCCATCTCATCTCTTGCCAAAGAGCAAGCTTTGCTACACCCTTGGACAATCTGTTTAGCATTCTTTGTGATTATGTCGTTAGCAGGGAATGCCTTCTTTATGATCCAACTAATATTAGCAATTGGAAGGTACCTATCTTCCTCTTGGATATTGGATCTCGAACTCTACTCGTTGCACTCGTGGCTGCAGCCTCTTGGACTCACCAGTGCCTTGGCCACCATATTAAAGAAACCACTAGTCCCTTCTCGCTAGTGCTTCAATAATTATTAAATTTTTTGTTGATGTGAATAGGCAAATGCAATCTAACACATAAAAATCAATATGTTTGTAAACCTTATTATTGAAATAAGCAAATTTAATAGAGATCTCATGAATTTGTTCAACCTTTTACTATTTCTACAAATTGTAAGAGCTAAAAGTGGCATGCATGAAGATTTCATCGTCCCAACCCTCATCCAACTAGCTGGATTTAAAACTTGCAATCTAGACACTTGAATTTTTTCGGGTTGAACTTACACCAGACCCAAAGGTGAAAATTTTAAGTTCATTTTCGAGTTCAGTAAAGTGAATTTCATCTGGGTCAAGAACCAAGAAAGCCAAATCCAGACTCAGACTCAGATTTTGCCATCTTATCTTAAATATAACAATTGATGTGAACCTCATAAAGATAAGTGAGATCACCTATCACTCAATGAGGTTCCTTTGCTAAGGATCATTCTAATTCAGATTCAAAGAACAAGGAAAAAAAGATCTTGACCCTTTATCTATAAAGATAAGAACCAATGGTGTAAGAAATCTAAGGTTGATGCCACATTCAGGAAGGAAGAGAAAAATTGTGAGTGATAAGCCAAGAAAAAATGCCACAAGATAAATTCTTAATAAGTGCTAAAAGTTCTTTAAAGAACTAAAGAGAAAAGTTCTCACTATTATTATAAACTCATATCTCAAATTCCCAATAGAGTTACATCGGTTAATACAATTGAATTTTATTAATGGAACAAGGTCCTTAATGCTACATAAATTTTAAAATAAAAAGGAAATAAAACATCTTGTTAATCTTAAAATAAAAAGGAAATAAAAGATCTTGTTGATTTTTAAAGTAAAAAGCAAATAAAAGATCTTAAACTAAAAAGGAAATAATAGATCTTGTTTCTAAAATATATTAGGAAACAAAGATTGTGCTTGATTTTTCTTCATAAGTTGGTAAGGCCTTGTTTGTTCTTTATGCAAGTCACTCCAAATTAGATGTGGAAGTTTCAATAATATTGACAAGCATTCATTATCATGAATATAAATTCATGCAAGTTATTGTCATGAATAAGTCATTAACTTGAGATGTGCTCAATTTATCCATTTGATGTTTCCTTCATTTTCTTGGTCCTTGCCCTTGTTATTGGACTTCCAGAATCAGTGGATCTTTGTGAAGCTTTAGTAACTTGGTTCTTATCATTCCCCCCTCTTGAAAAGGATTTGTCTGCAAATCTTCACCTACATCAAAAGGAGATAAACCAGCTATATTAGAACTTGCTTTTACATTATACTCACCTAGAAGATCCAATTTATAAACGTTGTCATTAATCTTTTCAATCACTTGAAATGGTCCATCTCCTCCTAAAAGTAGTTTTGAACACCTCTGAATAAGAATTCATCCTCATATGCAACTAAACCTAATCTCTCGATTCAAATACAACTTTCTTGCGCCCTTATTATTAGCTTAGTTAGCATATTGCTCAATTCTCTTTTCAATGTTTTGTTGTCTTTTCATTGATGTGCCTAACAGAGTCAGCTTCTTTTCTTCCTATGTAAATTAATTTGCTCATCCATAGATAAAAGTGTTCAATCTAAAGGAGTTAATGGATTAAAAGAATACACAATTTTCAAAAGGTGAAAACTTAGTTATTGAATATACACTCTTATTATATGCAAACTCTACATGCGATAAAATTGTTCCCATGTTTTGAAGTTCTTTTGTATTATAGTACCCAAAAGTCTTAGATATACCAAAATGCCCCATCGAACCAACTCCATGAGTTTCTATAACGAGCAAGTTACTCAATAAACATTTAGGTATATATAACTTATATTCTCTAAACAAAAATCATTATGCCCAAAGAATTTGCCAAATGCCTCTTTCTCACATGCATTGAATACATCACCAAAATGAGCATCATCAACACAAAAGTCTTTAATGTATTCAAAACCTAATATTTTTGCATCTAAGGTAGAAAGTAAGTCGTAGCTTCATGATAATGCATTAGCCACAATGTTTTCCTTACCTTGCTTGTACTTGATCACATAAGAAAAAGTTTCAAGCCCCACCTATTGGCATGGTGTTTGTCTAGCTTGTGTTAAGCTTTTAAATGCTTCAAAGACTCATGATCCATATGAATCACAAGTTCTTTTGGCTAAAGATAGTACTGCCGCGTTTCCAAGGCCCTAGTCAATATATACATTTCTTTGTCATATGTAGGGTAATTTAAGGCCTCATAACTTAACTTTTACCAAAATTAATTTTAAAGCCTTAAACTATTGATAAATTTAAATATTATTAATTTAATTTCAACATTAACATAAAATAATATAATTTTATGAAATACAATCCATACTGCGCTAGTTACAACTTTATACAATGCCCTTTAATGTAATATACCAATTTTTTTATATAGTTAATACAGTGTAATGCAGTATAGTGTACTAAATGCACTCTTACATCCTTGGCTTTCAAAAGAAATGAATATATTAAAAGTTGAGTTATTGGTTGATAGAGATGGCCAACGAGTCAGGCGACACATGGTACGGTAAGGGCACACCACATGTCTGTACAACATGGCACGATATAAGCACATTTTGTAGGGCACGTGGTATGGCATGGTACAAATGCTGGTTGAGTTGGGCTGAAAATTTTAGGCACATGGGTTTAAAAAGCATGACACAGTTAGAAGATGGGCTAAAGAACGACGCGTGAAAAGACCCACAATAAACAAGTTTTACTGGTGGGTTAGAATGCAGCCTAAGAGTCATTAATAGCATGCGAGCCAGAGTATATAGAAGTAAAACTTTTTAATAAAAATAAACTTAAAATTTTTAAATTTTACAAGTAACTTGAAATTGAATCTTTTGACATATTTTATTAGCGTAAGTTTTTAAATTCATTTAATTCTTAGTTTAAAAAAAATTGTCTTATTGTTTTATCTTTATTATTTATTAAATGAATAGATGATATTATAATTTTAATAAATAAAATTATAAATATTATAATTTTATAAATGTATGCATTAATATTAGTATGGACTATGATGTATGGCTCTATGTAAATCCAAGTTTGTTAAGTTAACTTTTAAGAAATTTTTTTATTATTATTGTTGTTGTCAAATATTAAAAACAAATTCTAATACCAAAAGGTCTAACTTAATAGTTAATATTACTTCTCTCACTATTATTAGTTTATTATTACTAAATATAAACTCGAGTTTTAAATTTTTAATTTTATTAAATTTGATTGAAGTCATGTGAACAAAAAAAAAGTACATGAGTTGGCATGCTCTACTAAAAAAAAAAACTTATTTGCTTTTTTCTTAAACACGGCCCATGAAAAAACTCGACCTAAGAAAAAAAAATTAAGCACGGCACAAAACCATGCTATACTGACTCGGCACGACCCATTAGCCATATATAGTTATTTAAAGGAAGGGAATGGTTCTGCCCAGGCGCAGTCATTTTCAGCTTTAACTAGCTTGGTTGATTCGGCAAGACAATTCGTGCTAATCGTTCCACGCACCTGGCCGATTCTATTCAACGTCTCCTTTTGCTTTCGGTCAATGCTATGTCTGTCAGCCTGTGGGTGTATATAAAAACATATACATACTGTTTTAACTGAATCTTCATCAAATTTATTTTAAAGGTCAGATAGTTGCTCCAGCTCATGCAAGCTCATCTTGGTCATTTTTTTAAGAAATGCGAGCAGAGTTTAGTAGTAATATGAAGTTCAAAAAATTTCCAGCAAGAACGATTTTTTTTTTTTTTCACCAACGGTAGTCGGAGAATATACTCCAACATTAAAGGATAACGATGAAGAAACTGTGTTTTAGGGAAAAATTCCTAAAATTTTAAGAAGTTCAGAAGATGATGAAACAATATGGAGAGAGAAAATCCTTAGTGTGAAAGCGGTGATACTGGAATGTGTGAAACTAAACCTTTTCATAGTGTCTGGGAGGTCATCTGATAATTTTCGACCATCTAGCGATTATCCATTAACTGCATCCTCCTGACAGGACTCGCCCCGACCCCTCCATAAAATCCACGATGAATCCTGTAATCATCCCCTGTTTCGTATCTCATACTGATTACGAAAATCATAATATTATGGAATCTATTAATAACTAGAATAGCCTCCGGCCTCTACCATAAACATAGGAGGAGTTCTTGTGTCTCGTTTATAAACATACTCAAAATCTTAGTATTTCACATCCAACAATATATGCATAAATCCCTAATCTCAAATAGACATAATCTAAGCTTCACGAAATCATGCAAAAACCTAGGAGAAATATGAAATCATGCTACTTGTTTATCTTACATGTCCTCAAACTTTCGCTGAAATTGACATCTTGGAAAATTTACGTCTATGAAACTACGTCGAGCCAAGGATAGGTTCTGATGTTAGAGATAGGGCCAGGACAATAAGGACGATCATAACCATGACCGGAAAAAGAAGCAGCACCAAGGGTGGCGGCGGCAGCGGCGGCAAGAATAGTGGCAACACTAGAATCGTCACAGTGAAAACAACCATAACTAGTATCGATCTTACACTAAAAAATCGTACCATCAAATTCCTTGAAAGCTAAAAAATCTTACTCATCTGCATCCCTTTTCATTCTGGTCCTCGCATGCAAAGAGAATTTATGCCAAGCTTGAGAGGTTAAGGAACTTGATGAATTGGTCATAGTCATTATGGTCAGCAAAGCCATATATACCCCACACTTTCTAGTTGTGTCCCGATTCATCTAATCCAAACTTAACTTTTAATTAATTATTTTTTTCATTCATCAAAGTGGATGGAAAAAGACAACCATGGCTAGTTGTCATTAGCAACTACTACTTAATTTGAGGACTAAAAACCGCAAGAAAGAGAGAATGAATAACAATTTTTAATTACTTTTCATTGCCTATTTGGTCTTCATCTTCCATTCTTTCTTAATGAGACTGCAACAACTATTGCTATGAATTAATATAATAATGAGGATTCATTACTTTTTCTTCTCAATTAAATTCGGCCGAGTTAACGTATGTAATTTGTATTCCTTTGTTTTTTATGCATGTTCATTTGGGCAACATTTTTTTTAAACTACGAAATAAATTTTTATGTTTTAATAGAAGACATTGATAAGGAAATGCGTGTACTAGTCCCATTTCAACTAAATTAGGCGCATAAATACACGAAGACAATGTACAGGACCCTTAAATTAAAGAAGAAGTTAAAGGTTTTCAACATCTTATATATCCTTATTCACGCTTAATTTAATAATACTATCAGCAAACACTATCTCTCTTCAACCCAACATTAATATGTTATTCTATATGAATAGTGTTAGAAATTCCAGCATTTGAATTCTAATTTGTTTTCCAACTATATGTGTCATTCTTTTATTAAATGAATTTCATACCTCCAAAAATCACTACTATACCATCCAAGAGATGAATGCCATCAATTAGAATCTAAATATTATGATCCTAGCATTATTCAATTCCATGTATAATATCTTCGTTTACAACTACACTTTGTTAGATATATTGATTAAATCATTTTTGCTTCATTAATCGTCAAATAACCACTTTTTCTTCTCAAATTTTTCATGGATCCAACTACTAGGGAGACTCGGGGCAGTACTGGAATTTGTAGGTTAAAGTTATGGGTTCCCTCAATTGACGACAATACTAAAATTTTAGCCTTCATTAACTATAAAGGTTTTCATCAAGTGTAGGTATGTGTAAATAGATTAAGATTCTTTCTTGATATGATATTTTTCTGAGTAACATTTCGCAGCATGATTGGTAGTTAATTAAATGAAGTAATTAAAGAAATTAAATCCTATCTAAAAGGGACATATGATACAAGATCTTTAAAAACTCAAGAGAACTTTGATCAGGAGAGGATTTTAATCCATGGATATGTGTTTTATAAAGCTGAAATAATAGCAACGTAAAATCATCTATAAAGGACCAACATCACTACAACCACCTTTATATATAAGTAGTTGATATATGAAACTCTTAGTGCTGTATTGCACTGTCATTCTTTTCTCTTTAATTCCGTCATTCTCTTCTCTTTAAGTCTTAGTATGTTTGGGATTGTGGTGCATCTTTTGTTTTAGTTTTGTCTTGTACTCTCGGCGCACAAGAAGAATTACTGAAATATAAAGTGAAAATAGCAGAAATACAGCCAAGGAGAGGATATGATGAGCCGTACTCCTTAAAAAAGATCTAAATTTATTAAAAAAACAAAGACTGCTATAAAGAAATATTCAGGCAACCATACTGAATCTAAATTTTGAATAACCATTTGCATCTTGAGGGAAAAATTTTCAAACATCAGAATAAACACTCATAAAATATAAGAAAGAACGTCAACAAAATTTTGTAAATATTGAAGGGTTTACCTGAAAGTGTGATGAATTTGGTGAAGAATTAATGGAAAATTGACGGAAGTTTATAGGAAAGTGTTGAACTTCGTTCAGTTTGGTTCGGTGGAAATGGGTGGGGTGGATTTTGGAAGTTATGTGAAAATGGGCTCGTTGCTAGATTGGGCTCTGTATGGGTGTGGCGTATTTAAAAGAGACTGGTGCTACTGCCACACCATAAGCACTTTGCAAACCACCTTTTTCTCCCATCCCATAGACAATTAACCACGTATTAATTTTCAAATCTCAACTTTATTTTGAAGTTACCGCTTATTATTCTTCACTTATTCTTCTCAGCATAAACCGCCCTACAATTCTTTCGCTGACTGCTCAAGCATGAAATCTTTAACAAAGGAAGAAAAAGCTGCTTCTTTATTTTGTCCCCTCTACTTAGTTGTCGGTTTTAACGTTGGGTACAAAGTCATAATTTTCAATTGTGTTTTTTTCCCCCCAAATCAATGATGGTTGAAATTCTTTAAAAACGGGTGACAAATAATGATGAAAGATATTTTAGTATTACTTTTAAAATCAATATGACAATGTTGAATTTAGAGATTTTGCAACGATTAACTAGTAAATTTGCAAAACCCAAAGTATAGAATTAAAATTGAGAGAGAGAGAGAGAGAGATAGAGAGAGAGATACTGTTGGGAAAATACATGATATACAATGTAGGAGGAACATATTCTGAAATTAAAATTCGACTTTACAACATAAAAAACATTACGGTTGAAGTAGTAATTACTGCAATGAAATAACAACATACAAAAGACAAAAGAATAGAATGCAAACTGATGCCTGTATGATACCACAATTTTCATAAAACAAATTTGCCTCCTTTTCTTAGGTGTTATAGAATTCAAATGGCGTTTGTTTCCTAGGATACAATGGTAATGGGTAGTTCTGGTGCACCACCAAGTTATTCAACAACAAACTTTTATTAACCCTTAACTTTATCAAAATGAATATACTAAAAAGGACAAATTAAAGATTATCTAACACCATTCTTTCATCTATCACTTCTTTCTTGACATTCTATACGTCTCTACCCTCTCCTTGTCACTTCCTTGAAATAAAGAAAAATGCCAATTTGTAGAATTTGGTGAGGGACATTTTCATCCATAAATTTGTAACCATTGCTTTTAATATCTAACTAAAAGCCTAATATTAGGTGTCAGAAAATTCATACTTATAAAGGATAAAATTGTTATTTTGCTCTCCAAGTCTCACTAACATTTCTACTTCTATGTATTTTCAGTCCTTTAAATTTTGATTGTGTACGTTTTGTTATAATTTAAGTATTTTATATATTTAAGAAGTATTTTGGTCATTTTATGATTAAGATAAATCGAACAACAAAACATATAGCACTTTTAAGCTCAAAATAACTGAAGACCTTAGAAAGAGCATAAAGGACAAAATCATGATTTTAGGATTTTGGTGGGCCTAGCTGACGTGGTATTAACCAATGACGTGGCAACATCCTAGTGAACTAAAAAATATTGACGAGGCATTAATTGATAATGTGGCAGTATCTTATTGGATTGAGAAATGCTGATGTGACATTGACCAATGATGTGGTATTGACTGCTGATGCGCCAGCATCCTATTGGATCGAAAAATGCTAACGTGTAGTTGACTGATGATATGGCAACATATTATTGGAATGAATCACAGCCCTAATGATGTGTTCTAACTAATCAGAGTTTGTCATGTGGTGCAGTCCTGAGCATTCGAATAGTTTTTATCTAATGACCATAATTTACCTATTATATCTATAAATAGGGGGCTCCCCCTTAATTCAACAGTTCTGAATCTAAATCTAAACTCCATTTTCTATAATTATCTCTCTATTTTTTATTTTCTATGTATTTTAATAAAATTATTATTTTACCTTAGTTCAATTATGAGTGGCTAATTTAATTTCAAGCTTGGGTTGAAGGTAAAGTCTCAACATGATCTATGGGCTTAATTTGGTAAGTTTATTCATCATCTCTCTCTCATTTATGTGGATTGTTTTGACTCATCGTTAAAAGATAGTAATAATCTTGTGTAGATTTTGCACAATATATTCATCCTCTCTCTCATTTATGTGGATTGTTTTGACTCGTCGTTAAAAGACAGTAATAATCTTGTGTAAATTTTGCACAGTATACCGGCTCCCTAGTGCAAGCTCATTACTGTTTAGCAAGATGAGCACTTTACATTGTATATTAGCGAGAAACTCCCATATAGTATTAGTGGTTCATCTTGACTTAGTGTTGATAGAGAATGCATCAATGTTATTTAATGGACGATCTTGCCATATTGTCAACAGTAGGTGTTAACATATATATATTTCCATAATATTGATTTTGATGATAACAAACTGGATTAACAATGTTGGAGTCTTTAGAACTGATTAATTTTAAGCCATATGAAGTTTTTAGACAAGGATAAGATTTTGAAAATATACAGATAACTAATAATCCTTAGCCGGCAAATCATTTTTCTTAAGTTTTACAATTTTTAATTTTGGAAGAAAACAGTGAACCGTTTATAGGAAAACGGTAATTCAATAAATTACAGAGAGCAAATTCTTTGGGACTGGTGAACCATTTACTAAAAACGGTTAACTGACAAATTTCAAAGAGCAATTCTAAAAACGGTGAACTGTTTAGCACAAATGGGTGGCCGATAATTTCTTGCAAGTTTATGAAATTTAGCGGTAAATTGACAACTCTAAACGGTGAACAGACTATTCAAATTTTAGCATAATGGTAACTTAGACAAAGTCAAAAAGGAGATCCAATAGCAGTTAACAGTGATCCAATTATGCACAGAATGTCAACAACGATTAGTTTTCTTCTCTAACTATTAAAAGGCTCAATCAAATTCAAATTATAACGGATTCTACAATTATCATTGAGCTTGTTATTATGCATTCAATCCTTCTTGACCTTAAAACTTGTTAAAATTACATTTTAAGTTTTCATTTTGTAAACACATACATTGTGTGAAGGAGAATTTGTGTACTTATCTTTTTTAACATCAAATTAAGTGTTTGAGAGTGTGAGAAACACTTTGGTTAAGAGGTTAAGGATAACCTCAGGTTGTAAAGGTTGATTGACAACTTGAAAGTCAATCACAAAGATTTTGAAGGCTTAGGGTGTAAGGGTTGGATAGTGGAATCCTTAAGCTCGGTGAGCTTGGAGGCGTAGACGTAGACAGAGTTTACAGAACCACGTAAAACTCTAGTGTTCAATTCTCTTTGCCTTCTTACTTTACATTTTTACTGTTGTTATTTATTTCTTATTTGCTTTATATTTGCATTAAATTATTATTTTAAAATACTCCATAAATTTTAGAAACCCAATTCACCCCCCTTTGGGTTGCATAGCTAGTATTTTGTTTGGTATCAGAGAAAAGTGCTTTTGTTAAGACTTAACTGTCTAGAATAAAAGATCCATGGCAACCCAACATGATTCCACTTTTAGAGAAGGTCGGTCCAATATTAGACCACCATATTTTGATGGAAATGACTATCCATATTGGCAGCTGAAAGAGTTGATGAAGATAAAAAGAAAAAGAGCATTGCCCTGAAAGTTTCAAGATTGGAAGTAATGAAGAAAGTGAAATTGAAGATGAAGATATGGCTAGGATAGCTAGAAAATTCATAAAAAAGAGATCTAATGAGCAAAAAAAGTTCAAAAACTTTAAGAACTAAAAGGGGAAGAAAGAAGCAATTACTTGCTATGAATGCAATAAGCTTGGCCATATTAGATCGGAGTGTCCTCTTCTCAACATACTCAAGAAGAAAGCTATGGTGGCAACTTGGGATGATAGCAATAAGAAGACTTCAAATGAGGAAGAATCACAGAAGTGTGAAACCTAGCACTTATGACAATAGGAGAACAAATTGATGAGGTAAATGATCTCCTTTCTTATGATGAATTGTTTGAAGCATTCACTAAATTGCATAATGATTTAAAAAAGTTTTGAATGAAAAATGTTTCTCTTAGAAAAAAAAAATGTAGAACTTTCAAATGAGAATGAATCTTTAAATGCAAATATTAAATGTTTAGAATTAGAAAACAAAAAGTTACATGATGAGATTATATCTTAAAAAGAAAGCATTGCATCTGAGCATGAAAGTTTACTTAAAAATGATTTGAAAAAGGAAAATAGAATGCTTAAGAAAAAGAGTAATTAACTTAATGATATTGTCATAAAATTCACAAATGGGCAAACGATTTTAGATAACTTGTTTGGTTATAAAAAATGTGTTTTTAATAAAGGAGGTATTGGCTATAAGCCAAATTTGAAACAAAAATATTACAAGAATTATTTTGTGAATGCTACCTCTACTAATGATGAAATTGTATGCCATTATTGTAATAGAAATGGTCACATGAGTTATAGATGTTCAATTAAGAAAAATGCATATTATAGAATCAAATGTATTTGGGTTCCAAAAGGAACCATTACTAACACTCAAAGACCTAAAAAACTATGGGTACCTAAAACTTGAGATTTCTTCTATAGGATTTAAAGAAGAAAAATAACAAATGGTACTTGGACAGCAGATGCTTGAGACATATGATTGGCAATTACTCTTGGTTTTCGAGTTTTACCAAAATAAAAAATGATGGAGAAGTACCCTTTGGAGATAATTCAAAAGGAAAGATTATTGGTATTGGTAATATTGGTAAATATTCCTTTACTTTTATTGAAAATGTGTGTTTGAAATATGACTTGCTTAGTATTAGCCAATTGTTTGATAAAGGCTATAAAGTTATTTTTGATAAAATAATATGTGTTATTGAAAGTCCATGTGATGATAAAGTGTTGTTTATTAGAAAAAAAATGTGTTAATTTATACACCATTGATATAGATTGTGCATCAACTCATGATAAATGTTTTTCAACATTACATGATGATAGTTGGTTATGGCATAGAAGATTAGAAGTATTAGCCAATAGTTTGATAAAAGCTATAAAATTATTTTTGATAAAATAATATATGTTATTGAAAGTGCATGTGATGGCAAAGTGTTGTTTATTGGAAAAAGATGTGTTAATATATACACCATTGATATCGATTGTGCATAAACTCATGATAAAATTTTTTCGGCATTACATGATGATAGTTGGTTATGGCATAGAAGATTTGGTCATGCAAGTATGGATTTGATTTCAAAAATTTTGAAGAATGATTTAGTTAAAGGTTTTCTAAAAATTGGTTTTGAAAAAGATAGAATTTGTGAAGCTTGTCAATTTGGAAATCAAATCAAAACCTCTTTAAAAAATAAAAATCAGTTTTCCACTTCAAAACTACTTCAACTTCTTCACATGGATTTATTTGGATCTTCTAGATATGCAAGTCTAAGTGGTAAGTATTATACATTAATAATTGTTGATGATTGTTATAGATACACATGGGAATTGTTTTTAGCTAATAAGGATGATGCCCTTGATGCTTTTAAAATCTTTTGTAAAAAGGTTCAAAATGAAAAATATTATGTTATCTCTTGTATTAAAAGTGATCATGTTAGAGAAGTTGAAAATCATGATTTCGAAAATTTTGTAATAACTTTGGTATAGAACATCAATTTTCATCACCAAGGACTCCAAAACATAATAGAGTTGTTGAGAGAAAGAATATATATATTCAAAATATGGCCATGACCATGTTGAATCAAAATGCGTTACTAAAATATTTTTATGCTGAAGCCGTTAATACTGCATGCTATGTTTTGAATCGTGTTTTGATTAGACCTACCTCAACAAAACTCTTTATGAGCTTTAAAAAGATAGAAAACCTAACATTGGCTATTTTAAAGTTTTTTAATGTAATGTTTCATATTGAATACTAAAGACAATATTAGTAAATTCGATCTAAAATCGTATGTTGGTACTTTTCTTGATTATTCAAATACAAGCAAAGCTTATAGAGTGTATAATAAAAGAATCTTGGTTGTTGAAAAATCTATACATGTCACATTTGATGAGTCTAACCCTTTCTCTACAGAGAAAAATGTCGTTAATGATGATGCAGATGAAGAGTTACAAAAAGAAGAGTCTTCAAATGACAAACAAGAAAATGCACCATGTGAGAATCAAGAGGAGCAACAAGAAGAACAAACTAATATGGAGCAAAATAAAAGTAATTCTTAAACACTTCCTAAGGAGTAGATGTATATTTCTTCTCACCCTCCTGAATTAATCCTAGAAGATCCTTCATGAGGTGTAACCACTAGATCATCATTTAGAAATATTTGTGAACATGCTGCATTTATATCTCAAATTGAACCAAAGGATCGCACATCTCTAACTGTTTTTTGTTGTGACAATTTAGATATGACTTCAATTTTTGCTTTGTCAACTTCAATTCCTTTAACATATACAATATGACCCAAAACAATTTCAGAAGTAACCATGTAATGGCATTTTTCCCAATATAACACGAGTTCTTTTTCAACACATCTTTTTAAAACATTTTCCAAATTATCAAGGCAATCATCAAAAGAATTCTCAAGCACAGTCAAATAATCCATAAAGACCTCTAAACAATGTTCAACCATATCAATAAAAATACTTAGCATGCATCTTTGAAATGTTGCAGAAGCATTACAAAGTCCAAATGGCATTCTTTTAAATGCAAATTTTCTAAAGGGACATGTAAATGTGGGTTTTTCTTGGTCTTCAAGTGCTATAGGAATTTGATAATAACCTGAATATCTATCTAAAAAGCGGTAGTAGGGATGTCCAACTACTCTTTCTAAGATTTAGTTAAGAAATTGTAATGAAAAATGGCCTTTTCTAGTGGCTTCATTTAATTTCCTATAATCAATGCATCTGCGCCAACTAGATGTAATTCGTGTTGGAATTAATTTAGATTGTTTTCATTTTTAACAACAATGATTCCAGATTTTTAAGGCACTACTTTTGTAGGACTTGCCCACTTACTATCAAATATAGGGTAGATAATTCCCACATCAAGTAACTTAAGAACTTCTGTTTTTACTACTTCTTTCATGTGTGGGTTTAATCTTCTTTGAGGTTGTTGACATGTTTTAGCATTTTCTTATAAATTGATTCTATGTGTGTAAATTAAAGGATTAATACCTTTAATGTCATTTAAAGTTCATCCAATTGCGTTTTTATGCTTTTTAAGAACATATAGTAACTTACATTCTTGGTTGCTTGATAATGTTGAAGAAATTACAACAGGATAAATTTGTTCTTCTCCAAGATAAGTATACTTTAATTCCTCTGACAAAGGTTTCAATTATAATTTAGGTGCTTCTTGTTGTTCAGTCTTTTTAAATTGTTTTGGTTTATGTTCTTTTGTATGTTTGTATTTTTGTATTTTTTATTCATTTTCATTTTTTTATTTATTTATTTACATCTCCTCAATAATGCTTCCAAATTACTCTAGCAGTCCTTCTTTGTTCCCGCTTTCAATTCCAATTTATTCCTGAAAAATATTTATAAGATAAAAAATAACATATTGCGAATTAATTTAACACAAAAATTTATTTGGGGAGTATTAAGATAATTTAGAAATAATGAGCGCATTAATCTACACAATAAGTGTAAAACTAATAATTTTATCTTTATTACACGTACATTTTTTAGTGTTAATCACACCCCCCAACCAGCTTATTACTAGGCCCTAGCATTTAAGCGATAAAAATTTAGAGAAATTTCAAACTCAAATTGAAAATCTTTTTTTTTTTTTGAAAGATTGTGTTTACTTCTTTCATCAGATTAATGACAACAATCAAATAAAAGTATAAGCATTATCTTCAGCCTAAAGAAAATCACACCCACACAAAACAATTCAGTAAAATCCTGTAAAATGATCAATTATCAGAGCTACATTAATCAAGCCACTTTTAAGAATGATACATCAAACCCCAAAATCTCACAATTAAGAGTGACTCTCTCAAAAGAAAATGTACCCCAAATTAATTTGTCACTCTAAAAAAAATGGTAGATTTGAAAAAATAATAAAACAATATCATACACTCTCACCAAGATAAAAATAATGCCTACAACTTAGAAATAAAATGATCTCAAGTCCAAGGAATTACTAGCAAAATTTATTTTTATTTTTATTTTTATGCATCACCACATCTTTTAGTCCATATTACCAGTTTTTACTTCAAACTATAGTTTCCAAAAATCGAGAAAGACTTTTATTAGGACGTAACATAGGCTAGGGTCATAGCTAAAAAAAAGTAATAGGAAAAACAAAAATATATGTTTGAAAAATAGGGGACTTTTTGGAGATTACAAGGTGCTTTTTTTTTTTTCCTTTTTGCTTGGATTTTTTTCTTTATTTTATTTTATTTTATTTATTCATCTATACATATCATCTTTTTTTTTATAGCACCATTATTAGGAATACATAATCATCCCTATTTTCAAATATAATTGGGTGGTGGAAAACATAAAATATAAGGTGATACTCTATAATGGAGTGGGATAAGATAATAGGTTATCAAAGGAATTTTTTTTTTCAAAGGCTCAAAGGGGTTAACTATGGATTCTTTATAATAGGGTTGGCTAGAAAGGCTCAAACGGATCAAAGATGGTCTTCTGTCATCTTTTAGGGTTCTATATAATCTTTCATATCCACTAGCTCAATGGACTTTTAGATACGGCTGCACAAGCCTTTTTTTTTTTATAGAAAATATTGAGATCTTGTGCAATAAATTGTGAAGCTGTATAGGCAAACAATGTTACTCTACAAGGATAATAGGCTCAAAAACTCGTTTGGTCTTTTCATAACATGTACATTCCTCCAAACGGCTTAATCAATTTCACTCATCCAATTTCTTAATTTACATTTCAACATGCAAAAGGGAAAATATAGTGTAACATAACTCAAGGCCAAAGATAATACAAATACCAAAATTTGAAAATCGTCATGTTATCTAATGTTAAAAGATCACACCGAAAAAGAAAACTCTTTTTTTTTTTTAAAGAAACACTAAAAGAAATTGGGACTGATTGTAGAAACTTAAAGGAGATGATTTAAGAGAAAAAGAGAAAAAAAGACAAAACAAAACGTTAGAAGACATTTTTTTTTTTAAACAAAACACTAAACTTAAGAAGATGCATTTCTAAAGACACTACATTTTATATTCTGCCATCTTCGACTCAAATTTTTATCCAAAGTTAGTCTTTACAACAAAAATTAGTAAAAACATCACTAGGACTAAGCATTCCACAATTATCAACTATTCCCTCCCCCTAACCTAAAAGAGACATTGTCCTCATTGTCTAAAGAAAGGAGTAGAGTTTAGAAGATATCACCTGGCCACTGCTGGAAATATTTACAAACGAAGAGTTAAATCTAATTTACACTTTTTACGAGAGTTACTGCCATCGTCATCAGTTGTCCAATCCAACACCAAAGTCATGGGATCTGGCTCTGGTTTGTAAGCTTGCAAAAGATCAAGTAACTCATTAGCAGTAGGAGCACAAATGAAGAGTTTTTTCGCTGAGGATGGAATGAAATAATTTTTTATTGCATAATTAAGAAATGTTATTAAGTCATCATAAAAGTTATTAACATTTAACAAACTGATGTGTTTTTTATGAATATTCAAATAGGCCCAAGAAGCAAATGTAATTAGCGCTTCTAAAGTTGCAAGATCTCCTGGTAAGAAAATGAAAGTGTCAGCATGATTTAACATTTCAGATATTCTTTCTTGCATATCTGTGACAACTAACTCTTCTCCAGTTGATGAGTCTGGTAAACATCCTAAAGGTTTTAAGGCTTTTGGAATGATACCTAGCACTTGGCTTCCTCGAACGAAAGCAGCTTCAGAGACAAGCTTTGATAACCCTCGGTCACCTCCTCCATATACAAGATGTAGTTTCCTCTCTGCTATCGCACGACCAAGATCTATGGCTGCTTGAATGAACTCCTTATATTTTCCATAGCGAAATCCAGAAAGCACACAAATGTTTTTAAGTTGACTGCTTAATGTTGCTGCCATTAGAACAATTCTAAAGAGAAACAATTTATGAGTGCTTGAAAAGAAGTTCCTATTTAAGGATCTTAGTGACATATATAATGATATACATCTATAAATGGGGTGGTGTGTTTGTCAAATGACGCGTGAAGCTTTTAGCTTAATAATTCAAAGGAAAACAATGAAAAGAAAAAAAAAACAAACAGTGATTAGATATAAAAAGACACACAATAATAATAATGTAAAAGATAAAAGAATAATAAAATAAAAGGATATTTACTTGTAGTTGTGATTGTGGCTCACATCTTCCTCTGGTTTTACGTCCAGTAATGGCTTGAACACCCTTTATGGGTCGAGGATAGGCTTCCCATCCAGTTTTCTTATAAACTGGCAAACATGGTATTTTAGAGTCAGATTCCCAAGACTAAACTGTGCACTTTCTTTTTGGAACAACTTCCACATATTTTAAATTTCACGTTGAACATATTCGCTCAGATGAGTCTCAAGAGATCGTAAGATATCATCCAACGATTCTTTACTCATGCCATCCTTAACGAATTTGATTTTATCTTCACGATTTACAGAAACCATTCCTAAAGCTTTACAACGTGGATTTTTGCAAGCAAGTCATATACAATGAGAACATTCAGAGCCAAGTCGCTTAGCTCTTCTTTTCTTAGCAAATGTACTTTTACCAAGACCAGACATGTAGGAAATGAATGGATCAGAAAACTCACCTGCCAATCGGACCTTTGCTTCAATTAACTAGTGAATGTCAGCAGGAATCCCATTGATCATTAACAAACGCAGTCGTTCACAACGAGCTTTGTAAATCTTCTTAAGAGCATTTTGAGGAAGAGACGGAAAATGTTGATGCAATTTTCATTGTATTTCTTCCATGCTTGACATTGAGGTTTTAGTTATTGTGGAAAACTGAGAATACCGACTTAAAAAGTCATGGAGTACCATTATCCGCCATTTATACGGGAGAGTGAATAAAAACAAAACGAATCAAATCTACAAAATCAAATCAAAAGTGAAGAAGAAGAACAAAATAAAATAAAAACACACAAGGAATATAACTACCTTCGTTCTTTTATTGAATTTACCTCCAGTTCCAATTGTAGATTATAAATACCATCCTCTATTTCCTTGAGTTGTCTTTCTAGATCTTTCACGTGAGATACTAACTCTGGTGGTTGCAGATCCCAAATGGGATGTAATTTACAGAATTGGAGCAATTTCCTCAGGTGAAATTTTACATGAAAAAGCGTTTTAAGATGTTCGAAAAGGAAATTTCTCATGGAGGTACTCATGACAAGTATAAGAATTTGGTGAGCTAAATCACAATTGTCAAATAACACACAATTAAAACAATGAAATGCACTCTATTCAAGACATAGGGAAAAGGAAAAAGAAAAAAAATCAAATAATTCAAACAATAAAGTAACAGAAAATCAAATTCACAAAAAGTTAAAATGAAAAGGCTTAATCAAAATTTTGGTGGGTCACTCAAATTGATTTCGGTATCTGCTTCACGTAGTTGGTATTCTAGATATGATTTCAATCTTTGGCCATTAACTTTAAATGTGACACCATCCTTTGAATTCTCAATTTCTACGGCTCCATATGGATACACATTTTTTACAACAAATGGACCATTCCACTTTGACTTTAACTTCCCTGGAAATAAATGAAGATGAGAATTATAAAGCAACACTTTTTGACCAATTTCAAATATTTTCTGAAAAATTCTTTTGTCATGAAAAAATTTGGTTCTTGCCTTAATAATTCTGGAATTCTCATATGCATCATTCTTTAATTCCTCAAGTTCATTTATTTGCAATTTACGCGCATTGCTAGCATATCAAGATTTGAATTAAAAGCTTTAATGACCCAAAATGATTTATGTTCAAGTTCTGCTAGTAAGTGGCAAGATTTTCCATAAATAAGCCGATAGGGTGACTGTAACGCCACAAATTCCCATACATATTAAATTGGAAATTGGGCTTTCATTGAGAATTATGGGTGGCCTATAACCCTTATTTAGAAAGGGGTACTAATTAAATAGAGGTTATTTATGAGATCATTTTGGAAAAAGGGCTATTTTTCCTTATTGAATAGGGTTTCTTAAGATCCCCTATAAATACATACTTTTCCCTCCTTCCATAACCCTAAGTTCACAACGTTTATTCTTCTTCTCTGCTGCTCTTTACGCTCCTACCCAAATCTTAGGATTCAAACCTTTGTTTAGGAGAGACTCAAAGCGACGGGTAAGTTCACAACGTTTATTCTGAACAGCATGAGTATCTCGAATTTTTAAAGCTATATTTTCTGAACGAATTTTCTTATAAAATTTATATTTCTGGAAACTAGACATGTAGGGCTTCTTGATTAAATTTTATTTCATTAAATTCAACTTCGTTTTCAATTTTATACGTATTTTGGAAATAGAAACCACTGCACTGGAAATCCACGATTCCAGTATTGTGATCCGATTCACAAGACTATTT
This sequence comes from Citrus x clementina, assembly GCF_000493195.1. Classification (NCBI taxonomy): domain Eukaryota; kingdom Viridiplantae; phylum Streptophyta; class Magnoliopsida; order Sapindales; family Rutaceae; genus Citrus; species Citrus x clementina. The sequence continues at coordinate 20,090,103 of NW_006261964.1, forward strand.
GTACCACCAAATGAACTCAAAAAATTCTGAAAGTTTATATGTATGTTAATATATGTGTCTAGGATTCCTAGTTTTAATTTCATAATTTTCTGATTAGTATTTTATTTTATAAAAATCACGGAACCCGTTCTGTTTGGTTTAGATTATGTGAAAACAGTTTCGAATATGCTGAGAAGTAAATAGTTTTTAAAATGTTTTTGATATCGGATCCTCTTGTAAATTTTACATGGGGTACTCATGGATGTCCAGAATGGTTCCATAGGATTTTATATCATTCTGAGTCTTTGATTAAGAGTTAAAATTCCGAGAATCAGACCTGTACGGGTATGAATTAGAAAATCAAATTCTTAGAATAAGTTATTGATTGTCATATCTTGTATTTGTTTAAGGTTTTGAAGGTGTTTGAGGCTCTTAGAAGCTTAGAGGTGTGTTAATCCAAGTTCATTTGTCGAGGTAAGTAACTTCATTCCTAATGTACTGGATATGTAGAAGTATTTTGATATTATTATTATAAATATAAATGTTTTGATACTACTTAAAGGATTACTAATTTTGATAACAAAATTAGCTTTATGTAAATGTTTTCAAACCATTCTTTTTAACAAAGTATTTTATAAATGCTTTTTAATATGTAAATGATTTTATGACATGACAACCTTTTATGATTTTATCTTTAAAATGTTATACAAGCCTAAATTATTGTTATGAACTTTTATAAATCTGATACGAATGTTTTGTACCCATATATGATTTCAATTACTGATAATTGTATGAGATTCCTAATGTTTTGGCTCATTGTCCATAGTTATTCTGATTCTGATTCTGATCGTAATATACGATATATCTGTCTGGACCAGTACTGGGTTTCTGTTCTGAATGTGCACACGATATTCTGATTATGTTTCTGGCCGGGTCACCGGGACTATAGGTGACACTATGTGACATGAGCTAACCTGTTTGTTTTCTGTATACGTATTACATGATTTGATTCGTAAGTAAATATGCTTTTGAATATTCTGAATTATTAAGAATTTATCTTATGTTATTGTGATATATCGTTTTATGAAAATTATGGATTATGATATATGCTTTAAACAAAAGAAGGCTTGCAATATTTTTGGTATCGATAGGCCTAGTGTGTTAGGAATGGTTTTACTTACCGAGTTGACGGCTCACCCCTCGTCATTACTTTTTGCAGATTAAGTTTCTTTTGAGAGGTGCACTTAGCTTTGGAGTTAGTGATTTCCAGTTTCCGTTTGCTATTGAATAAGAGGAGGAATAAACTTGTGTTTCTATTTAGTTACTTTTATTATGAACGTGTAATTTGGAGTTTGAGACTTTTGTTATTATTTTTATATGTCCTCGAGAGAGATTATTTAGTATTTGACGTTTGGATTTATGGATTTATTTGAATAAGAATTTGAGGAATTTCAGTTTGAAACTTATGAGTAAAGATTATGATTTGTGAGTAACCTCCTTCTTCACGTGCTCCGCACGTGTTAGATTTGGGGTGTTACAGTGACATTCCTAAAGATGTTTTAAAAGCAGTACGATATGCCCAAAGTGCATCAATTAGTCGAAGAGACCAATCTTTATGGTTTGGATTAACTGTCTTTTCTAAAATTTGTTTTATCTCCCTATTTGCTAATTCAACTTGACCACTTGTTTGAGGGTGATAAGGGGTAGTAACATTATGTGTAATTCCATATTTCTTCATTAAGGACTCAAATGGCTTATTACAAAAATGCTTACCTCCATCACTGATAATGGCTCAAGGTATTCCAAATCTGCTCAAAATATTTTCTTTTAAAAAGTGGATCACAATCTTATGATCATTGTGCCGACAAAGAATCGCCTCGCTCCATTTTGAAATATAATCAACAACAACCAAAATGTATTCAAATCCAAATGATGATGGAAAAGGGCCCATAAAATCAATTCCCCAACAATCAAATATTTCAATGACAAGGATGGGGTTTAAAGACATCATGTTTTGCTTTGAAATAGACCCTGCCATTTGACAATTTTTACACATTTTATAGAATGCATGTGAATTTTTAAATAATGTAGTCTAATAAAATCCACACTACAATATTTTTGCAGCTATCTTTTTTGAAGAAAAATGGCCACCGCATGCTTCAGAATGACAAAATTGAATGACCATACTTACCTCGTCGTCTGGTATGCATCTTTGAAAAATTTGATCGGAGCAGTATTTGAACAGGTATGGATCATCCTAGTAGAAGCTTCTCACTTCTGTTAAGAATTTCCTCTTGTCTTGGAAACTCCAATCACGTGGCATTTCACCTGTTACAAGATAATTAACAATATTTGCATACAAAGCATTTTGTTTATAGAAAATAAAAATTCATCAGGGAAAGAATCATTGATGGGTGTTGTTTCAATTGAAGACTCATTCGTAAGTCTTGAAAGATAATCTGCAACAACATTTTCAGCACCCTTTTTGTCCTTGATTGTCAAGTTAAATTCTTGAAGTAGCAAAATCCATCGTATCAACCTTGGTTTGGCATCCTGTTTTGACATTAAATATCTCACAGCAGCATGATTAGAATAAACAATAGTGGATGAACTAATTAAATACGAACGAAATTTATCTAATGCAAATATTACAGCAAGTAGTTCTTTCACAGCTGTAGTGTAATTTATTTGAGCACTATTCAAAGTTCTGCTTGCATAATAAATGACAAAGGGCTTACCTTCCTTTCTTTGACCCAGAACAGCGCTAACGGCATAATCACTAGAATCACACATTAGCTCAAAAGACAAAGACCAATTAAGGGGTTGCATTATTAGGGTTGATGTCAAAAGAGTAGTTATTTTTTCAAAAGCTTGTTGACAATCTTTAGTCCATTCAAATTGTGTGTCTTTTATTATGAGGTTACAAATTGGTCTAGATAAGGCACTAAAGTGTTTTATAAACCTCCTATAAAATCCTGCATGTCTTAAAAATGAACAGACTTCTCTAATTGTCTTTGGTGAGGGTAATTTTGAAATGACTTCAACTTTGGCTTTATCAACTTCGATTCCTTTTGAAGACACAACATGGCCTAAGACAATTCCAGAAGTGATCATGAAGTATCATTTTTCCCAATTTAAAACTAGTCCTTTTTCTTTGCACCTTTCCAAAACTTTTTCTAGATTATCAAGACATGTATCAAAAGAATTACCAAATATAGTTAAATCATCCATAAAAACCTCTAGACAATTTTTAACCCTGTCACTAAAAATGCTTAGCATGCACCTTTGAAATGTTGCAGGAGCATTACAAAGTCCAAAGGGCATTCTCCTAAATGCAAATGTTCCAAATGGGCATGTGAATGTGGTCTTTTCCTAGTTTTCGAAGGCTATAGGGATTTGATAATAGCCAGAGTAGCCATCAAGAAAGTAGTAGTAGGGATGTCCAACTACTCTTTCAAGAATTTGGTCTAGAAATGGAAGAGGAAAATGATCTTTTCTAGTGGCATCATTTAATTTTCTATAATCAATGCACATGCGCCAACTAGATGGAATTCGTGTTAGGATTGGTTCATCTTTTTCATTTTTTACAATAGTTATTCTAGATTTTTTTGGTACTACTTGTGTTGGACTTATAAATTTACTATCAGATATAGGGTAGATGATTCCTACATCTAGTAGTTTAAGGACCTCATTCTTTACCACTTCTTTCATATGAGGGTTTAGTCTTCTTTGTGGTTGACAGGTTGTTTTGGCATTTTCCTCTAAGTGTATTCGGTGTGTGCAAATTAAAGGATTAATGCCTTTTATGTCTTTTAAGGTCCAACAAAATACAGTTTTATGCCTTTTTAGTACATATAACAACTTATCTTCTTGATTATGCGTGAACTGAGAAGAAATTACCACCGGATATGTATGCTGCTCTCCAAGATAGGCATACTTCAATTCTTCTGGTAAGGGCTTTAATTTGAGCTCTGGTGCTTCCTCTTTGTTTGCTACTTTAGGTTGTACCGTATCTTTAAAGTTCGATTGGTCATCGTCACCTATAGGTACCTGCATAAAATCAAGTGTAGGGCATATGTTAGCAGTATCAAAATCTAATTCCTTACTTGATTCAACAGAACCAGCAAAACAAATTTCCCCAGAGTTTGTAAAATTCTCATCCTGAATGTGTTCCTCAATGATTGGCTCGATGAGATCAATTTCCTCATTCTCATTATCATCATCTTCTTGGTGGTGAGGTTGTTTACACATGTTGAACGCATTGAGTTTCAGTGTCATGTTTCCGAAAGATAAATTTATTAATCCATTCCTGCAATTTATCAAAGCATTAGCAGTAGCTAAAAATGGTCGATCCAATATAACAGGAATTTATTTGCATTCATTAGCAATTGGTTACGTTTCCAAAATAATAAAATCCACAGGATATATGAATTTATCGACTTGGACTAACACATCTTCAATTATTCCTCTTGGAACTTTAATCGATTTATCAATAAGTAAAAGAGTGGTAGAAGTTGGTTTTAAATCACCGAGATTGAGTTGTTGGTACACTGAGTAAGGAAGCAAATTAACACTGGCACCAAGATCAAGTAAAGCATGTCCAATTTTATGATCCCCAATAGTGCAAGAAATAGTTGGACAACCAGGATCCTTGTATTTCAAAGCACTATTGGTTGAGAGAATAGAACTTACCTGTTCTGCTAGAAAAACTCTCTTTTGCACCTTATGTTTCCTTTTCACTGTGCATAGATCTTTCAGAAATTTAGCATAAGAAGACACATGTTTAATGACATCTAGCAGAGGAATGTTGACTTTTACCTATTTAAAAACTTCATAAATTTTTGGACTGTGGTTTGATTTCTTTGGCTTGATCAGTGCTTGAGGAAATAAGAGTATAAGAGGAGAGTTGGTTATTTCTTCATGGTTTAAAGGTTTGATAAACTCTTCCCTATTTTCTGAAATTGAATCATTACTAGTTTCATGAGGGTCCACAATGTGTTTTTCGACCACTTTACCACTACGAAGGGTTATAACTGATTTGACTTGACTTATATTTTGGTTTCCTGAATTTCCCATCTGAGGATGTTGTTGACTCTTGGGGTTTGGTTCAGGTTGAGCAGGAAACTTTTCTTTTTCATGTATAGTCAGAGCATATGTAAGTTTGGAGATAGTTTCTATCAAATTGGTTAAGGTTTGCATCGTTTGGTCATTGATTGACTCTTATTTTTTAATAAACAAATGCAATGTGTCTTCTAGAGTTTTTCTTGGTGGTGGGACATATGGTGGGTAACTCTAAGAGTTTTGAAAATTTTGACGTTGAGGAACTGATTGTGAAGGTTGTGCATGATTGTCATTTCTCCAACTGAAATTTGGGTGGTTTCTCCAACCAGAGTTGTAAGTTTGGGAGTATGGATTTGGATTAGGCCTTTTGAAATTTTCAATGATATTTACTTATTCATGCAAACTTTCTCTCAGAGCTGGTAATGTTGGACAGTCCTGCGTATAATGGTCAGTAGAATCGCAAACATAACATGAAATATTTTGAACAGACTTTACATGATCATTCTTTTTCGACTCTAATGCTTCGACTTTTCTAGCTAATGATGCAAATTTGGCTTGAAAATCATGGTCTTCCCTAAGGTTATGCATGCCTCCACCAGATGGAGATGACTGGGGTTTACTTGATGACTCATAAGAACCAACTGTATCCCAGTGTTGTGCATTTTCTGCTATATAGTCAAGATAGTCTAATACATCTTCAGGACTTTTATCCCTAAATTCACCATTACACAATATTTCAATGACTTGTCTACCTTGGGATGTTAATCCCTCGTAGAAATAAGACACTAATCTCCATGTTTCAAAACCGTGATGTGGGAAAATGTTAAGTAGTTCTTTAAACCTATCCCAACATTGGTAGAGAGTTTCTCCTGGTTTTTTAATGAAAGTGGTGATTTGTCTTTTGAAAGAATTGTTCTGTGGGGTGGGAAGAATTTTTTCAAAAATTATGCTTGCATTTCATCCCAAGTTCTGATGGATTCTGACCTAAGATTTTGTAGCCAAGTTTTAGTTTTATCCTTTAGTGAGAAAGGAAAAAACTTAAGCCTGATTATATTCATACTACAATTTTGATTAGTGCATGTGTTACAGACTTCCTCAAATTCCCTTAAATGCAAATATGGATTTTCAGACTCAACCAAGAAAAGTAGGAAGAAGTTGAATGATACTAGGTTTGAAACTAAAACGTGATGCATCAGGAGGAAAAACTATGCCTGATGGTGACCCTGTTCTAGTATGATGCATAAAGTCTGTTGAGTGTTAGAAAATGCATATTTGTAAAGGAGAAAAACGTCATTTTACATTTCAAGTCTTACTAACAACCCTTACTTCTATGTGTTTAAGCTTCTTGTAATTTTATGTGTGTTTTATTTTAATTAAGTATTTTATGTATTTTAGTGGCATCATGGTCAATTCACAATGAATGAGAGATCAGACGGCAAAACAGACATCACTTTTGAACTCAGGACGGTCGAAAACCTTAGGAGGAGCATAAAAGGAAAAATGGCACTATTCACATATACGATATTGTCTACGTTACTGTTCACGACACTGTTCACATAGACGGATCGATGACGTGGCATTGACCGATGATGTGGCATTGACTGATGAGGTGTCACGATCCTGTTGGACTAAAATTCTTATGCACTATTGATTGGTGACGTGGCAGCATGTTAGTGGACCAAAAATTACGCGTACGGTACATGCATTACACAGGATTATTTTCAACCAAACCGCGTTACTGTTCAAGCCGGGTCAAACCGTGTTACTGTTCAAACCGCGTACTATTGACTGATGACGTGGCGCAATCCTGAGCGTCCAAGCTGTTTTTAATCCGATGGCCATGATTTACTCAATGTATCTATAAAAAAAGGGGCCTCCCCCCCTAATTTGATATCTCTTAATCCATTTTTGGACTCCATTTTCTGTAATTCCCTCTCCATCTTATATTTTCTACGTATTTTAATAAATTCCCTTTTTACCCCTAGATCAATTATGAATAGCTAATTTTCTTTCAAGCTTGGGTTGAAGGTAAAGTCTCAACATGTGTCATGAGCTTTATTTGGTAAACTTATTTTATCTTCCCCTCTAGTTTTTGTGGATGTTTTGACTTCTCGTCGACAAATAATAATAATCTTGTCTAGATACTGCCTTGGTTTCACCGGCTCTCTAGTACAAGGTTATTATTATTTGGCACGATAAGCCCTTAGCACCATATTGATTAGAGTGTGGTTCATGAGGTGTGTATTCCCCCCTCATGATTTAATTGACACTAATAAGGAATATTTAGCCCATGGTGCATGTTGATACGGATCCAGATACTTAAGTACGTCAATTTAATAGATTTCTCATCAATTTATTCTTGCCATTTTAATTCGAATTTTAGGATAATCTAAATCACTTTCACCACAAATCCAACCACCCCCATTTAGAAAATTAATTCTACACACAATTAAAATCTACCTCCTCGTGGGATCGACACTCGTCACCATTGATCTATTCTACAATAGATTCATACACTTGCGAGTTCAATAAAATTTGCACAACAAGTTTTTGGCGCCATTGCCGGGGAGGTAAGTTATTTTAATTTGTAGAATTAATTTTTGTGAATAATTTCTTTTAATTATTTTCTTGTAATTTTTTTTATAAAAAAAAGAAAAAGAAAAAAAAGTGAATCTACATTTAAAGATTAGTATTTCTTTTCTTTTTCTCTTCTTTAAAATTCTGTAATTTAATTTTCAATTTATTTTTCTTTGTAAATTTTTTTTTGTTTATCTTATTAATTGATTTTTAGTTAATTTATTTCACGTATTTATTTTTGTGTATTTTTATAGAAAGGTTTTAACAGCGTGATAAGGTTAGTATCGTAATTTCTCATTTTTCTTTATTTTTATTCGTTTTGTTCCCATTTATTTTTTTGTTCTTTGCATGCATGGTCGTAGGTCATTATTACCTAATCTTGAACCTATAGACCTTGAACTAGAAAAAACACTTCGTACACATAAGCACGTTAAAAATAAATTTGGAATGAATTTACAAGCACCACAGGAGAGGCCATTTAAGGACTATTTTAGTCCTTTAGCTAATTTGAGGACATCATGTATAAGATACCCAAATGTAGCTATTAGGAGTTTTGAACTAAAACCTAGTGTGCTAAACTGTCTCCCCACATTCTATGGCTTAGAAAATGAGGACCCATATAATCATTTAAATGATTTTCATGCTGTTTGTCAAACATTTAGATATGAGAATTTTTCAGATGATGATGTTAAACTTAGACTATTCCCATTTTCTTTAAAGGATAGAGCTCGTTCATGACTCAATACATTACCTGCTAATAGCATTACATCATGGGAACAGATGGTTACAAAATTTTTGAATAAATATTTCCCAGTGCATAAAACCAATGCCATTCGCAGAGAAATTTCAGAGTTTACCCAGAGAGAAGACGAGCAGTTTTTCGAAACATGGGAGCGATTCAATGGGCTACTCTTGAAGTGTCCACATCATGGGTACGAGAAATGACACCAATGCCAATAGTTTTTGGAGGGATTATTGCCGAATGTGCAAGAATGGCTAATGTGCAAGAATGGCTAATGGCAACAAGTGGAGGAGAGCTAATGTCAAAAAGTGCAATAGAGATTTGGGAATTCTTCCAGCAACAAGCGGATAATTCCCAACAACGGAGTCGATCACTCAGGAATACTAGAAGAATTAAGGGAGTAAATGAGGTTCACATTGGCGAGTCAAGTTCAGAAATCAAAGAAGTCAAGGAAATGGTTGAAGGTCTCGCTCGACAAATAACATCGTTATCGACTGCTAAATCAACAGAGCCAAATGACCATAACTCATACTCAGATCAAGCCAATGCAATAGGTGTAATGAGAAAACCATCGAATTACAACCCATACTCTAACACATATAACCTGGATGGAGAGACTACCCCAATTTTTCATGGTCTCAAGGATTCCAACAGAATGGACCAGCAACTCCAGCTCCACCAATGCAACAAATTCCTTAAGTTCCTCAAGCATCTTAGCCACCATTTAGACCATACAATAAAAACCAGAACTACTCTCAACCCAGACCATGGGAGGATGCATTCCAGAATTTCAAGAATGTTACTCACTCCACGATTGAGCAACAGAATCGCACCATTGATGGACTACGAAATGAATTTTAGAGCAGGCTTCAACTCACAAGCCCAATCAGTTTCAAGCCTCGAGAAGATGGTGGGACAGCTTGCTTCTTCAGTTCAGACCTTGGCAACGATTGTTGAGAAAGGTAAATTTCCAAGCCAACCAGTGCCTAATCCTAAAGGAGTGCATGAAGCAAGTACTAGTTCACCACAGCAACATAGAGAGGTCAAAGCAGTCATGACCTTGCGAAAAGGAAAAGAAGTCGACAACAAAGTGGAGATGCCGGTGACAAAAGAAAATCAAATTGTACCGGTGTGTGTTGAGGATCACCACCAGAGGAGAAAGAAGAAACCACCTCACGAGAATATGTTCCCAAAGCTCTATAGGTGAGATTCTTGAAATCTTCAAATAGGTAAGTGTTAACATCCCTTTACTTGATGCTATAAAGCAAGTTTCATCTTATGCCAAGTTTTTTAAAGATCTTTGTACCAAAAAGAGAAATATTCATGTTCAAAAGAAGACGTTTTTAACAGCAAACCTTAGTTCTATACTCCAACACAAAATTCCTCTAAAATGCAAAGATTCAAGTTCCCCTACTATCTCATGTAGCATAGGGAATCACACAATTGAGAATGCTTTGTTGGATTTAGGAGCTAGTGTAAATCTGTTGCCTTATTCAGTATTTATGAAACTTGGACTTGGAGAATTACATCCAACTCCAGTGGTATTACAGCTTGCAGATTGGTCCACGAAAATACATCGTGGTATTGTGGAGGACATGCTTATCTAGGTAGACAAGTTTTATTTTCCCGTTGATTTCATTGTAATTGACACTCAACCAATACAGGATTCAAGGAAGCACATCCTCATTATTCTAGGCCGACCTTTCTTGGCAACTGCGGATGCTCACATTCAATGCAGAACTGGAAATATGCAGTTGTCCTTCGGCAACATGACTATGGAGCTAAACATTTTCAACATTGCCAAACAACCTCACAATGCAGATGATAGAATTGTTGATGTGGATTTAATAGAAGCATTAGTTGATAATACTTTTATTTCAAACCTTAGTGATGATCATTTACAAACATGTTTAACTCACTTTGATTTGGATTTTGATATTGATAGATCAGTTGATGAGGTCAACGCCTTACTTGACTCAATACCATCCATGGATACCAATAAATAGAAGTCAAGAGTTGAACAACTAACACCATCATAGAAGAAACTCATCCTATCATCAGAATCACCACCGAAACTCGAGCTCAAACCATTACCCAACACTCTGGAATATGCATTTTTGGGAAAAGAAAACACTCTGCCGGTAATCATCTCATCCTCCCTAAATGACGAACAAAAAGGTAAGTTGTTGGATGTTTTAAAAGAGCACAAAGGAGCATTAGGATGGACCATAGTGGACATAAAAGATATAAACCTAGTAGACTGCATGCATTACATTCACCTTGATGAAAATGCTAAATCTACTAGGGAAATGCAACGTCGGTTAAATCCTAATATGAAAGAAGTTGTTAGAACTGAAGTCCTTAAGCTATTAGATGCATGTATCATTTACCCCATTTCTGATAGTTCATGGGTCAGTCCTGTACAAGTTGTCCCTAAAAAGTCAGGAGTCACAGTAGTTACAAATGCTGATAATAAATTAATACCAACTAGAGTAATTACAAGATGACGTGTATGCATTGATTATAGAAAGTTGAATTCTGTCACATGTAAAAACCATTTTTCTTTACCATTTATCGATCAAATGCTTGATAGATTAGCAGGCCATGAATTTTATTGCTTTCTAGATGGCTACTCAGGATATAATCAGATTCCCATAGCACCAAAAGATCAAGAGAAAACTATTTTCACTTGCCCTTTTGGCACTTTTGCATATAGGAAGATGTCATTTGGATTATGTAATGCACCTGCTACATTTCAACGATGCATGTTAAGCATTTTTTCTGATATGGTTGAACGATTCCTTGAAGTCTTTATGGATGATTTTTCTGTCTTTGGTGACTCGATTGATCAATGTTTACATCATCTAACATTAGTTCTGCAAAGATATATCGAGAAGAGCTTGGTCTTAAATTGGGAGAAGTGTCATTTTATGGTAAAACAAGGTATTATTCTCGGTCACATCATTTCGAGTAAAGGTATTGAGGTTGACAAAGCCAAGGTGGATCTCATTTCTAATCTTCCTCCACCCAAAACAGTTAGAGAAGTAAGATATTTCCTTGGGCATGCTGGTTTTTATAGACGTTTCATTAAAGATTTTAGCAAAGTTTATAGACCCTTATGCAATTTACTTGCTAAGGATGTACATTTTATCTTTAATGATTTATGTCTTGTGGCGTTTGAAAAATTAAAGCAGTTGTTGACACATCACCCATCATTCAGCCCCCAAACTGGAGCTTACCATTTGAACTCATGTATGATGCATCTGATTATGTAGTAGGAGCAGTGTCATGACCCAACCCAGACCTGGCAAGATATTGTCCGCTTTGGGCCTTAACAAGGCCCGCACGGATTTGTTCTTGGGGTGCCCATACACCCCAAAACGCGTCTTGCCAATTAAGGTGTGGATCACCCCTTATAAACCCAGCATCTCTCCCGTGCTTTGCCGATGTGGGATTCGCCTAGGGTGTTACATACACCCCCCCTTGGGGACTCAGCGTCCTCGCTGAGGTTTGCCCCACCATTGCTCAAGAGGACACGCGGAGCCGCTCTGATACCACAATGTCATGACCGAACCCAGACCTGGCAAGATATTGTCCGCTTTGGGCCTTAACAAGGCCCACACGGATTTGTTCTTGGGGCGCCCATACACCCCAAAACGCGTCTTGCCAATTAAGTGTTAGCCTATATGGCTATAAATATTGATTTTGATGATAACAAACCACATGTATTTATTGAGTAAAGATTTATGAATTGTGCTTTTATAATAAGAAAATGATGTTATGGAATTAAAGCATTTTGGACTAAAATGAAAGTAATTTCAAAATCTTTAATAGTGTTTTAAATTTCAGATTTGGACCTATTTGAAACTATTTAAATGTTTTTGGGCCATTCTGTAATTTCATAAAGTTTGGGCGAAGTCATAATTTCAGAAAATTGTGGGATTGAGAAAGCATTATTTAAAATTCTGAAATTGGACATGTTTGTAAACTTTTATAACTTTTTAGGCCATACTACAGTTTTATAAAGTTTTGGGGTCAAACTATAAATTTCGGGAAATATTTTACTGTAGCAGGTTACTGTAGCAAGCGGCTTACCGGTTACTGATAAACGGCAAGCCGAATTCGGGGCAGTAAGCACCAGAACGAAAACGGCTTACCGGATTCCGAATCCAGCAAGCCGGTTAGGCAAAATTTTGAATTTTGCCTTAACGGTAACATAAATCCGGCTTACCGGATTCCATTAAACGGCAAACCGGATAGCCCAGAATGTGAATAACGGCTAGTTTTTGAGCTCAAGCTATAAGAACTCAAATCCAACTCATTTTGAAGCTCTCCAACACTCTCCAACAAGCAAAAACAAAAGGCACACATGATATCTTGAGCTTACAACTTGCAAAACACAAAACATTGAATCATTCATTGTTCTTCATCTTTGAATATCTACTCATTGAGTGAGTTTGATTGTAACTTTCATTTCTTCATTTCATTTGTAAGAGTTTGAGTGTGTGAGACACTTGAGTGAAGAGATTGGGAGATAATCTCTTTGTTGTAAAGGTTTATTGACACCTTGAAGTCAATTGTAATTGTTGAAGCCTTGGAAAGGCTTGGATAGTGAAATCCTCAAGCCCGGTGTGCTTGGAGGCGTGGACGTAGGCGGGGATAGCCGAACCACGTAAAAATCATTGTGTTCGTTTTTCTCTTCCCTTACTCTTTTAATTATTGTGCCTTTATTGAACTTATTGCTTTCAATTTTTATTAAGACATTAGATTGCTTGTTGTGTGGATTTGCTAGGATAATTTTTAAATTTCCAATTCACCCCCCCTCTTGGGTTGCACACTTATATTTCATTTGGTATCAGAGCGAGGTGCTCTTGTGTAGACTTAACCGTCTAGAGTTAAAGATCCATAGCAACCCAAATTAGCTCAACCATCATGGAAGGCCAATCTATCACTAGACCTCCGTTTTTCGACGGAAATGATTATCCTTATTGGAAAACTAGGATGAGAGTATTTTTACAAGCCTTAGATTATGAACTATGGGAAATAGTTTGTGATGGTTCATTCATTCTTAGGAAGAATGCTTTAAGTGAGTTGGATAAGAAAAATATGTCTTTAAATTCCAAGGCCATGAATGCTTTATTTTGTGCCTTAGATAAAAAGGAATTTCATAGAATTTCAAATTGTTCTAATGCTTATGAAATTTGGAGAAAGCTTGAAATTGTGTATGAGGAGACTACGAGCGAGGAGGAATTTCATGAAGTGTCGAATTTGGCACTTATGGCAATTGGAGATGAATCGGATGATGATCTTGATGAGGTAAATGATCTTTTTACTTATGATGAATTATATGATGCTTTTAAAGAATTGCATGATAATTGGATAAAAATTGGTAAAAAGAATGCATGTCTTAAAAAGAAAATGGTAGAGCTCAAAAATGAAAATGAATCTCTATGTGCAAAGATTACATGCCTAGAATTAGAGAATAAAACATTGCATGATAGAGTTGCATTATCAAATGAGAAATCTAGCACTTCACATGAGCATCTAGAATCATATGTAGATGACTTGAAAAATGAAAAGGATGCTTTACAAAAATGTAATGATTCATTAAATGAAAAGATTAAAGGACTAGAGTTAGATAATAAAATGTTGCATGATAGAATTGCATCATTTAAAGGTAAACAAAGTATTTCATATGAGCATGAAAAATCACATGTTGATGAGTTGATGAAAGAAAATGAAGTGCTTAAGAGAAAGAGTAATGAGCTCAATGAAATTGTTTTGAAATTCACAAATGGGCAAAAGATGTTGGATAACATGCTTAATTCACAAAAATGTGTGTTTGATAAAGGAGGACTTGGGTATAAGCCTTACTTGAAACAAAAATATTATAAGAATTATTTTGTTAAGGCTACCTCCACAAATGATCAAATTGTATGTCATTATTGCAATCAAAATGGTCATATAAAGAATAGATGTCCAATTAAAAGAAATGTGTATTATGGAGTCAAATGTATTTGGGTTCCGAAAGGAACTAAGTCTAACACTCAAGGACCCAAGAGTATTTGGGTACCAAAGCACACAACTTGAATATTTTTTTGTAGGTACCACAAACAAGGAATGGTGGAGAGTTCCTTGATGAAACTTGTGAGATAATCATTTGAGCATGATCTAAAAAAAAAAAAAAAAAGGATGAGGCAAGATGATTATTTTGGTAACAATTCTTGCCATATTAATTTTGTTGAATGGATCATGATAAATGGATAATAACTTGAATTTGTGAAAGTATACTTGTATGGTTATATGATTGAATTATCATTGTGTTTAACATTGAGTGCTTTATCATGATGCATGGTTATATATATAAGATGAAAGCTTGTCAACTCATCATGATGGTTTTGTTTGATGTTAATGTTTATGAAGTGTTTAAGCATGATAGATAACTGGTGTGTTTGATTTATTCACTTTTGAATGCTTATATGTTTAATTTTTGTGAAAATCTCTAGTATGCACATGCTATAATGAATTGGTCATAACTTCTTCTACAAAACTCCAAATCTAGCTCTGTCAATTTTATTGGGAAGCTAACTCAATTATCTTTCCAATGGTATATAGCTTGCACGTTACTTCTTGCTCAATCAATACAGTTTTTATTCCGAATTTGACCTTTCTGCATTTTATTTTTGAATGTTTATAAGCACTCCAAATCAAGTCTGCACAAGCTGTAATGAATTGGTCATACCTCCTTCTAGAGAACTCCAAATCCAGCTCTGTAAAATTTATTGGAAAGCTAACTTAATTATCTTTCCAACGGTATATAGCTTGCACATTACTTTCTGCCTCAAATCGGACTACTGGTTAGCAAACCGGAAAGCTGGATTCGCAAGGAACGCTTGCTGGACCAAACCGAATTTCCGGTTCTGTCAATTCGGAATTCCGAATTCGAGCTGCATTTTGGCAAACCGGCAAGCCGATTCTCTCTTGCTATCTTCTGGATCCAACCGGCAAGCCGGTTCGTGTTATCCGGAAAACCGGATTTGCGTGAAACATTTGCTGGAACCAACCGGATTTCCGGTTAAGCTCATTCGGCAATCCGGTTTCGGGTGCTATTTCAACTATTCATCTTCTCCCTCTCTTTCGGCTTTCCGTTTCTCTCTCTCTCACTAAAAGCCGATTACTCCTCACTTGATTTCATTCCAAAATCCATCATTCTCATTCGTTTTCAATCCAAATTGATTCATATAAATTATTCCCCATCCATTCTTGTGTCTAAAATCATTCTTGTGTCTAAAATCATTTTAATTGATTCAAACTTACTCATTTTACTCAATAGCTTGAAAAATTCAAATTTGTGCATTTTGAGTATTTCAAATTACCACTTCCATAGTGTGCTCTCCTTATGGATTTTACCATAGTTTTCTATTATATTATGCACTTACATTTTCATATGCATTGTTGCTTTCGTTGTGGATTGATGATGATTATTGTTTGATCTTATGCAATCTATGATTGGTGAATGGATGCATTTTTGTACTTTATTGATGTATTGTCGAATATGCATTACTTGCTTTAAATAATATCGAAAGGGGGAGAAATCCATGATCCTTGAGATCTTGGCGCATATGAGAGTGTAAGTTATATTAAAATGTCACATTTGATCTTTGATGAGTTTAGTTGTCTTGATTTCTAAAATATGATTAGTAATTATAAAGTTTGAATTGTTGACATTATGCTCTTATGACTTTTGCATTCCCTTGCTTAGCTTATTACTTGTTCTATTTTGGATAATATGCTTTTTGAACATTTTTATTGTCCAAAGGGGGAGACAAAGTAATAAATCTTTTTAATGATGTAAATTGGGGAAATAACATGCATTTTGAGCATTCTTTTAATGGTTGATATATGATTATGGAATCCTCGGATTTAATTTTTACAAGTGTTGGGGGAATTCATATTGATTTTGATGATTAATGATTATATGTGCATTGCTTGATGAATTGATGGAGTTATTGGTTTGTTATAATTGTTGAAGCTTATATCTTTTTAACCATGTTGTGTATTTGATAATTTGTTCATTTTTAAGGAGAGACTTTACCGAAATTTTTGCTCGCACAAAATGGGTAATATCTTCATCGAATTATTTTCATGATATTGTTTCAATTGCATCTATCTTTCCTTTTTACGATGAAGGGGGAGATAAATATGATATGTTTTTGGATAAAATCATTTTGGTTAAATTTTTTAATTGGCCATATATTTAGGGGGAGCATACAATATGATTTTGAATAATATGCATTTTGAACTTTTTTGTTGTCAAAAGGGGGAGAATAACATGCACTTTGAATATTCTTTTGATGATTAATATGTGCTTATGGTGATGTTTTTAAGATATGATAATGATTTGATTACATTGTTTTATATGATATTTTGGAAGTGATATCACTAATCTTGTATTTGAGGTGATGCTTGTTGTTAGGGGGAGATTCTTTCAAAATTTCCACTTGAACAACATGGGTAACAAATTTACTATTTTTATTCCTTTCCTTTAAGTTTTCTTTTTGATGATGAAGGGGGAGAAGAATACATGTTTTCAAACTTATAAAAAAAAAATTGCTATTTTTGTCTTTGCCAATTAAGTTTTTCTTTTTGATGATGAAGGGGGAGAATGATTTAATTTGTGTTATGAAAATATATGCATGTATCTAGGGGGAGCATGTATGCAGGGGGAGTTTTTATTAAACTATTTTCAAATCATTTTTTAACTTGCATTGATTAAGGGGGAGCTTTTTCATAACAAGATTAAAGTTTTGAATGTGCTTTGTCATCATCAAAAATGGGGAGATTGTTAGCCTATATGGCTATAAATATTGATTTTGATGATAACAAACCACATGTATTTATTGAGTAAAGATTTATGAATTGTGCTTTTATAATAAGAAAATAATGTTATGGAATTAAAGCATTTTGGACTAAAATGAAAGTAATTTCAAAATCTTTAATAGTGTTTTAAATTTCGGATTTGGACCTATTTGAAACTATTTAAATGTTTTTGGGCCATTCTGTAATTTCATAAAGTTTGGGCGAAGTCATAATTTCATAAAATTGTGGGATTGAGAAAGCATTATTTAAAATTCTGAAATTGGACCTGTTTGTAAACTTTTATAACTTTTTAGGTCATACTACAGTTTTATAAAGTTTTGGGGTCAAACTATAAATTTCGGGAAATATTTTACTGTAGCAGGTTACTGTAGCAAGCGGCTTACCGGTTACTGATAAACGGCAAGCCGAATTCGGGGCAGTAAGCACCAGAACGAAAATGGCTTACCGGATTCCGAATCCGGCAAGCCGGTTAGGCAAAATTTTGAATTTTGCCTTAACGGTAACATAAATCCGGCTTACCGGATTCCATTAAACGGCAAACCGGATAGCTCATAATGTGAATAACGGCTAGTTTTCGAGCTCAAGCTATAAGAACTCAAATCCAACTCATTTTGAAGCTCTCCAACACTCTCCAACAAGCAAAAACAAAAGGCACACATGATATCTTGAGCTTACAACTTGCAAAACACAAAACATTGAATCATTCATTGTTCTTCATCTTTGAATATCTACTCATTGAGTGAGTTTGATTGTAACTTTCATTTCTTCATTTCATTTGTAAGAGTTTGAGTGTGTGAGACACTTGAGTGAAGAGATTGGGAGATAATCTCTTTGTTGTAAAGGTTTATTGACACCTCGAAGTCAATTGTAATTGTTGAAGCCTTGGAAAGGCTTGGATAGTGAAATCCTCAAGCCCGGTGTGCTTGGAGGCGTGGACGTAGGCGGGGATAGCCGAACCACGTAAAAATCATTGTGTTCGTTTTTCTCTTCCCTTACTCTTTTAATTATTGTGCCTTTATTGAACTTATTGCTTTCAATTTTTATTAAGACTTTAGATTGCTTGTTGTGTAAATTTGCTAGGATAATTTTTAAATTTCCAATTCACCCCCCCTCTTGGGTTGCACACTTATATTTCATTAAGGTGTGGATCACCCCTTATAAACCCAGCATCTCTCCCGTGCTTTACTGATGTGGGATTCGCCTAGGGTGTTACAAGCAGTGTTAGGATAAAGAGTTGATCGAATTCCCCATGTTATTTACTATGCTAGTATGACATTGAATGATGCACAGTTGAACTATTCAACTACAGAAAAAGAAATGCTAGCAGTAGTGTTTGCATTAGAAAAATTTTGATCTTATTTCATTGGTTGTAAAATAATTGTGTTCACAGATCATGCTGCTCTTAAATATCTTCTCATGAAGAAAGATGCAAAAGTTAGACTAATTCGTTGGGTGTTACTTTTGCAGGAATTTGACTTGGAATTTAAAGATAAGAAAGGCACAGAAAATATTGTGGCAGACCATCTCTCTCGCCTCAATTTTAACACAATTACAGAGCCATTAACATTGAATGAGTCATTCCCAGATGAACAATTGATGAGTGTGGAAGTATTACCATGGTATGCTGATATCGTTAATTATCTTGTTACAAGTCAACTTCCAGAGCATTGGACCAAGCAAGACAAGGCCAATTTTTTTGCAGAAATAAAGAATTTCTTTTGGGATGACCCTTATTTGTTCAAGTATTGTGCATACCAAATTGTTAGACGATGTGTCCCAAAAAGTGAAATTCAGAATATCCTTTCATTCTGCCACAAACAAGCTTATGGAGGCCATTTCAGTGCTAAGAAATCAGCAACTAAAGTTTTACAATGTGGTTTTTATTGGCCAACTATATTTTGAGATGCTTACACTTTCTGTTCTTCATGTGATAGGTGCCAACGAATGGGGAGCATTACACGAAGGAACATGATGCCACTAAATCCAATTTTAGTGGTTGAGATTTTTGACGTATGGCTTATCGACTTTATGGGATCCTTTCCCCTATCTTTTAGTCATCAATACATATTGGTTGCTGTTGACTACGTATCAAAATGGGTAGAAGCAATTTCATGCAGAACCAATGATCACAAGGTGGTGATACAATTTTTGAAAAGCAATATTGTTTCACGCTTTAGATTCCCTCGAGCGATAATCAGTGATGATGGTGCCCACTTTTGTAACAAAGCATTCAAAGTTCTTTTGACAAAGTATTCAATCACTCATAAAGTTGCGACCCCATATCATCCGCAAACCAGTGGCCAAGTTGAGATCTCCAATCGAGAAATAAAGCACATATTAGAAAAGACAGTGAGGCCGGACAGAAAAGATTGGTCATTAAGACTTGATGATGCATGATGGGCATATAGAACGGCTTTCAAGACCCTGATTGGGATGTCACCCTACAGACTAGTGTATGGAAAAGCTTGCCACCTACCTGTGGAACTCGAGCATCGGGCATACTGGGCCATCAAGAAATTCAACGTTGACATGCAGCAAGCTAGCTCAGAAAGAAGATTACAGTTGGCAGAACTTGAAGAAATTCGCAATGATGCATACGAAAATGCCAAGATTTACAAGCAATGAATGAAAGTCTTCCATGACAAGCAAATTATGAGAAAATCTTTCACTTCAGGTCAGAAAGTGCTTTTATTCAATTCTCGCTTGCACCTATTCCCAGGTAAGTTACGCTCTCGATGGTCTGGCCCCTTTATTGTTCATACTGTTTTTCCACATGGGGTAATTGAAATTAAGGACCCAAAGAACGGTGTTACGTTTAAAGTTAATCGTCAAAGATTAAAGCCATATCTAGAGTAGCAACCACATGGAGAAGACACTGAAATAAATTTGAGTGACCCACCAGATTTGATTTGATTTTTTTTCTTTCTTTTCAGTGATTTAATTTTTTTCTTCTTTCTTTTTATTATTTTTGCTAATTGAAATTATTTTGCATAAGTGTGTTTGTTTAACTATTAAGTTTTTTTCTTGTCATTGTTAATCATGAGTACAATACTTAAACCGTTCCTCCTGAACATTCTTAAACCACTTTAACGTGTCAAATCTCATCTCAAAAGGCAGATTCAATTTTGTAAAACACATCGTATTTGTGCTTTGCAAACACCAGAGTTAGTATCCTATGTTGAGGATTTAGAAAGCCAACTCAGAGACATTGAGAGAGGTGTCTACAACATCCAGTTGGAGCTTGAGGTAAATTCAATAAGAGGACAATTGTAATTTTCTTTGTGTGTTTTAATTTGTTTTTCTGTTGGTGTGCTTTAGTTTGTTACCCCAGTGAAGTGGCGGATAACGGTACTTCGTGACAATCAAGTCAGTTACATCAGTTTTCCCATAATAACTGATATTCTAAGGTGAAGGTATGGACAGAAACGAGATTCTAGTGAAGCTTCATAAGCGATTTCCTTCACTTCCTCAGAATGCCCTCCTTACAATCTATAAAGCTCGGTCCGAACGCATACGATTGCTCATGAGGAATAACATACCTGCTGACATCCGTTGGTTAATCGAGGCGAAAATACGATTGGCAGGTGAGTTACCTCCAAAATTTATTGCATACATGCCTGGTTATGGTAAAGGAAATTATGCAAGAAAACGAAGAGCTCGAAGAATTTATGTTGCTTGTCATAAGTGTGCCAGAATGAGTTGCGATAAAGACCTATGTTCTTTAGGAATGATGTCTGATAACAGGGAAGATAAGATTCAATTCATTAGGGATGGCTTGAATAAGGAGTCATTGGATGATATCCTTTTGTCTCTTGAAACGCATCCTAGTGGATATGTGCAAGGAGCGATTCTCCAGTTATGGCCATTATTCCAGAAAGAGCATGCACGATATAGTATTGGGAATCTGACTATAAACGACCATGTTTGCCAGTTTATAAGAAAACTGGATGGGAAGCCTATCCTCGACCCATAGAGGGCGTTCAAGTCATTTCTGGATGTAAAACCAGAGGAATATGTGAGCCACAGTCGCAACTACCTGTAAATATCTTTTTACTTCACTGTTATTTTATTTCACTGTTATTTTATCTTTCCATTATTATCTTTAATAATTTTATTTTATCATTGTTCCTTTTTCTTTTTACTGTTTCCTTTTTGACTTGCGATCCATGTGCTTTACGCGTTATTTGACACTGACATGCCACCTCATACACAGTTGTGACCCACTATCACCAAGATTCTTAAATATGACTTTTTGTTAAGTACTCATAAATTATTTTTGAGAAATATTCCAATGGCAGCTACTCTCAATAGACAATTCAAGAGCATTTATGTACTTTCTAGATTTAACTATGGCAAACATAAAGAGTTCGTTGAGGCAGCCATAGATCATGGTCGAAGTATAGCAGAGAGAAAATTACACTTAGTGTATGGAGGAGGTAACCGAGGGTTATCAAAATTGGTCTCAGAAGTTGCTTTTGTCAGAGGAAGCCAAGTGTTAGGCATCATCCCAAGAGCTCTAAAACCTTTGAGTAGTTTGTATGACTCATCGACTGGAGAAGAGTTAGTCGTCTTAGGTATGCAAGAAAGAATAACTAAAATGCTTAATCACGCTGATGCTTTTATTTTCCTTCCAGGAGATCTTGCAACACTAGAGGCACTTATCACACTAGCATCTTGGGCCCATCTGCACATTCACCAGAAACCCATCGGTTTGTTAAATGTCAATAACTTTTATGATGGCTTTATCGCATTTCTTAACCATGCAATAAAAAACTATTTCATTCCTTCCAATGCGAAAAAACTTTTTATTTGTGCTCACACTGCTAATGAGCTACTTGATCTGTTACAAGCTTATAAACCGGAGCCAGACCCCTGGACCTTTGTGTTGGAGCGTCCAAATAATGATGGTAACAGTAGCCGCAGTAAGAAGTACAAATTAGATTTAACTCTCCGCTTGTAAATATTTTCTTCTATGTTGCACCACCCAGGTGATGTCTTCTAAACTCTACTTCTTTCCTTTAAAACATTGAGGACAATATTTCATTCTAGTTGGGGGGAGGGAATAGTCGACAATTATGGAATCTTGGTTAAGTTTTTACTGATTTTTTATTGTAAAAACTAATTGTTACTAACTTTTTGTGTTGAAGATGGCTGAATATGGAGTGTAGTGAATCTAGAAATGCATTTTCATCGTTTGAAAAAAAAAACAAAAAAAAATTCAGATATTTTCTTTTTTTTATTATGTTTTGATGTTCATTTTTCTTCTTCTTTTTAATTTCTCCTTTATAAATATACATTTTCAATTTTTTTTTTAGTCGAAGATGGCTGAATATAGAGTGTAGTGCCTCTAGAAACGCATCTTCTTAAGTTAAAAAAAAAACCATTTTCGTTTTCTATCATTTTCTAATTAGTTTTTCTGCATCATTTTCACATTTCTGCATGCATATTTTCCTTTCATATTTAGAATAGGTTGGGGGGTAGGATGTTGTTTAAAACAAAAAAAAAAAATTGTATGATTTGTTTTAACATTGGATGACATGATGAATTTTAAATTTTAGTATTTGTATTATCTTTGGTCTGAAGTGATGTTACGCTATGTTTGCTACTCTACATGTTGATGTCGGAGACAAATATGAATTGCTTGAAGGAATGAACATGTCATAATAAGTACCAAGTGAGTTTTTGAGCCTATTATTTTTCTTGGAGAGTAACCCTTTTGCCTATTCTTTATACAGCTTAGCAGTTTATTATTTTATACACGATCTTTAGATTTCTTTTGAGTTAACCCTTAAAAAAAATTATTGTAAAATTAAAAAAAAAGAGAGAAAAAAATGTGTGTTGCTACATTTGGAGGCCCATCTAACTAGTAGATATGGAAGATTATTTAGAGCCCTAAAAGATTATGGAAAAGTCATCTTTGATCCGTTTGAGTCTTTCTAGCCATCCTTTTTATGAAATATCCATAGTTAACCCTTTTGAGTCTTAAAAAAAAAAAACATTTTCTTTGTCAAACTTATCATCTTGACCCACTCCGATTTAGAGTATTACTCAATATCTTACATGTTTCATCACCTATTTATGTTTGAGAAAAATGTAAATAATTATTTTGTTCAGTGAAGTTGTGCCAAACAAAAAATAAATAAAAAAGAGAAAAAAAATTTTTGTTTAAAAAAAAATAATAGGTGAAATCCACCTTGCAACTTCAAAAAACAAATCTCTACATATTTCTCAAACATACACTTTATTTTTCTTATTTCTCTTCCTTTGTTAGCCATGTCCCTAACCTACGTTACGTCCTAATAAAAGTCCTTCTTGATATTAGGGAACTATAATATGAAGTAGAAACTAGTTATATGGGCTAAAAAGATGTAGTGGTGCATAAAAAAAAAATAAATTGGGTTGACTAGCATTTTTATTTGACTTGAGATCGTATTATTTCTAAGCTGAGAGCATATTTCTTTCATTTTGGTGAGAGCATGTGATATCACTTTATTATTTTCTCTCAATTACCATTTATTGGGTTTAATTTCTTTGTGAGAGTGTCACTATTTCCAGTGAGATTTTAGGGTTTAACATGTCATTCTTGAAAGTAGCTGTGACAAAGTCTACTAGACTGATTCATGTGGATGGTTGATGTAGGTGTGATGTTTCTTTAGATTGGAGATAATGCTTATACTTTTATTTGATTGCTATCATTAGTCTGATTGAATAAACAAGATTATTTAAAAAATAAAAATAAAAATTATATATATATTATGTTTGAATTTTGTTTTCACTTTATTTGCTAGGGACTAGCAATAAGCTGGTTGGGGGTGTGTTGAGTGTTAGAAAATGCATATTTATAAAGGAGAAAATCGTCATTTTACATTTCAAGTCTTACTAACAACCCTTACTTTTATGTAGTTAAGCTTCTTGTAATTTAATTATGTGTGTTTTATTTTAATTAAGTATTTTATGTATTTTAGGGGCATCATGGTCATTTCACAATGAACGAGAGATCAGACGGCAAAACGGACATCACTTTTGAACTCAGGACGGTCGAAAACCTTAGGAGGAGCATAAAAAGAAAAATGGCACTATTCACATGCACGATACTGTCTACGTTACTGTTCACGACACTGTTCACATAGACGGATCGATGACGTGGCATTGACCGGCATTGACTGATAAGGTGTCACGATCCTGTTGGACTAAAATTCTTATGCACTGTTGATTGGTGACGTGGCAGCATGTTAGTGGACCAAAAATTGCGCGTACGGTACATGCATTACACAGGATTATTTTCAACCAAACCGCGTTATTGTTCAACCCGGGTCAAACCGCGTTATTGTTCAACCCGGGTCAAACCGTGTTATTGTTCAAACCGCGTGGTCAAACCGCGTACTGTTGACTGATGACGTGGCGTAATTTTGAGCGTCCAAACTGTTTTTAATCCGATGGCCATGATTTACTCATTGTATCTATAAAAAGGGGGCCTCCCCCCCCCTAATTTGATATCTCTGAGTCCATTTTTGGACTCCATTTTCTGTAATTCTCTCTCCATCTTGTATTTTCTATGTATTTTAATAAATTTCCTTTTTGCCCTTAGTTCAATTATGAGTAGTTAATTTTCTTTCAAACTTGGGTTGAAGATAAAGTCTCAACATGTGTTATGAGCTTTATTTGGTAAATTTATTTTCTCTTCCCCTCTAGTTTTTGTGGATGTTTTGACTTCTCGTCGACAAATAATAATAATCTTGTCTAGATACCGCCTTGGTTTCACCGGCTCTCTAGTACAAGGTTATTATTATTTGGCACGATAAGCCCTTAGCACCATATTGATTAGAGTGTGGTTCATAAGGTGTGGATTCCCCCCTCATGATTTAATTGGCATTAATAAGGAATATTTAGCCTATGGTGCATGTTGATACGGAACCAGATACCCAAGTACGTCAATTTACTAGATTTCTCCTCAATTTATTCTTGCCATTTTAATTCGAATTTTAAGATAATCCAAATCACTTTCACCACAAATCCAACCACCCCCATTTAGAAAATTAATTCTACACACAATTAAAATCTACCTCCTCGTGGGATTGACACTCGTCACCATTGATCTATTCTACAATAGATTCGTGCACTTGCGAGTTTAATAAAATTTGCACAACAAAGTCTCTAAGGGTCCTAGATTGTTCATGAAGATTTTGCAAGGCTTGGTCATTTTCGTGCTCCGAAAAATTTTCAGCTCCTATGTCAGCCATATCTAAGGGTGGTGAAGGTGATCTTCTAATTAGTCTACCACTATTTGTATGAGACCAATGATGCATGCAATGCTAATGATGTGTGTTAAACTAATGATGCAAAAAATGCTATGTGAATAAATTGGAATTTAAATAAGTAAAAAAATACAAAATAAAAACAAACAAACTGAAGATAAATAAAATAAATAAATTAGGCAGTGAAACCAGCTATAAACAAAGGAATTAAAAGGAACAGTTTAGGCGGTATTTTAAAACCAGCCATATAATAAAACATAAAATTAAATAAATTAAAGCACAAAAATAAATAAACTGAAATTAAAATGTTAAGCGGTAGAACCAACCATATAAATAAAAATACATAAATTAACAAAATTTAAATGACAGTCAGGCAGTAGAACCGACCATTTAAAATAAATACGGAAAGTAAATTGCAGAAATTTAAAGAAATAAATTTGATTTGAGGACTGATTTGTAAAGTTTTCTGGGCTAAGATGAAGTTTCTCACAAATTTTATGGATAATGTTAAGGTTTGAAAATAGGAGGGGTGCTAACTGAAGTTTTACAAAAAGATAATAAAATAGGATCACGGAAAGATGGTAACGACAAAACAAAAAAAAATAAAAATAAAGTAAAGACAAACTAATACCAAATTTAGAAAACTCTCCGGTAATGGCTCCAAAAACTTAACACGACTCAAAAGTGTATTACTCTCAAGTATAAGAATGTCTAGTTATAATATAACCCGGTGAGACCGGGATCGAGGCACAGAGAGTTTTAAATCTAGTAAAACTAAGAAAATTAATTGCGGGGCAAAGAAATTATTTGAAATTGATTTAAAAAGAAGCTAAGGTTTAGGATCCACTCTCTGTATTCAAACTATAATTTTAATACTCTCTCATTTATATTTTGCCTCACTTTTACCAATTAATTATTATATCATTTAATTCTATGTGTGTGGATAAATATAGAATAAAGTACCTAATGTGCCACATTATATTAATGTGTCGACATTATGTCAAAATATCATAAAATCCAGTGAGATTTATAAACTAATATGATATAAAAATAATTAGAAAAGAATTAAATAAACTTAAAAACTCATTTGAGAAAATAATAATAATTAATAGTTTGAAACATTGAGCTTCACCATTTACCTCAACTTAATAAAATTAGCCACTTATATTAAAAAAAACACAACACTCTTTTTATTTTATTTTATTTTTATTCATTTTCATTTATTTATTATTTATTTACATCTCCACAATAATGCTTCCAAATTGCTCCATTAGTCCTTCTTTGTTCCCGCTTTCAATTCCAATTTATTCCTGAAAAATATTTATAAGATAAAAATTAACATATTGCGAAATAATTTAACACAAAAATTTATTTGGGGAGTTATTATATTATAACTCGGTGAGTCCGATGCAGATCCTCAGATAAAGGATTTAAATTGTTTATTTAAGTTTATAAAAAATTAAAAATATGCAATTTAGTTTAAGAAAAACTATGAAATTGAATTAGTTAGGGTTATGGATCCACTCCTAGCAATAAATATAATTTAACAAATTCTTTTTATTTTTATTTTATTTCCCAAAGGATTAACTATATAAATTAAAATTATTTTCCCATTTATTTTATTATGGATTAAGAACTTAATGTGTCAAAACTTAATTTGTCTACAATAAATCAAAATATCATTTTACCATACTTTATACTAAGATATTAAGAATTCATTGTGCCAAACTCCCATATCTGTCTACGATAAATCAAAATTTTAAAATATAAAATATGGATAAAATTAAATAGAAAACAATTTAATTTATAAAATTAAAAATAGAATTTGATTAAACCATATTTTTACTAAGAGTTTCACCTTCCCCTAACTACTAATATTTAGCTAAACATTTTTGAAATAAAGGAAATTATTAAATTTGAAAAACACATAATTAAAAAATGGAATTTAAAAATTGAAATAAAACTAATTTTATTGATTGAAAATAAATTACAAAGAGATATGAGAAGAAGAATTTGGGGGGAAAGAACAGAAGAGAAGGTGTGTTCCCCCCTCTATTTATACTAATATATGGTAAATCCACACCACACAAATAAATAAATCTAATTACATCTCAACCTACATCTGTCCCACTAATAAAACATAAAGCGAATTTAATCCACTCAAGCATATCCAACACATTCCACTAACAATTACCATATCTAACATGATAAAAACTTATAATTTTACAATTACCACATTTACCGTGGTAAAAATATAAAAATTTACAATAAAAGTCTTGGATCCTCCTTGACAATGACATAATTTTTCGGACTTCCGGAATCCAAATTTGACATCCGTATATTTGTTTGAAGCTTCAAATTGCATGAAATTATTATTTTTACCTAATAAACACACAAAAATACACAAAATCAAATACTTATAAAAATAATTAGAAATTCACAATATGTTACACAATTACAAATATAAATTACATTAATAGCACAAAATAGCATTTTTACCCCTTAATAAACACACAATTTTTAACACTAATCAAGGTTGCTTGCGTCAACAAATAACCGATAGGGGAAAATGAATAATCATTTTCGCGTTAAGTGATTACTGGAAATTAATGGTTAGCCGATTGACGAAAACGGCTAGCCATTTTCGTGCAGTACGTCATTGTTACAGGGTTCCTTCTTCATTTTCTAGTTAGCCCCTCACTGTTATCTCTCTAATCGATGGCACTCAACCTTTTTCTTACATTGTTTTTGCAAAAATGAATATCTATAATTATTTTAAACATCCTAAACTTCATATTTTCATCATCAAAACAAGTTTTCAAGCCCAAAATTGAAAATTCATAAATTGAAACCCTAACTATCAGTTGAACGGTCACCTTCAAATTTGACCAGATTTTCATCAATTTTTGATGAAATTGAACACCCAAATCACATCTTATACCCTTCATCTTCATTTTAATCGGTTCAAATCCTTTCATTTCATTATTTTTCAAAAATCTCCATTATTGTATCCATATCCATGGCTGAAACATCAAGGGCTGGAACTAAATGAAAATTTGCACCAAGGAGGAATCCTTTACGTCCCATAAATACTCCTGAGTTTGATGTCATTCATTGTCCCACACCCCATTAGCTAGTAGGTTTCATTCTTGCTTTATGGGACGAACAATGATACCCTCTTACTTTGTTGAATTAGATGACTTTAATGAGTTATTTTTTTGTGGTAGAAGCATTAGGAGATTGTTGAAGTTGGTTGGATGTGATAGTATGTTGAGCATTGAAGAGAAGATGTAGGCGTAGAGATCTTTCAAATGACATATGCTCTCTACCCTTTCGTTCTCAGTTGTTACTTTTACAGATTATGGTCCTTCATAGTATATTACAACATATTATCACCCCTAAAATGGGCCATTCAGATGAAGTAACTGGGATAAATGTTAGTTTATTAGATTGTATTATTCAGAGGCGGCCAATTAATATAAGATAGGCAGTTCTTCTGTGTATGCTGAGCACTCCTAGGGTGAGTAACATGTTACTCCCATATGGTAGTATCATTACCAAGATTCTTAGGCATTTCCGAGCTCTTATTACTAAATGACATCTATCCAGCTGATCAGTTACCCAATTTTTGGTTAGGCACTACAACTCAGGTTCTACAACCTCCAACAGAGCCTGATTTCGAGGAGCATGAGATAAATACTGATCAGCCTCCAACTTGAGAGGATTATATAGTTCCTGAGGTGCCTCTAGTTCGTGAGGATCTTGTTCAGTAGTTGCTTGGTGAGGTTCAATCACTCCCTAAGAAACAACAGCAACTTCAGACTCAGTTTATTGCTTTTCAGATTCAGCAGCAACACATAGTTGATCAGTAGCATCGCCTCTTTGATTAACACCGATAGCTTTTTTATGGCCAACAGTGTATTCTCTTTGCTCTTCACATTCCACCTCCTAGTTCTCCGCACTAGCCCTTGTCATGGTTTTTCTTTTCTTTCTTTATATATTTCGCAATGACATGTTTACATCCATGTTACTCTTTATCTTAAATGATAGTTTACATGGTTGCTTAGAATGATAAATTAATAGTTAATTCTTGCTCTTATAGCAACTTTGCATATTGGTTTGATGATGATTTTGATAATTTGGGTGTAAACTTGCTAACATTTTTTAGGAGATACTTGTTGATATGGGAAGGTTCTGTCAAAATTTCTACTTGGACGGCATGAGTAACGATTTATTTTCTTCTTTCCTTTTTTACTCATGTGTTCTCTTTTTGATAATGAAGTGGGAGAAAGAAATAAGAGTACATATTTTTATGTTTTAAGTTTGTTGCTAAAAAGGTGGTATTTGTTAAATTGGAAATTGTTTTAAATTTGAAACTTGAAATATAGGGGAAGCTTACATGTAGGGGGGAGCGAATTCTTGCAAATTTTTTTTTAATACTTGTAAGGTTTGTTATTACCAAAAATGGGGAGAATGTTGGTTTGTTATTACCAAAAATGAGGAGAATGTTAACATACATATCTCCATAATATTGATTTTGATGATAACAAACTAGATTAACAATGTTGGAGTCTTTAAAACTAATTAATTTTAAGCCGTATGAAATTTTTTGACAAGGATAAGATTTTGGAAACAAAATCCTGAAGCTTAAAGAGGTTGGAAACAAAAGACAGGGATAACTATGATCATTTTTTACTTGCATATAGCTCAATAACTCATCTTTCCTCGTCTTCGACTCTCTTTTTTTAAATCTGAAGCTGCTGGCAGCCACCACGCTGCTCCACGTCGACATGACAGCATAACCCACCATGACGAAGCCACCTACAGTCTCATGAGTCACCACGAGAGCACAACCTCATCTCTCCTCTCTCAAATCAGCCTACAACTTCAGCCCACCGTTGTAGCTCGCCATCCACTCTTAATGGTAACTTCAATGATAAATCTTTTATTGAACATTGTTATGTGTGTGTGATCATGTGAGAACATGCAGACGTGAAACATTCATTGTGTTTGATTCGGTGCTATCAAGAAAAGGGGGAAGAAATGTCGTATAATGAACTGGGTTTATATATTTAACAACCAGCAGCAATTACTTTTTTTTTACGCAAAATATATTAATAAAAAAGTATGATTGCATAGTTCATAAACTAAACATATGAATTTCTTTATTATGTTTATTATACACGGATATAATAAATAATATTAAAGTCTAGACATGTATTGTTTTGATACAAAATTCATATTAACTACTATAGTGTATGCAATGAATCTAATCATAGTGTAAACTATTAACATGAATATGTTAATCATATTGATTTTGATGATAACAAACTTTAAATGGTTTTTGATAAAAATGTTGGAGCTATTCCTTAATAAACAAAAGCCTTAATAATCATTCCATTCATTTTTGTAAAAGATGGACTTTCAAATTAGAAAAATAGTCTTTGCAAAATCTGATTTAAAATGTGATTCTGGAAACAAACGGTGAACCGTTTATTTAAACGGTTAACCGATTAATACCAGAGAGCAACACATTGCCTAAGCTCTAACCGTTTATGAAATACAGAAAACACAAAAGATGGAAAGGCTACTGGAATTTAACGGTGAATCGTTTATTGAAACGGTTAACCGATAACATCCAGAATTGAAGGTTGTACTCCTCTGGCACTGTTTAACAAAACTGGATAAGGCTGAATTATTTTGCAGGTTACTGGAAACAAACGGTGAACCGTTTATTACAAACGGTTAACCGATAATATCCAGATAAGTCACTTCATGCAAATCTTTAACAGTTTAATGTAAACGGATGACTGATGTTCATCTTGCAGGTCTCTGGAATTTAACGGCGAAAGGGTAATCCTAAACAGCAAACCGTTTATTTGAAATTTAGCCCAACGGTAACTTTTGACCAACCTAAACGGTTAACCGTTAATGGTTAACGGCGAACCGTTTTCGGACCGACAGTTTGTAATGGCTAGTTTTTCAGCTCCATATATAAATAAGCTCATTCAAATTCAAAGAAGATTGATCACAACACAACCATTGAGCTTATATTCGAGAATACAATCTTCATAGAGCTTTAAACACATTCTTGCTTCATCTATTCACACATTGGGCATTGATTTGTAATCTTAAATATTGTGTGAGAGAAAAACAATTTGTAATCTTTTACTTTGAGTGATTGTAAGTGTTGGGATACACTTGGGTTAAGAGATTGGAGATAATCTCTTGTTGTAAAGGTTCATTGACACCTTGGAAGTCAAGTATAAGCATTTGAAGCTTTGGAGGCTTGCTTAGTGAAATCCTCAAGCCTGGAAAGCTTGGAGACGTGGACGTAGGCAAGGTTGGCCGAACCACGTAAAAATCTTCGTGTTTGAATCTCTCTTCCCTTATCTTTTTATATTGTGATTGATTTAATTGTTATTGCTTTAAATTCGTTTTAGATTTGCATGATATTTTATTTTAGAATTGAATAATTTTTAGAATCCCAATTCACCCCCCCTCTTGGGTTGCATAACTAGAATTTCATTTGGTATCAGAGCAAGGTTCTCTTGTTAGGACTTAATCGTCTAAAGTAAAAGATCCATGGCAACCCTAAATGACTCAACCTTTAGAGAAGGGCAATCTACAACTAGACCACCGTTCTTTGATGGTAATGACTATGCTTATTGAAAAACTAGAATGAGAATCTATTTGCAAGCCTTAGATTATGAAATTTGGGAAGTTGTTTGTGATGGTCGTTTCATGCCTATGTTTAAAGATGAAGTAGGAGATGATATTCCTAAACCATCGAGTCAATGGAGTGAGTTAAAAAAGAGAAAAATGTCTCTAAACTCCAAGGCTATGAATGTTTTGTTTTGTGCCCTTGATAAGAAAGAATTCCATAGAGTATCTAGTTGTGAAAGTGCACAAGAAATATGGAATAAACTTGAAGTTGTCTATAAAGGGACAAATCAAGTTAAAGAGTCTAAAATTAGTAGATACACTCGTCAATATGAGTTGTTCCAAATGGAACAAAATGAAAATGTGTATTCTGTGTATACTAGATTCACGGACATAGCGAACACCCTAGGTGCCTTAGGGAAGATCTTCTCAAATAGTGAAAAAGTTAAGAAAATCATTGGGCCACTTCCAAAAAAATGGAGACTTAAAAGAACCGCCATTAAAGAGGCCAAAAATTTAAATACTTTACCTCTTGATGATTTAATTGGTTCTCTCATTTCATATGAAGAAGACTTGGCAGCAGAAAAATGAGATGAGGAGAAGAAGAAAAGCATTACTCTCAAAGCTTCAAAATATGAGAGTGATGGAGGTAGTGAACCGGATGATGAAGAGCTAGCCATGCTAGCAAGGAGGTTCAGAAAATTCTTCAAGAAAACTGGAGAGCGAAGAAATTTCAGAAACTTAAAAAATCATAGGGAGAAGAATGAGGCAATCACATGCTATGAATGCAAAAAGCCTGGCCATATAAGATCGGAGTACCCACTTATCAACAAAATCAAGAAGAAAGTCATGGTTGCAACATGGGATGATAGCGAGGAAGATTCAAGTGATGAAAAAGGATTGCAAGAAGTATCAAACCTAGCACTTATGGCAATAGGAGAGGATGATAATCTCAATGAGGTAAATGATCCCACCTATGATGAATTGCATGATGCTTTTAAAGATTTGCATAATGAGTTGATGAAGATTGGTAAAAAGAATTTATGTCTTAAAAAGGAAATGGTGAAAGTTAAAAATGAAAATGAATCTTTAAATGCAAAAATTGCATGCCTAGAAGTAGAGAACAAAACATTGCATGATGAACTTGCATTATCAAATGAGAAACCTAGTATCTCACATTAGCATCTAGAATCACACATAGATGATTTGAAAAATGAAAACGAAGTGCTCAAGAAAAAGAGTAATGAGTTGAATGAAATTGTTTTGAAATTTACAAATGGGCAAAAGATGTTGGATAATATGCTTAACTCACAAAAATGTGTCTTTGATAAATGAGGACTTGGATATAAGCCTAACTTGAAGCAAAAGTACTATAAGAATTATTTTGTTAAAGCTACCTCCACAAATGATCATAAGATTGTCTGTCA
Organism: Citrus x clementina; assembly: GCF_000493195.1. Classification (NCBI taxonomy): domain Eukaryota; kingdom Viridiplantae; phylum Streptophyta; class Magnoliopsida; order Sapindales; family Rutaceae; genus Citrus; species Citrus x clementina. The sequence goes on from NW_006261964.1 coordinate 20,123,687, forward strand.
TTATTGTAATTAAAATGGTCACATGAAATATAGATGTCCCGTGAAAAGGAATGCATATTATGGTGTCAAATATATTTGGGTTCCAAAAGGAACCATTGCTAACTCTCAAGGACCCAAAAAGCTTTAGGTACCTAAAACTTGAGATTTTCTTTGTAGGGCTTAAAGAAGAAGAAAAATAAATGGTACTTGGATAGCGGTTGTTCAAGGCACATGACCGGAAACTATGCATGGTTCTCAAGCTTCACCAAAATTGAAAATGGTGGAGACGTATCTTTTGGAGACAACTCAAAAGGAAAAATTCTTGGAATTAGAAATGTTGGTAAAGTCTCTTCAACTCTAATTGAGAATGTATGTTTGGTTGAGAACTTGAAACACAACTTAATTAGCACTAGTCAATTATGTGGCAAAGGTTATAAAGTTATCTTTGATAAATTCAGTTGTGTTATTGAGAACTCATGTGATGGCAAAATTTTGTTTGTTGGTAATAGATGTGGTAATGTTTATATTATTGACATAGAATGTGCATCTACTCTTGATAAATATTTTTCCGCATTACATGATGATAGTTGGCTATGGCATAGAAGATTAGGACATGCAAGTATGGATTTGATTTCGAAAATTTTGAAAAATGATTCAGTTAAAGGTCTTCTGAAAATTGGTTTTCAAAAGGATAAGATTTGTGAAGCTTTTCAATTTGGAAAACAAATCAAAACCTCTTTCAAAAATAAAATCATATCTCTACTCCAAAACCACTTGAACTCCTTCACATAGATCTATTTGGGCCATCTAGATATGCTAGTCTAAATGGCAAATATTATGCATTTGTGATAATGGATGATTATTCTAGATATACATGGGTATTATTCTTAGCCAATAAGGATGATGCTCTTGATGTTTTTAAAGTGCTTTATAAGAAATTACAAAATGAAAAAGGGCGTGATATTATATGCATTAGAAGTGATCATAGAGGAGAATTTGAAAATCATGCATTTGAGAACTTTTGCAATAATCTTAGCATTGAGCATCAATTTTCATCACCTAGGACTCCACAACAAAATGGAGTTGTTGAGAGAAAGAATAGGTCTATTCAAGAAATGGCTAGGACCATGTTAAATGAAAATGCATTACCTAAATATTTTTGGGCCGAAGCCGTCAACACCGCTTGCTATGTTTTAAATCGGGTGTTGATTAGACCTTATCTCAATAAAACTCCATATGAGCTTTGGAAAGATAGAAAACACAACATTGGTTATTTCAAAGTTTTTAGATGCAAATGTTTTATTTTAAACACAAAAGATAATCTTGGTAAATTTGATCCAAAATCTGACGTTGGCATCTTTCTCGGGTATTCAAACTCAAGCAAAGCTTATAGAGTTTATAATAGAAGAACTTTAGTTGTGGAAGAATCCATGCATGTTACGTTTGATGAATCTAACCCCTCTTCTACGGAGAAAGGAGTTGCTAATGATGATGCAGATGGAGAGTTACAAGAAGAATCATTAAAAGAGAATCAAGAAAATGCACTACAAGAAAATCAAGAGGATAGACAAGAAGAACAAACGAATACGGAGCTGGAGCAACAAGAATGTATTTCTCAAACACTCCCCAAGGAGTGGAGGTATGTCTCTTCTCATCCTAAAGATGTAATTTTAGGAGATCCCTCACGAGGTGTTACAACTAGATCATCTCTTAAGAATACTTGTGAGCATAATGCATTTATCTCTCAAATTGAACCCAAATCCTTTGCGGATGCGGAAAATGATGAATCTTGGATTATGGCAATGCAAGAGGAGTTAAATCAATTTGAAAGAAACAATGTGTGGGAATTAGTTCCTAAACCGGAACATCAATATGTTATAGGTACTAAATGGGTGTTTAGAAATAAGATGGATGAATCCGGTGTAGTTGTAAGAAATAAAGCTAGATTAGTGGCTCAAGGTTACAACCAAGAAGAAAGAATTGATTTTGATGAAACTTTTGCACCTGTAACAAGGTTAGAATCCATTAGAATGTTGTTAGTATATGCATGTCATAAGGATTTTATTTTATATCAAATGGATGTCAATAGTTCTTTCTTAAATGAATATATTATGGAGGAAGTTTATGTGAAACAACCTCCTGGTTTTGAAAATGAAAAATTTCCAGATCATGTGTATAAGTTATCCAAGGCTTTGTATGGTTTAAAACAAGCACCTAGAGCTTGGTATGATAGGCTTAAAAACTTCTTGTTGGATAACGATTTTTCGATGGGAAAAGCGGACACAACTCTTTTTGTTAAGCATAAGAACCAAGACATACTTATTGTTCAAATTTATGTTGATGATATTATTTTTTGTTCTACTAATGAGTTGTTGTGTAAAGATTTTTCATCATGTATGAGCCAAGAATTTGAGATGAGTATGATGGGAGAGTTGAAGTACTTCCTCGGACTTCAACTCAAACAAAACGAAGAAGGAATTTTCATAAACCAAGCTAAGTACGTGAAAGATCTACTCAAAAGATTTGGCTATGATAATGGAACGGCAAAAAGCACTCCTATGAGTACTACCATCAAGCTTGACAAAGATGAAAAGGGCAAAGAAGTGGATATCAAAATGTATCGAGGTATGATCGGATCTTTACTTTATTTGACTGCAAGTAGACCCGATATCATGTTTAGTGTATGTTTGTGTGCAAGATTTCAATCATGTCCCAAGAAATCCCATTTGCTTGCTGTTAAAAGAATTTTCCGTTATTTGAGTGGAACCATAGATATTGGCCTTTGGTATCCTAGGGGAACTCATATAGATTTAACATGTTATTCAGATGCGGACTTTGCCGATTATAAAGTGGATAGGAAAAGCACTAGTGGAACTTGCTATATTCTAGGACACTCACTTGTTTCATGGTTTAGTAAGAAACAAAATTCTGTTGCACTTTCAACTACTGAGGCTAAATATATAGCTGCCGGAAGTTGTTGTGCACAAGCACTTTGGATGAAACAAACACTTAGAGATTATGGCATTAATCTTGAACAAATTCCTATTAAGTGTGATAATACTAGTGCTATAAATCTTTCAAAGAATCCCATTCAACACTCTAGAACCAAGCATATAGAAATTAGACATCATTTCTTGAGAGATCATGTTCAAAAGGGAGATATTGCATTAGAGTTTATTTCTACGGAAAAACAACTTGCCGATATTTTCACAAAACCACTTTGCGAAGAACAATTTTCAAAAATTCGGCATGAACTTGGGATGATGAAATTTTCGCATTAACGTCTCTATTCATGCTATTGAGTATACTGAATTGATTGACCTAGTTATAATCTAATATTTATGAAATGCTTGAGCTTGATAGTCAAATGATGAATTTGCCTTGTTAATTCTTGATTATATGAATTAATTGGTTGAAAACATGTTCATGTATCGTGCATTAAAATGGCTCATAAAATATTTTCAGATCAATTAAATGATCATGGAATATATTATTTGCTGGCCAAAAATTAAATCAAATGTGTGAAATTACAGATAAAATAAACGGATAACCTTTCCAATAAACGGTGAACCGTTTTATTCCAGAAACGAGATTATGTGTTTGTCCGTTTACTCTTTCATCATTTGCTACAATCGGTGAACCGTTTGAAAACAGAGAGTCCTCTAACAGTTACTCCTTAGCCGTTAAGCGCTTAAGCTTTCACCGTTGCCTATTCTTTAGCCTTTGGAAGTTACCCCTTAACCGTTTCAATAAACGGTTAACCGTTTTCGCGATTATAAAACTGTTCAAAGGTCTTTTCTTCTCCTTCTCCAGTTGCCCTTTCACTGTTTCGGCCATTGTTGCGCAGTCGAAGGTTTCTCTGCCCTCAAACCCTCATTTTTCTTGCTTTTCTTACCAAATCAAACCTTCAACATCATTTCTTATCACCTTTAGAACACTTTCACCGATTCAAAACTTCCAATCAAGCCCAAAATTGAAAAATCCCAAATCTAAACCCTAACTGCCGCAGGTCGGGTTTCTTCATTTTTAATCCGATTCTTCCTCTTCTTCAACCAAATTGAGCATCAAACTCACATCCTCTATTCATTCCTAATCAAATCATCGATTCATTTTCTTCTCTTCACATCTCTTCCGCATTTTTCACACTCCATTGTGTTTCTCCATGGCTGTACCCCCTCGGAGAAATCTCAGGCGTAAAGTTGTGCCTCCAAGGAATCCCATACCACCACGGGAAGTCTCTGAATTTGCAAGCATTCACTTCCCCACGCCTTCCTTGGTCAAGCGGTTCGAAGATCGCTTCGATGGTCGAAAGGTACTTGACTCCTTCTTTATTGATATTGAGGATTTCCGTAACTTAGTTGTATGTGGTAGAAGCATTCGGGATATGCTTCAGCCTTGGGAGTCTGCCATTGACTTTGATGACTGAGTTTATCCAAATTTAGTGCGAGTCTTTTATTCGAACATGGAAATTTCCGATACTCGCCCAAATAGGATAGTTACTCAAGTCGACGGTGAGCCAATAGAGTTTGATGATGCAGACCTAGCTGACTTTCTTGGTATCTCTAGTGAAGGGCATCATATATACACCTCTAGGAAAGCCCTTTTCTTTGACGGTTTTTGTCATACTGATGGCGTCCGTAATATATGTCGTCGTCGAGACTTGTCGGATGAGATTTGTTTGCTTCCTTTTCGGTCTCAACTTTTACCTCTCCAAGTTCGCATTCTTCACACTATTTTACAGCACATAGTGACACCTAGGAAGGGTCACTCAGATGAGGTTACGAGGTTGGACGTTGGCCTACTAGATAGCCTACTTACAGACCGTCCCATTAATCTCGGGTATGTTATTGTGCGGCATATGTTGAGTACTCCCGCGGTCAATCACCGCTTGCTTCCTTATGGCAGTATCATTACTAAGATACTGCGACGCTTTGAGGTGCCTCTTCTTGATACTAGACATATGGAGACTAGATGGATTGGTCCTGAGGCCATGACTAGTATCGGGTTCTCTAGGAAGAATGGAGAGTGGATAAAGACAAGCAACTCCAAAAATCGGGATACCTTGATTGCTCCAGAGGACGATCGGATGCTCAATGATATCTATCCTCCCGATCGACTTCCTGACTTTAGATTAGGAGCTCATCCTCATCCTCCTCGTCGCCGTTTTGTCCCTCGGCCTCCAGCTGACTCTGACTCTGAGGAGCGTGCGATGGATGCTGACATTCCCTCCTCTTCCGAGCCGCCTCCTGCTCCTGAGCTATCTCCTGCTCCTGAGCCATCTGCTGTTCCTGAGCATCCATCCTCCTCTATGCCACCTCCAGCTCCAGTTCAGCCCCCTGCTTCAGACGTTGTGCAGCATTGATTACTGATGTTCACCGGATTTCAGAGCGCCAGCAGCTGATTCTCGATCGGTTGGACACTGTTTCCCGTGACCACCAGCATCTACGTTCAGACTTTCAAACTTTCCAGCAGCAGAGCATTGATCAGCAGCTTGAGCTTATCGCTGGACAGTGTACTCTTCTCCGCTATTTCAGCTATGATCCGGGCAGCACATCTTCTCCACCTCCATAGTTTATGGGTTCTGTTTTCGCACATACATTTCATATTTTGGTTGTTTGCGTGTTGCCATTGATATTTTGATATACATTGTTACCTCTATATGCTCTTTCTGGATTTTGATGACATATGTTTGTGATGTTCTTGCTGATTGGATGACTTTGTAATTGGTTGATGAAATTTGTGGTTTATTGGATATTAAAGTGTTGGTTTGTTTGTTCATGGCGTTGTTGGTTTGTTGAAAAATGAAGTTGGTGTTAATCTATTTTGGAAGTGTTTTAATCTCATTTTGTATTAGTAGTTTTGCTCATTTTTAAGGGGAAACTCTGCCAAAATTTTCGCTCGCCAAAACCGGGTAACTTCTTCAATGGATTTGCGTTTTTTCCTTTCTCTCTTTTCTTTTTTATGATGAAGGGGGAGATAATTATAGGGAGATGGGGAGATTTAGAATCTATTTAAACATGTTTTCTTGAGCAAAAATATTTTTTATTGGACATTTCTTAATTTGGCCATACATTTAGGGGGAGCACATATTAAGGGAGAGCTAAACATTGAATGAAATTTGTCATCATCAAAAAGGGGGAGATTGTTAACATGAATATGTTAATAATATTAATTTTGATGATAACAAACTTTAAATAGTTTTTGATAAAAATGTTGGAGCTATTCCTTAATAAATGAAAGCCTTAATAATCATTCCATTCATTTTCATAAAAGATAGACTTTCAAATTAGAAAAATATTCTCTGCAAAATCTGGTTTAAAATGTGATTCTGGAAATAAACGGTGAACCGTTTATTTAAACGGTTAACTGATTAATACCAGAGAGCAACATATTGCCTAAGCTCTAACCGTTTATGAAAAACGAAAAACACAAAAGATGGAAAGGCTACTGGAATTTAACGGTGAATCGTTTATTAAAACGGTTAACCGATAACATCCAGAATTGAAGGTTGTACTCCTCTGGCACTGTTTAACAAAACCGGATAAGGCTTAATTATTTTGCAGGTTACTGGAAACAAACGGCGAACCGTTTATTACAAACGGTTAACTGATAATATTCAGATAAGTCACTTCATGCAAATCTTTAACCGTTTAATGTAAACGGATGACTGATGTTCATCTTGCAGGTCTCTGGAATTTAACGACGAAAGGGTAATCCTAAACGGCAAACCGTTTATTTGAAATTTGGCCCAACGGTAACTTTTGACCAACCTAAACGGTTAACCGTTAATGGTTAACGGTGAACCGTTTTCGAACCGACAGTTTGTAACGGCTAGTTTTTCAGCTCCAGATATAAATAAGCTCATTCAAATTCAAAGAAGATTGATCACAACACAACCATTGAGCTTATATTCGAGAATACAATCTTCATAGAGCTTTAAACACATTCTTGCTTCATCTATTCACACATTGGGCATTGATTTGTAATCTTAAATATTGCGTGAGAGAAAAACAATTTGTAATATTTTACTTTGAGTGATTGTAAGTGTTGGGATACACTTGGGTTAAGAGATTGAGGATAATCTCTTGTTGTAAAGGTTCATTGACACCTTGGAAGTCAAGTGTAAGCATTTGAAGACTTGGAGGCTTGCTTAGTGAAATCCTCAAGCCCGGAAAGCTTGGAGGCGTGGACGTAGGCAAGGTTGGCCCGAACCACGTAAAAATCTTCGTGTTTGAATCTCTCTTCCCTTATCTTTTTATATTGTGATTGATTTAATTGTTATTGCTTTAAATTCGTTTTGGATTTGCATGATATTTTGTTTTAGAATTAAATAATTTTTAGAATCTCAATTCACCCCCCCTCTTGGGTTGCATAACTAGAATTTCATAAACATATTCTTAATTAAGTAGTGTCAACATAAATTTTGCATCTAAACTGATTTGTAGGGATAGTTTGAGTGTGGAAAGTACCTTTGTCCTTCAGAAAGCTAATGATTGTGCTACTACTAGCTCTGTGAAGATCACATAGTTGAGGCATTACTTATTATTTATTTACTAAAATAATGGAATGATAATTGGAGTATTGCTATTTCATTTGTTTATTTTTGACAATTTTTTATATAACCTAAATTAGTAACCCAATTCAAATTAGGAACCTGAAATTAACAACCTGAAATTGAACTAAATTATGAACTAAACCGAACCGAACTAAATTGAAATAATTTTTCAACCCAATTGGGTTGAATTCTTAAACCTGAATGAGTTGCAAACCGAATTGAAAATTAAAAAAAGTGAATCGAAAACCAAAATGCCCACCCCATCCTAGCCACTGTATGACTTAGGTTGATTGCATGGGCAACGATTTGAATATGTTCTAAAGACAGTCCAAGTTACATGCGAAAATATACTACTAGGTTCTCAAGAAAGACTACAGATATTATAAACAATCCCATTTAAAACTCAAATTCCTTAGACAATGTATAGTTTTTGTGACAGAACCTTCTTAAAGTACTTAACCTTACTAATACATTTGGCCATAGAAGCATCTTTAGACAAGAAACTCGCAAGATTCAAAGTTGTCAAATAATGCAACACGTTTGCTCCCACCTTTGAAATTCTTCCAATGAATTTTTCAAGTTTCTCGCAATACACAATTTACTAAGTGAATAAGCTGAATTGGATTTTACAATCCTTCATCAATCTTTTCAGATTCGAATTACCTATGTCACAAACTTTAATTTTGTCGAACATACATAAACAGTATGTTAATGTACAATGTTCAAATCAGGACAATTAAACTTTATTTATAGTTGGTTTGATATTCAACAATCCAATATTAAATAAACATTTAACTCTTCCATTTTATTGAAAAAATTATATCTCATACTCTTTTATCTAGAGTTTGAGAACCATATCCTGTGAAACTTTCTTATTTGACAAGTCCACAAAGTTCCATAACTACCCATCCGTGAAGGATTTCTCTCACCTAACACTTTAGTGCACAGTACACTCTTTGGCTTATAAAACATTCTTCATTTTTGCATTTGGTCCTTGGCCAACATTTTCCTCTTAAAAATATCCTTGTGCATTTTGTACAATTCTCGGTACCTTCTAAGGTACTGACATCTATTTCCCACTTATAATCCTTGACATAGCACATTGTTCACCTTTCAACTTACCCAAATTTAATTTTGTTTGAATAGCATTAAGCACTGCCATAGCTTCTGTAAGCTCATGGACTTCTTAAGATATTTTTTATAAAACTTGCTGATGGCTAGATGAACTCATCATTTGCCTTTAGCCACTTTGTCCACTAATAGGACAATGTTGGCTTTACATAGCCCAATCTTAGTTCATCATTTCATAATCTCATTTTATCTTACACTACAAGAAAAAAGGACCTATTATGATAGGTAAAAACTGTCATCTTAAAAGGTGAATGACAGTTATTCTTACCGTCACTACAGCCAGAGTCAAGAAAAGATGATAGGCAGAAACCCGTCACAAGTTGTGAAAAACTTTACCTGTCATAATTCTGTCATACAACTTATAGAAGGGAAATTGATTTCTTTTCATTTTTATGAAATTAAAATTGTAATTATTATTTTTGGATAAAAGTTGTATCATATGTTTTGACTAGTATTTTCAATCACAATTTTTTTTAAAATTGATTATTTATTTTATTTATTAATTTAAAAATAAAAACATTATGCAATTTTAGCTTCCTCAATTTAAAATTTAAATTATATCAAAGAAAATAAATTATTAAATGCAATCAAATCCAAAACCAATGAATTAAATTAGTGAACTTTATTATCCATAAAAATTCCAAAGTACTTCTAAATTTCAAAAACATACAATTGAACTTTACAATTCAATAATTAATCAATATTTCAAAGTCAAGCCAATAGCTAACAAAAACCAATCGAAAACCAACGTACTTAGCATTCAGCAACATCCAGCACCAAAGATATGCAAAATGTAGTCCTTTTCCAGCAGCAAAATCCTGTAGCTCTAAAGTCGAGTAAGATCTATCCCATTTCATCAATTGAAAATATTAAGTGAAATATAAGCATTTACTCATGAAAATGTAAAGAATAACGTCTTCAAAAAGGAAAAAGATACAAGTAATAATAGAATATGAAAATATTAAGTGAAAAATAAGGCAAGACCCCTTTTTTCCCTTCTCTGAAGTAAAGCATTCAAAAGGTTAAACAAATTATGATTGTGTTCCACAGCTGGAGCTAGTAGAGACAAACTGTGATCATTTAATGCTGCCTTTGCACAATTTGATTATGTCCAGATTAGTATCCACAAATTCAAGGAAGATGATTGGCCTACCTCTTACATATATCATATTCAAGTCCGAATAGCTTTATTCCTAGTGGGACTTATTTGATCAAGTTAATAGTTCAGTATGAAAAATGGTTAGGACCTCACGGTCATAAAAAATTATTGTCTCATAGATCATTTTGAGTGCTTATAAACCAGAAGAAATGAAATAAAATATTGAAACATACATATATCATGTATGTAAGCATTTTTTTTTCTTTAAATACAAAGAGGATAGTAGTTATTAATTGAAAGAATGCATAAAAAGTTTCTCTAAACCAATACTATTAAAAAGTTCCTCTAAACAAATATTATCTCACATATGGTTAAGTCCCAAAAGAGATATAGGTCCAAATTCATTACTTCCAATCAAACAAAAATATGCAGTATCAAACAAGATATGCATCCTTAGGACCCACAAGTCAATTTGTACTCCATTACTATCAATTTCCTATTTGGTTAATTTTTAAATTTTTTTTTAGGTATCTCATAAGTATCCAAAGTCATACCCTAAGCAGGCAGACACATTCAGATAGTACATATCTAATACAAGATATTGGATATTAAATCCAAGAGTAATGGAATGCAGTAATACCTACTTTGAAGAAAATGTCAGTGATGTCATTCAAATGTAAGGGTCCCAATAAACAACAGGATCCACTTTCTGATTCAATACTTTTCCACATTTCCAATCAAGGGAGCTTGATGAATACTAGATGATGTAAAGACTAAAATCAGTTTTAAACGATTTGTCATCCATGATGGTACAACACGCAGGGAAACTCACCAGTGAGTGTGTGATCATGTCTCTTCCTTAAGTGAGGGTATTATTATTATTATTTCACACACACACACACTATAAAGCTACTAATCATACATATATGCATTAATATTTTTTATCTTAATTATCTGCACAGATTAAAGAGAAATGATCAAGCTCTCCTCGACCTCAAGCATGCACCAATAACATTACAAATAATTAAACTTCTCTCCAATCAGGTTGCTTAACTAGATAATAGGAATAATAATTAATAACAATAAGAGATTAATTAGAAACTTCAAAGAAATATAACATGTGCATAAGATTTAATTCTTCAGTTCATGTTCTTTTGATGATTTCAAGGTAACTAGCTTATTTATTTATCAACACAAGTTAAAGTCATTTTAGCTATATGTATCTACTTTATAAGCCATGTAGGAATACTAGAACTATTGTTTATGGAATTATAATTATAAATAAATACTTATGCATGCATGTGATCATTATATATATGCACACAAAAAAAAATTGCAAGATTGATTGATTGGGATTATTGATATATCTTGTATTGCATTTATTCCTAACCTTTTTTTAAAATTAAATTGTAATTCTCAAAAAAGAAAAAGAATGCTCACATCAACATGCATTTACACCTTACTTTTAGAGGACATGTCATTCTCCTTCCTCTATCCTCCAAGAATACGAGAAATCTGTAAACCTCTATGTACCGAATGCTTGGTTGAACAACATTCTTATTTGAAATTCTTAAACAAATGGGGACCATGCCAAGAACGCAACAGGGGAGAATAGAAGCAATCCCATCACTATTTCATAATCACATGCAAGTATCCTAACTGATTCCCAAATTCCGCCATGTTGTATCACTGGCTTACAAGCTTATAAAATCTATATATATTGTTCCATGCATCCACAAAAATAAAATAAAAATAAATAAAAAAATTAGTTATTAGAAAAGCGCCAATGATAAACAAGCCTAGTCAGTATCCCAACACCCATCACGACTAAATTGGCAAGGATCTTTATAGCTTAAATCAAATTTAACAATAAAACTATAATAATTATATTCCAAAAAATTTGATAAATGTTTAAAATTTCATAAATAAATAAACATAAAGGGCCAATCAAATAGATCCAAATTTAACCAGACCACATCTAGGATTTTCAAGTTTTAGATGTATAGGTTTCAAATTTGACAAGAACACGCTAGGTTTTCAAGATTTAGGTGTCTAGGGCTTGAATTTCACAAGAACATTAAAAATTAAAATAGAACCCAACACTAGAGACAATACTTACCTATATTATTCAAACGATTGCGGAAATGGGTGAGTGAAGGTTCTCTATTAGGGTATTGAAATTCAATAGTCGAGCGTTTGGTGGGTACTCTATATAGTTTTCAGTGAGGGCCAAAATCAATGGTTAAATACAAGAGAATGTCAGCGGCGGTTTAGTGCCCATGCAAGGATTTCAGGTGAAAAGGGCTTTCTGAGTGTGAGATTGACGAGAGTGACTAAGCGAGAGATGAGAGTGAGAGGACAACACTTACGAAAAAAAAAACCCGATGAGTGAAAACTGGAGAGGGTTTTGTTTCTGTTTAGTTTTAATCTAAACGGTGTCGTTTCTTGTTCAAAGAGAAACTTCTAATCCAAACGGTATCGTTTATTCTTTATTTATTTTTTTCATTCATTTTAAAATTTTCAATCAACCTTGCAAAATAAAGTCACAATATACAACACCCTAGGCAAATCCCACATCGACAAAGAATGGGGAGATGCTGGGTTATAGGGGTGATTTACACTTTATTTGGAAAGATGTGATTTGAGGTGTATGGGTGCCCTAGAAACAAAACTATGCAGGTCTTGTTAAGGCCCAAAGCAGACAATATCTTGTCAGGTTTGGGTTGGGTCATGACAGATGGTATTAGAGCGACTCCTTGTGTCCTCTTGAACGATGGTAAGGCAAATAGCAAACCTCAGCGAGGATGCTGAATCCCTAAATAGAAGAGTGTATGTAACACCCTAGGCAGATCTCACATTGGCAAAGAATTAGAGAGATGATGGGTTTATAGGATTGATCTACATCTTATTTGGTAAGACGCATTTTGGGATGTATGGGCACCCCAGAAACAAAATTGTGCGGGCCTTGCTAAGGCCAAAGCAAACAATATCTTGTCATGTCAAGATTGGGCCAAGACAAAAATATTGCTTGACGACCAAAATTATTTCATAAACTTGCCATTACTTCTTGATAGTCAAATAACTTATCACCAATCTATCTTAGGTGCTTGATAGCCGATATTCCCAGGTAGGTCATAAATGCATGACCCAAAAAAAAACAAACTATCATCCATCTAGTCATCTATCATTGTAGGTCTCTAGACCAAAAATTATCACACAGAACACAGACGACTGTCATAGTAGGTCCTTTTGTTTGTTGTGTTAAGTTTGTAGGGAAAATATATGAGATACAACCTAAGGGGATCAGATTTTGAAACTACAAATCACAAATTGGGATTTTACAAAATAATAAATGTTATAGCTGAAATAATAATTATTGCAATGAAATAATAACATAAAATAAGACAAAAGGATATAACGCAAACTGAGTCCTCTGTCATACCACAATTTCCTTAAAACATATTCTCCTTATATTTTCCAGTGCTGTAAGATTCAAATGGCATCTGTTAAGGTCATTATTTATAGAGTTGGCATTTTATGGCAAGTCTAGTTAAATTGAAAGTTTATTTATTGGATATCTTGTAATAGGGATTAATTTATTAATTCCCCAATTTAGTGAGATCCCAATTTATTAAGAATATTTGTTTCCTAATTTAATTAGATGTCTAATTTAGCAAGTAAATTAATGATGAGATTCTATAATTGGCGCACGAGATCTATTTAGAGCAAGAAGTTAGTTCAAACAGAAAGTCATTAAAAGCTCTAGATATTTCTTGGGAGACAAGCAAGGCAAGAAGATCATAATTATTCTTATTCAGATTCATAGGAATTATAAGAGGAAAGAAACTCTTATTTGGAAAGAATTCAAGTGTTTTAAGACTTGCTATTTTGGTGAAACTCTAGTGCTTATATAAAGAGAGGTATTTCACAATTGAAGTTTGATCACACAACACAGAGCATAAAACAGAGAAGCAAAATTCAGCCTCCTCCCTAAAGAATCCGGATTTGGCGCATCATGTTGTGTTGATTTGTTTTCTTATCTTCTTTTCATCTCTGTGTAGAGTTTATGTGGATCTTGGATCACTAGACGTTGAAGAATTGAAGAATTGCTATTGTTCACTTTGCGAAGTGCCTTGAGGATCGTGGATCAAAATGGGTAGCAATTATTCAAGAGAAGCAGATTCAATCTAAGGTTGAGTAAACTGTATGGTGATAAACTATAAGTGAGAGTCTTAAGTTTGGTAAATCTATAGGTTGTAACATTTCAACTTAGTGAATTACTTTTCATCTGGGCGTGGCCTCGTGGATGTAGGATTGATTAATTCGAACCACGTAAAAATCTTCGTGTCATTTATTTTTTGTATTTTATTGTGTTTTTGGGAAATTAATATTTTTATGCGGATGAATAGTAATCATGAACAGTAACTGTGAACAACATTTCCGAAAAATTAATTAAGTTGTTAATTTTTTATTTTTAATTACCTACATCTAATTGTAATAGATCTAAATTCGTTTCAGCATCTATTACTCAGGATACAACGGTAATGAATAACTGCAACGCACCACCAGGTTATTCCATAACAACTTATATTATGTTTTAACTCTATCAAAATAGATATACATCAAAAGAGGAATTAAAGATTATCTAATCCTATTCTTCCATCCTTATCACTTTTTTGAAAAAAAATAAGAGTGTCAATCTATAGAATTCAGTGAAAGACATTTTATCAATGAATTTGATTGTTATAAATTCCATAATCGATGCATTTAATTTAACTTCTTATTAAATGCACTTGTAACCACTGCTATTAATATCTAATTAAAAGCGTAAATGTTATGTATTAAAACTTTGATTTAATTCTTAAATTAAAATTCAAAGTATAACATAGCCTCATTAACCACATATTCAATATTGGATTTAATTTCGTATTAAATCTAAATTTAATTAACCATTATATTCTCATAACAAATTTTGAATTTAATTAGTAGTTATAAATAATAAATTTTGGAATTGATTGAATAATTAATTTAAGCCGTTACATTTTTTGTAGCTCCTGCTTTTTATCCAATGCAGTTAACAATTGTACACTAAGTGACAATTTTTCATTCACCCGAATATTATTTTGAGTATATAAATATATTATTTCAAAGTACTCATCAAGGAGATTGAATCACCTTAAACTTCGACTTACATTATATAGATCCCACTTAAAATTATGATTTCAAATAGCAACTGCTATTTTTCCAACAGAGATTAAGAGTGAAAGCAATACTAGTTGCAACCCAAATCCAAGTCCAATAATACTGACAAATGGTGAATTGTCAATTTAGTTCATTTGTTTACTTGTTTACTTGTTTATGATAAATGGAAGATATAGAGAGAGGGCCGTACTTTGAAACTTCATTGGAAGAAGACGGGAGACGTCCTTGCGATGGTAAAAATGGAATGAAATTGGGGTCTCTGAAAGCTTGGAATATTTGTTAAAACATTTTTGACGTGTGCTAAGAACCAGGGCTTTTTAAGGAAATTGAGCAGGTGTCACTTGCTTCATTCTTTCAAAAATTTAGAAGATAACTCTGTTACCATTAGAAAGATAACTCCGTTGCTGATCACACTTCAAAACTCGTGAACTGAAGCATGCAATGTGCCGCATCTCTACCATCCCAATAGCAAATTTTGAAATTAATGTGACATTAAAATAATTTAAAACCTTTTTTTCCAATGAAATCGTGAATTCTTATTTTTTTAATCCCAGAATTAAGCCTTCACACTATTTATTTCTTATTCCACGAAATAAGAATTAATTAAAAGTAGATGTTAAATATGTTAAGACCTTTCATTGCATCTAGGGATTAAGTCTTCATACAAAAAGAAAAAGGTGTTTGTTAATTCTTCATTTAATTCCAATTTTAGGGTTCCCTAATATGAAGAACATTAAAAGATCCCCTTATATTATTCTTTTTTATTACAAAATTTATTTGATAAACCAACAGAATTCATCTCAATATTTTACAAGCCAAAGATTCTAGTAGGGATGGAGCCCAGGTTTTGTTAAATCGAATCGAAGTATTTCGGTTCAATTCAATTTGGCTCATCAGAGAAGAATTGATTGTAAGAGAGATTGTAACATTTTTAATCTTTGGTTTGATATTCGGGACAAAAACGGTTTGCCGTTTATGGAGAAAACGGCTAACTGTTTAACTCCAGAGAGCATGTTTTATGGTCTAGAGAAAACGGCTCACCGTTTATGGAGAAAACGACTAACCGTTTAACTCCAGAGAGCATATTTTATGGTCTAGAGAAAACGGCTCACCGGTTATTGAGAAAATGGTTGACCGTTTATGTACAGAGAGCAACGTATTTGACATTCTGGAATAAAACGGCTCACCGTTTATTGAGAAAACGGTTAACCGTTTATTTCCAGAAAGGCGTCAACTAGAAACGGTTGACAAGCTTGAAAATTTAAAGTGTTAATCGTTGCAAATTCAAACCAAAAGAGTTTTTTGAAGAAGTACCATTTCGAATGGTTGCATTCTTTTGAATTAACATCTTCTTCATAAAAGAAATATACATATTTTGGAAATGATCATCAGATTTTGCAGGTTTCATATATGTTCTGGAAATACAATCTTATTTGCTAGAGATTGTATTCAGGATTTGATATATCTTGGGGGTAATTTGCCATTAATACTCTATAGCAAACCAAGATTGGAGAGGGCAAATAAAACCTTAAAGGAAAGTGTGCAAACACGTCTCAAATCCTAAGAAATTATTCTTTGTTCTTTGCCTCCATATTCTTATTTTTATTTAACATTGACTGGTCTGAAACACTGAACTAATTAATTTTTCATTCAAATTGGTTCAAAATCAAACCGAATAAAAAAAAAACTCGATCAGTTCCCATAAACATTATTATTTATCTATTTTTTAAAGATAAAAGGATTGACAAACCCCAAATCAAATTTTTAACGCTCATATCTCTTCAAAATTCGAATTCAGGTGGCTAGTTAAATAAAATTGCCTAAAAACCTTAAATATTTTTTGCTTCTATTTTTAAACCATTGAAAGGGTTAAGGTTGAGGATTATATAGTGCAAAATAAACGTTTTGGTTTTATAAACTTATAATTTTGTATATGGTGTGCACTTTTATATAGATAAAAATTTAGGAAAAAAAGGGGCTATTAAATATGAAAAAAAAATTAAAAAATAAAAAATGAACCGAATAGAATTATTTCGATTCAATTCAGTTAATATAATAGGTTCAAGTTCTATTCATGATTTGAGGAACTGATTAGTTCCGATACTGCCAACCCCAAGATTCTATAAGAAATTTCTAGTTGACTTGTAATAAAAATTATTTTATAGGCTAAGAAATAGGCAAAAATATGTATGAGTAAACCTCCAATCGAGTATCAATGGCTTTAATATGGTCAAAATCAATTTAAAAGATAAAAAAATAATAATAAATTTAATAACTACAGTAGAAAATACACTGCACTGGAATACGTATTTTTTTATCTTTTAGTTTATTTTGACTTTAATACAATTAAGTATACTTGATTGGAAAATTATTTATAAAGATAATCTAATGAGCACCTGGACACACAATAAATCTATGACTCCTTGTGAATAGTATTGAAACTATAAATTAACCAAATAGCGTTATGTGAATCACTTTTTCCAATTAAATCATTACTCCACATATGGGCATGTTTGATAATGAGATAAAAAAAAAAAAAGTATAGGATGGGACTATTGGAAACAAAATATCTCATATCCACTATTTGGAGAGTTAAAATGCCTTCACATTTCTTATTCTTAGTTGCATCATATAATCCAAATTAGAAAATAAAATTTATCCCATAGGGGGCCATGGAATTAGTTAGGTTAGGATTATAATTTTAACTCAATTAAATATACTAATTTAAATTTATTAAAATTATATTAATCTGTGATAAATGTATAAAAATTTAATTTTAATAATGTAAGTAACAAATTATAATGAACATCATTATTAATTTTTAAAAACACGGAATCCATATTTAAAAATATATTAATTTAAAAACAATTATTTATTAATTTAAATAATATTTTTAAATTATAATCATTTATTTTTATCAAATTTTGATACTATTTTAATTTATATAACTACTAAATGTTTAATAAATAAAAATAAAAATTATAATATAAATATTGGAAATATAACTAATAAATATAAATAAGAATTCGCTCCTATATCTTCCAAAAGAAAAAAGATCTCTGAAAGCTTTTTCCTTAATCCGAAAGAGAGCATTTAAATTCTCTCAATAACTAAAAAGTGTATCATGCATGAATCTAACTGAAGTGACGGTGGTTGAGGAACTAACTTGAAAAAAAAAAGGAGAGATTCCAGTTGTAAGATATCTAATGAAGTTATCGGTGGAATTTGAGATTTAATTAATATCATTAACGTTGATTAGTAGAATTATTAATACAAAACTTTTAGCTAGTAATAATAAAAAATTATAATTGTAATTTTTTAATATGAATTATAATAAATAAAAAATATTAAAATATTTTATAATTAAAAATATTTTTATTTTTATTAAGTGAGTTTTTATTTATATTATAATTCAATTGAACTATGTTAAATAAATATTTATTTATTATTAATTAATTCTAATCCTAAACTTCGTCAAATACAGGGGAATATCAAATATATTCTATACTATTATATCATATTATATTTAATCTCATTCTATCCCATTCTATCTCATCAAATTTAACGAACACATCCCACGCATCGAAATTATAATGCCTCAAGCTGGGAACAAGTAGACTGTGCGCTCCCCTCTGACGTGGCAGCTCCTTCACGTGCATGGCAGCAATAACTCCTAATCTGGGCTCTGTATGCCATTCGCAGCACGCGCCTTCTATACGTTTAGCAGCCTCTCTTTCTTGCTCAGGACCATACTCATTAATTAATTATCTTCATCTGCTTCAACACTGAGTGGTATACAAATGTTCTGGAGTACTTTCTTATTAATAAAGTGTTTATTAAGCGATGAGGGCTAGGATTTCCTCAATAGACAATTTAACCAAATTTTTTATAAGTGTAATTTAATATATCTATATGGAGTATGGAGAGAGCGACCGCAGGGGCAAATTTATGTCATTCCTGATCTCATCGCCTTCTTTAAGTTGGTCATCAAGATCACTAAAAACAAATTGGTCAAGGTCTTAGCTGTGATGGACTACCAGGTCATAATAGTTTAATATAAAAGTTTTTTTTTTTAATAGATTTTGTTAAGTAACATTTAAAGTGAATGTTCATTTAGTTCCCTATATTTGGAGTTAAGTGTCTATTTAATATGTATATTTTAAGAAAATATTTTAAGACACCCCTATTAATAAATATGTGATATTTTTAGTCTTATTTTTCTTTAATTTTATTATTATACCCTTGTAACAATATTCTTAGTGATATTAATGAAAAGAAAAAAAACGTTAACTTAATAAATTGACATTAAAATTAAAATTAAAGTAAATTTGTTTATTATTTAAAGTTGAAAGTAAAATAATAATTAAAATATTTTTTAATTTTTATTTTACTTTTAGGGTTAATTTAGTAACTTAAATTTTTATAGATAACTATTAGCAAGACAACACAACAAGATATTAAATATAGCTTCAAGTTGGCTGGTGTTAATTTATTTATAAATAATTGTTATAAAGATTGTTGTAAGAGTATAAAAAA
The DNA here is from genome assembly GCF_000493195.1 of Citrus x clementina. Taxonomy (NCBI): domain Eukaryota; kingdom Viridiplantae; phylum Streptophyta; class Magnoliopsida; order Sapindales; family Rutaceae; genus Citrus; species Citrus x clementina. Next base: position 20,143,189 of record NW_006261964.1, read on the forward strand.
AAATACTAGTTCTTTTAGATTGATAATTATTGGTGAATTTGCTAATTAAATTTTTTATAGATAAATTAATTAATACTCTTAAGATTGTAATAAAGGTGTTATTATTATGACGACAAAGAAAAAAATAAGGGCAGAAGGTTCACATATTCAATAATATGAGTGCCTTGAGAAGGTTATTATTATAAAAACAAAGAAAAATAAGGGTAAGAATATCACATATTTATTATTAGGAGGTGTCTTGAGGTATTTTTTAAAATATAAGCATTGAACAGACACTTATGCTACGTTTACTTTTTGGATTGGAGTAGGAATCCTGAGGAGTGAGAATCTTTGGATTAGGAGTGTGGAGTGGGAGTGAGAGTAGGGTGTTTACTTAAACTAAATAAAAGTATGGATTGTCAATCAGAATCCTAATTATTTGTTTACTTTGTCTTATATTGGGAGTAAATTATTTTAAATTACAATTTTATCCTTATGTACAGAATTATAATTTGTAATTAAAAAATTAATAAAAAATATTTGGAAAATAAAATAAATATTTTATTATATTTCTAAATTAATAATAATTACTAATATTCTTAATTATGTAAATCATAATTTTTTATTAATTTAAATTTAAATTATTTGAATAAAAATTATTAATAATAGCAACACAAATGAAATATTATTATTGATAATATAGTACAAAATTAATATTTTTTTAGAATAAAATATTTATTATTAATAATAATTAAATAAATAATTAATATTTATTAAAATTAAAATTTAATATTATTAATTTAAATATAATATTTATTTATTTTTATTTTATTAAATTTAATAAAATAAATATGATATAATTATTATTTTTAATAAATATGATATTATTTATTTTATTAAATATTATTTATTTATTTAATTATAGGGATAAAATGGGAAGAGGGGGAGTGGATTCCCACTCCCACCTCCCCCCATGGGAGTGGGAATCCCACTCTCCACTCCAAAATTGGGTAGGACCAATGGATTCTCACTCCCACTCCCCTCTTTTTTAAGGTAAGTAAACACTGGAGTGGGACTAATCCACACTCCACACTCCCACTCCAAAAAGTAAACACTACCTTAAAGTATAAGGATTAAACAAGTATTTACCGTTACATTTGTACAACTTATATCCATACTTTTCAGTGCAAAAACAAGTAATAAAATAGTGAGATTATGTGAGTCATTAAGTAAATTTTGTCTGACTGTAAGTTACATTTAAGAAAATCTTCTTTTATTATTACTATCACAAATCAATCTATGGGCTTAGAAATAATTTAAATGTAACTACACGATTCACGTATAACTATCAAATCACTTTTTGATCCTCCACATATTTTATGAATTTTTTTTCTGTGTTTGAAATAAAAATGTATATACTTAATTCGTTCTACTTCAAAAAATTAACAACCCGCAATTATTTCTGGTTGTGTTATGTAGTCTTCAAGGAAACTGTCTACGCAATTTAGTTGTTTACTACGCAGTTGAAGCAAGGGGATTGTTTTCTTCGATCTCACTCATTTATGCATAAAATAACGCCATAACCAAATCAATCAAGAAAATAATTAACCAATTAAGATAAAATTAAGGTAGATATTCAAATTTGCAATTCCTTTTCATTATCATTTATTAAAATGAAATTCTTTATTCCATATGTTGTCAGACCTTCCTTTAATAAAAAAATCATCTAGAATATAAACAATGCATAAAATATTAAGTAGATGATTTCTGTTTGGATTAATGGAGTTATATATACATGGCAATGGTCATTTCACTTTCTAGCCATACTTAATTTCAACATATCAAAACTAATTTTTGAACCATGTGTGCATTATTTCCTCCATTCTTTCCAAGCCTTGGGTGGCCCTTAGAGATTAATCCCATATGCCATCAACAAGACTACATCACTGAAACTATTGAGGAATCTCCTCAATTTCCTCAAGAATCTGAGCCACAAGCTGAATTTGATCGTTCTGCTTCATTTTCAGCAAATAGTGGAGACCCCACGATGGTTAAGAAGCTCTATCACAATGCCAGCGAGCGTGATCGACGCAAGAAGATCAACAGTCTCTATTCATCTCTCCGTTCATTACTTCCCGTTGCAGATCAAACGGTTAGTATTTAGTTGAATATATTTATCTAATTCCACAAAAGGCACTAATTAACCGATAACTTATAAAAATGTAAAAAAAAAAAATTAACGCGTTAATATCAAACATATAATTCGTTCAAAAATAATAATGCGTCAAAATTAATTGAAGAGTCAGATCAAGAAAATCTTCTAGCTTTTAATCCTTCATGAAGTATATGGAACAATTGAAATTAACAACTTTCTTATTCTTCTTCACCATTCAAGTAGAATTCGAAAAGAGAGAGAAACTGGTGACTTTGATTTTAATTATTAATGTTTTGTACTCTAGTTTGATTTTTACAATTACTACAGTAGCGAACCCTAAATTATTTTAATAACTAAAATAAACATTTAACATTGTTAAGTAGGTGTAGATCTAGATCCAAGCTTATATTGAGACCTAAATCTGCCTAATTTCTTTTAATTTAAGCACAAACCATTCCAGCAAAACCACCCTTAGCTAACTAGTGGTTAACATAAATTCCCTCGCTCCACTCCTGAGGTTTATGGTTCGAGTCATCTCGTATGAATTCATATTTATACTGCATCATCTAAGTGTCGACTAATTAATAGGTTTCGATGACGTTTAATTTCAAATATCATTATATTGTAATGATAGTAAAGAGATCACCTCTCAAACCCATCCATTAAGATCGATCCATGTCTGAGGTCTTGCAGGTCTGTGGTGGACCAACCCCGTTGTCATTTTTAACCATGTCCAATACAACCATCAAAACTTTAATTTTATTAAATACTTTATTTCAGAACGTAATTATGGTGTTTTATGATTGTTTCAGAAGAAGTTAAGCATTCCAGCCACAGTTTCACGTGTGCTAAAATATATACCAGAACTCCAGCAGCAAGTCGAGAGATTAATGCAAAAGAAGGAAGAGCTTTTATCAAAGATTTCAAAACCAGGAGAAATTAGTCATCAACAGCATCAAAGAAAAATCGCAATTGGAAGCTCCTTAGCTTCAATTTCAGCAAGCCCGGCTTAGCGACATGGAAATTTTGATCCAGATTTCTTCATATACGTCCATAAGTGCCCATTATCTAAAATCTG